>NC_134300.1:1200000-1500000 GCF_949628215.1 Phalacrocorax aristotelis
ATGGGCCAGCTTCCCTGAGCACTAACGACACAAGCATAGCCAGTAATCTCCAGGCCATGTCTACCCAGCTGTTTCAGACCAAACGCTGCTTTCGCTTGGCTCCCACTTTCAGCAACATCCTTCTGAAACCAAGCAGCGAACCACCCATCTTGAAGGATGGACTAGAAAGCAAGCCATGTGTCAACGGAGATCTGGAGAAGCCCGGCTTGACAGAGCAAGGTAAGGATGGGTGACCTCCTTCGAAATACTTGTTGTTGCAGTTCTGTGTAGAAAACTGCGAGCTGTGGCAGTCTGCTAAAAGCCACCCCTTCTCTGGCGCAAGTTCTGCTCTGGCCAGGTTTGGAGGAGCAGGTTGCCCAAGTACTGGGCAGGTCTTGGGTTGGGTGTTTCCTGAAGGACGAGCTTTACTCTTTCTGCCTGACACCCAGGAACATGTGCACGGAGCAAAGGAAACACCTGCAGCCAGCCAGGGTTACCTGTTCTGCTCAACAGGCTAAATGCTGATCAGCTCTGATAATATTCCAGCAGGGATTAAAAATTTGGATTATCTTCCCTTTTCCCATGTGAAACCTTTGTAACCAGACACTTACTAGTACTTCTGGTGATGGCCGGTGCAGTTGCTGTGCAGGAAGTTCTCTAGGAGATGTCACATTATCAATCCTGCAAAGCTGTCATAGGAGCTTGTCTGTAAGACGAGACCTAAGTGCATGCAAGAGGAGTTGAGGGCCTCTCTCTGTGACCCTCTGAACACTGCCTCACTGCGTGCTCAGGGCTGAACCAAACTGCAGATGCACAGCAGGTGGAGCTGCAACGTCTCTATTACCAGGCAACTTGCACACTGAGTAACATTCTGGGGAAAACAGCTTGAAAGGGAGATCTGATGCACTACAGGGAGTTGTTTGTATTTCAGATAAAACCACATGGGCCTGTTTGGTCTTGTTTGTCATTCCTCCCAGCTTCCCTGGAGCAAGGAAACATTTTTGCGTCATGCTGCCAAATTCAGTGGGCCTGCAGCACTGGCAAGATTCAGGCTTTGCCTGGGCCAGGGTTTGGAGGGGGGAGTATTAGATCATATTAATGTTTACTGGCTCCCGGCATCACTTCACAGCCACTTGAAAGCGATGGGGGTAAAGGAAGAAACAAACGATTTTTGGTCTATTTAACATTTTCCTTCAATGAGTTACACAGATGTTGCAGCTCCAGGATCACATTTGAATAGTGTGGCCATGATACTTTTATAGACGCAGAAGATGAGAGGTTGAATGAATTAACCCGTGTGCTTTTTAGCTTTGAGCTCTCCTTGCCTCAGCTGTGCTGTTTCAAAACTCAAGCTATTTAATGGTCTTAACACTCTATCAGGGATGGTTTCTGAATAAATTACTTCCTTCCTTTCGATTCTGAGGGATTGTTGAATGATAATTGATGTGCTAATAGGCAGAAATTACTGCAATTAAAATAAGGGACTGTAGCAGAATGCATCGTTGATTCCCAGCTTGCTGCTACCTCAACCTCAGGTCATTCATGTAGCTAGCATGCAATTTCATTGCCATGCTTTGAGATCCCCAGGTGTCTGTAGAATTACAAGATTGTGAAGCATGTTCAACATTTAAAATCACCTGGGCCCTGGGTCAAAAAACAGCCCTACAACTTTCTTCTCTGGCATAGTCCAAAGATCGGTGCCTGTTGAGCTAAACAGTGATTGCTGGCTCTGTTCTCTGCAGTAAATGATACGGTCCTCGTGCCAATGCGTGCTGCGTCCCCCTGCTCTGTTAGTGAGCGTCTTTGGAGCTGCTGCAGGGGTTAAGGCATCTGTGAAACTTTCACAGGGAGATTTTTATCAGTCTTCTGCCAGTGAAGAAGACAGTGCAACAGCAATGCATGCTTATCAACAGCACTGGGGACAGGGAACTGGATTTGTGAGGATGTGCAGGCAC
This sequence comes from Phalacrocorax aristotelis, assembly GCF_949628215.1. NCBI lineage: Eukaryota > Metazoa > Chordata > Aves > Suliformes > Phalacrocoracidae > Phalacrocorax > Phalacrocorax aristotelis. The sequence continues at coordinate 1,201,935 of NC_134300.1, forward strand.
CGAGAAGTCCAACTCAACTCTTACCAACCCAGCACTGTTCTCATACCAGTAGGGCTTGGCTTCTCAAGGGGTTTAATGTCTGCCATCCTGCTTTTCCCTTTATTTTCCAGATGATGTGTCTGACTCTGAGGAGAGCATTTCAAGTAACAAATCCTGCAGGAATGAGCGGTCCCTTCAGGAGAAGCTAGAGATCGTGACCAACGAAGGGCTGCTTCTCACTGTCAAGGTGTTCCTGGACTGGCTGAGGACAAACACGGACCTCATCATCATGTGTGCTCAGGTGGGGACTGTGCTCGGTGTTTGGTCCAAGGCTGCATCTGTTCAGTTCCCCCGGGCTGGGATGCTACGGGCATATTGAAGCTACTGTCCCAGTCACGGACAGAAGGTGATACTAAATACCTCACCAGCTGAATTAAGATAACCTTGACCTGACAAGTGTAGTGAAGTTTACTCTTTATAAAAGCATTCTGATGTCTCTGAAAGATGCTGGAAAGCCCGAGCAGCCTGGTGATTGCGTACATCTGTCTTGATATTTTCTGTGGCCTTCTGTGTTCTGTTCCTGCAGAGCTCTCAGAGCCTGTGGAACAGGCTGTCTGTGCTCCTGAACCTCCTGCCTTCTGCTGCAGACCTGCAGGAATCAGGTACGGGAGGCGGAAGTGGAAATGTAATGTTTCAGCAAGCCTAGCCATCAGTGACTCCCATGGTGTGTGATAGATCCCGGGGTGAGAGATTTGCTAGTGCAGTTTGCTTATAGCACGATGGGAAGTGACACCATGCACGTGTTGTTTTTGTCTTTAAACACCAGTCCAGTTAAATACTGCCCCGTAGACTTTAGCTCTATTAACGCATTGTATATAGCTGACAATATACCTGTGTGCACCGAGTCTGTGTGTGACCGGCATGATAGGAATTAACCGTCAAGACTGTAAGTAAGGGTGCGATTTGTGTCATGGCAATCAGGGGAAGCTAGTTTTGAAGCTCCAAATGCTCATGATGTGCCCTGTACCTCAGCCTAAAGATTCATGAGGAGCATAGTTTAAACAGGGACGCTTGTCTGTTGGACCGAATGGGGACGCTCACCCTCCAAACTACAGTTTTGCTGAAGCGGTGCACCTCAGCAAGTCGTTTGGGACAGTTACTCTTCATATTGCGGGTGACCTTTGCGTTCCTCCTTCAACACACGCTCACAGCACACGTGTAATTTAAAACCTCTGCCCTTGATCATTACAGCTTGTGTGCCTTAAAGCAGTTTTCCTCTTTGTCCCCACATCGGTTGTTTAAGCCACCATGTATTGCTGTGCTTCCCCTCCGTCCTCTCCAGGGCTGGCTCTATGTAATGAAGTCAAGGACGTTCTGAGTGGTGCTGAGCTCCCGGACCTGAAAGCCAACTTGCTGCTCCCAGAAGATGTGGCCCTGCGAAATCTTCCCCCTCTGAAAAATGCACACAAGAGGTTTAACTTTGAGCAGGACCGGCCCATTTTCTCAGCAGTTGAGGAGGTGAGTCAGGGTAAATCCTGAATCTTGGTATGAGCTGCATTTCTGGAGGAGCAGCCTGTCTTAGCTGTGCAGACGAAGATCTAGTTCTTTCTTGCCAAAAAAGGCTCCAAACTGATTTAAACTCTTGAGTCTGAGATGGGTTTGGTGTTGGTGGTTGCTGCGGTCATCTGCCTATCCAAAAATCGGGCTTCAGAACATTGCCTGTCAGAGTCGTTATGAGCGGAAGCACAGTCACATGTTGACAGCTTTGCTCCATGAAGTCTTCTGACTCGGGGCAGAAGACTTGTTATCTTTGCTCTACCTTGAATGAAGGGAATTTGGTTGGAGCTACAGTATACTTCCTGTGATTCCTCTCTAGTAAATGAAATAGTCAGAGAAACCTCACTTCACGTGGCACTCCGTGCCCTCATAGAGCGCTTCTGTCTGTTTTCCCAAGAACGAAGGGCCACGGTGATCATTTCTGGGTAGTGGGGGTGTGCAGAAAAAGGCAATTGTTCTTCTCCTGTCTTGCCTTGCCAGAGCAATCTGATTCCTGTGGAGTGGGGAACACGTTAACGTCCTCTGCCTCAATTTGAGGGCACTGTTCTGACACATGACGTGGGACCCATGTTTGTTAAATCATGGTCCAGCCGCCTGAGGTCTTGAACGTCATCTCAAGCTGCCGGAGCAGCTGGAGCAAAGCGCAGCCATCTCACGTCCCATGTGAGCTCACCTTTTGCTGCCTTTGCTCAGCAGCCCAGCCAAGGGTAGTGCCTGCCCCAGAATCAGATCTAGGTTGTTGTTTTGTTCGCTTCCTTTTCCTAGCACTGAGGGCTTGGGCAGAGATTTATGGGGGAGAGCCTGTTGAGGTTTTCTCAGCTTTTGTTGTGCTGGGGAAGCCCAGACTGCAAGCACTTCTAAGCTTTCTGGCCAGTTCTAGGCTTTCCTGCAGTTCTTGTCTTCAGAAGCACATCTCCATCAGAAATGTTTCCTTTGGGTTTTTTTTAATAGCAGTTTCTGCCGTTTCAAAACGCGTGAGCTTCAGGGTCGGAGCTGGCTCAGGCTACAACCCCCATGGGGGAGATACAGCTGGTGATCGCCTGTCTGCTTCTTTGCAGTCCGTTGTCCGGATTTGCTGCATTCGGAGCTTTGGCCACTTCATTACCCACTTGCAAGGCAGCATCCTGCAGTTCAACTCGGAGCTCGGGATCTTCATCAGCATAGCACAGTCAGAGCAAGACAACTTGCTGCACCAGGCCCAAGCCCAGTTTCACATGGTGAGTTGGCAGAGGTGGGCTAATCCTCTGTATTGGGCCCAATTTCCTGTAGATTACTGTTAGATTGTAACTATAATCACAGATCTTTGGTGGGAGATGAAAGCCTTGCTCCTAAAGCGTCCCCTTTTCACCCTGTCTGTGGAAGCGTGCGCTAGTGTCAGCTTGTGTGTTTCCTGCTAACTGATATGGAAGTTTGTTTTTGTAACTAGGCTGCAGAGGAAGCTCGTCGGAACAGGCTAATGAGAGATATGGCTCAGCTTCGCCTGCAGGTAGGAGATGGTGGTTCCAGCCTGAAAACTTGGCAGGGTAGTGGCTGAAATGTCTGAAACTACAAAGGGAAGGGGGAGCTCTCTGCCCCCATCCCACACAGAGGCAGTAAGTCTGTTCTGCAAAGACAGAATCATAGAATATCTCAACTTGGAAGGGACCCGTAAGGATGATCGAGTCCAACTCCCTGCTTCTTGCAGGGCTGCCTAAAACTAAACCGTATGCCTAAAAGCGTCGTCTAGAGGCTCCTTGAACTCTGACAGGCTTGGTGCCATGACCACTTCCCAGCGGAGCCTGTTCCAGTGCCTCACCACCCCCTCAGTGAAGAACCTTTTCCTTAATGTCCAATCTGAACTTCCGCTGATGCAGCTTCATTGCATTTCCTCATATCCTGTCGCTGGTCACCAGGGAGAGGAGATCAGCACCTCCCGCTCTGCTGCCCACCTTGAGGAAGTTGTAGACTGCGATGAGGTCACCCCTCAGCCTTCTCTTCTCCGAGCTGAACAAGCCAAGTGGCTTCAGCCACTCCTAAGTCTTGCCCTTGTGACCTTTCACCATCTCGGTCACCCTCCTCTGGACACACTCTTAAGAGTTTGATGTCCTTACATTGAGGTGCCCAAAACTGCACGCAGTGCTCGAGGTGGGGCCGCACCAGTGCAGTGCAGAGTGGGGCAGTCACCTTCCTCTGACCCAGTGCCTGCACCCAGCCCTCTGCTCCGTGTGCTGGGGGGGTTGGAAGGGCCTGACGGAGCTTTGCAGGGTGAGTTTTGCCCTGTTTGATCATTTGTTTCAGCGTGAATGTGAAACAAGAGTCTTTGCCTGTGTTTTTTCAGCTGGAGGTTTCTCAGCTGGAGGGAAGTCTCCAGCAGCCCAAAGCACAGTCAGCCATGTCTCCTTATCTTGTCCCGGACACCCAGGCCCTCTGCCAGCACCTGGCTGTTGTCAAGCAGCTGGCCACCAGCGGGAGGTTCATAATCATCATCCCTCGCACAGGTATGGGGACTCCGCGTGAAATAACTGAGCCTGCCTTCCCCTCGTTCCCTCCTTGCTAGGAAGCAAGCCCCATGGGCCAAGGCGGTGTCTCTCTCTCTCCTGCTGCCGTCGTCCTTTACCTCGGCTGGAGCAGCCGAAACACCATTTCCACGTGTCACTTTTGGGGCCTGTTTTATTTGTGGCCCATGCTTGGAGTCTAACACAGTGTATTGGAGAACAGCTCTAAAGAGGCGCCCTGTTCACCCTCTGCTTCGTCTCCCTCCTGTGGCAGCTGCTGCCGCTGGGCGCCAGAGGCAGTTCAGTGGGATGAGGTATTCTTGACCCATGTGATTAGTTTGCAGAAGTATAGCTGTTAGCGAGATGTTTTTGCTGCTTTTTTTTTTTCCTGTTAGTGATTGATGGCTTAGACTTCCTGAAAAAGGAGAACGCAGGCGCTCGGGACAGCATCCGCTATCTGGAGGCAGAATTTAAAAAGGGAAACAGGTGAGACTGTTTTGCCTTGCTTTTGGAATGGGTGTATTTTGGGGAGGAAGAAAATGTCGGTGGTGGGAGCAGCCTGTGCTGCCAAGGGAAAGCCAAGCCTCAGGAATGCGCTTGGAGAGGGGGAAAGTGGTGAAGCAACATATTCGGCAGCTGGTTCTCCAGATGCGCTTGTAGTTGCAGCACAGCCATGAAGTGTACCTGCTTCTGAGATCTGGAGGGAGTTGCATGTCTTTATCAGTGTATAAAACTGAGCAGTAACTTTTACTGAACTGCTGGGAGGTCTGGAAGAGCTGTGCTGCTTTATTGCCCAGGTTAGCTGGAGAAGGACAAACAGCTGTGCTTCTGTGAAGACAAACTGCATCTTCAAGGCCTGTGTCAGGGCTGGTGGGCTTTGGAACACTTGCGGTATTGTGAACCGCACACAGCGATGGTGATGAGACGGGAGGAGATGGAAGGGGCTTCACAGGGGATTCCTGGGGCAGGCCTTTGGGTGGTATTTCGGCTGAGAAAAGCCAGCTTTGTGAGAGTCCTGCAGCACACGGTGGACCTGCTGTAGAGCGTTGACTTCAGTCTGTATGAAGGTCTCCATGTGAGCTCAGTGAGTCCCATCTTTCCTTAGGTACATTCGTTGCCAGAAAGATGTTGGGAAGAGCTTTGAGAGGCATAAATTGAAGAGACAAGATGTAGATGCCTGGTAAGATTTACAGCATCTGGGGATGTCTGAGCCTGATTCCCATCAGGCAGGCGGCTTTGGGAAGAGGTGTTAGCACTGGGACCCATCATGCAGCTTGCTTGATTTGGTGCTCTACGTGAGTAATTATAAAATCCCTAGAGAGGGTGTTAGGGCACCATCCATCTGTGCGTCTCGCATAGCACCGAGCGCTTGGGACTACGAAGGGTCTCAGAAAAGCCCTCAACAGGCAACAGAGGAACAGTCCCGCTTTCCACATGTCCTCCTGAGCGTATATGAAACTGTTTGCACAAACGAGTGGTCTTCACTCTGCCTTTCCCCTCTGTTTCTCTTCTCTTGCCTCTGTCTGGCAGGAATCTCTATAAAATACTGGACAGCTGCAAACAACTGACGGTGTCGCAAGGAAGCGGAGAGGAGGACACCACGGGAATGGTCACCATCATCACAGGCTTTCCACTGGAAGACCCAAGCACGTTCTCAGCACCCATGCAGGTCAGTAGCTCTTCGGCTGGCTGAGCTGAGTCTTTCTCCTTCCTAGCAGGATTAAAATCTGGTTGATGGGCAAGAGGTTTTCTTTTTTTTAAATGTTTATTGCCTTGGGTAATGACTGTCCTGGATTTCCCAAATTTAGTTTATAAGTCATGGTCCCTATTTCCTTGAAGGCCCCGTGATTTATCATGCTTTTGTGGTGCAAAGTATCCCAGGGGAGGTGGGAGAAGTAATTCGCATGTCTGTGCAGGCCCCTCATGCCAGAGCAACTTTAGCACGAAGGAGAGAGAATTGGGCCTTTTAACCATGACAAACCCTGCCTGAGAATCTCCCAAGTTGTGAAGGGCAGCCCCCTTGACAGGGCAAGAAAAAAATAACCTGTTTTGTCTCTCTTCGCTTGCAGTCTGCCATCCAGGCAGCCGCCAATGCCAGCGTAGAAATAAAAAATGTTCTGGAGTTCTACAAGCAGTGGAAAGAGATGGGCTGATGTTCAGAAAGGCATCAGGTTGGTGTACCTTTCTCTCCCCCTCTCGGAACGTGCAGCGTCTGAACGAAGGAAACAAAAATCCAGACGACACATAGACACGAAGAAGCAGCAGCAGCAACAATAACAAAAAAAAATTACCAAAAAAAAAAAAATTTAAAAAAGGAAAAAATCCGATTTGGACACACGGACACCCTCCACCTGTATCCCGACCAGACGGCTGTACATCTCCGACGGCGCCAACTGCTCTGAGAAGAGAGAGGCACCTCGGCACGGCCGAGGCAGAGCTCTGCCCTTCTCCCATTCGGCAGAGATGGGCGAGAGGCGGGCAGTCATTCATTCCCCCCTCATTCCTCCCCAAAGCTTGCTTAGTCATCTGAAACGGGCAGGCGGCTTCTAAAGCGTGGACTTGACTTAAATGAAACCAAACCAGTGCAGCAGAAACGGAGTCCTCCTAGCCTGGGAAAGAAGATCCAAAGAGCTTTTAGCTCTTGTTTGGCAATCTGGTGACAGGAAAGCAGATATTCTTTTTTTTTTCCTCCTCCTCCTTTGAATTAATGATTTTTCAAGGGTTTTTTCTTTTTAATTCTTAGTTTTTATATATATAAATAATATTAAAAAAGAAAAAGTGGAGTTCCTTTGGGGTTCTGGATACTCTTCCAGTGTCAGAGAGAAAAGGAAACAATTATGCTATTTAAAACGGGGGGGAAAGCGCTTAATATAATTTTTTTTTTCTTTGAACAAGCATATTTATTTCCTTTCCGTGTCCCCGATGGAGCGGGCTCAGTGCAAAGGGATGTTGGCCTGCAAGGAGAGAGCAGTCTGAAGTGCCCCCATGGGCCGGGGGCACGTCCTTGCTCTGCTTACAAGCTGCATGCTTCATGAGCGACGAGAGGTCGGCCGGGCTGCTTGAGAGAGGTGAAAAGGACTGTGTTCCTCCTTCCCCGGTCCCTCCTGCTTCTTTGCTTCCAGCGTTACACAGTGGAGAGGAGGAGTGGAATCCGGCAGAGTTGCTGCAAGAGAGAGAAGAGCCGTGTGGGATTTAAACACCGATAAGGCGCAACCACTTCGCTTGAGTGCTGTGACCCTGGGATGGAGCTGACATCTCCGAAGGACCCAATGCCTCTCTTCCCCCCCCCCCCCCCCCCCCGCCCTTTTCCTTTTTTTCCTTTTTATTTTCTTTTTCTCTTCTAAATTTTGCAATGAGGTGTGGAGGAGGAAGGAGGATCTCAAAGCCATTATCTCTTCTGCTGGTGGTTCGGACACACCACTGCTGCTATGCCATGCTAGAGAGGGTGGCAGAACTTGAGTTTTTGTATCCCCCTTCCTCACGCCCCTCCAGGGTAGGCAAAGGCAGCGCAGTGACCGCCACTGCCCAGGACGGAGCTCCCAACCGTTCAGTGCTTTTAGCATCCCCAAAAGAAGGGATGACGCTACCTGGACGGATGCTGGAAGAGCTGATCCCCCGTGTGACCTGGGAGGGACCTTTCGGACATCCTGACGTCCTCCGTCCTGACAGCACCTCAAGCAACCTGTGTCTGACATCCTGTCACACGCTGATGCTTGGAAATGAAGAAACGGGTTGCTCCCGGGAAAGCAGAGCGGTGGGAGATAGGCTGAACGGCCTCTTTGTAGTTCATCTGTGTCAGTGTACTCGAGAAACAGATGTCTCCATCCACATGAACTAACAGCAGCTATGCAAGTAAAAAACCACTAGTCTTCTATGTTTGTGTGTTTGTTCACATGAGCCGGCCAGAAGCTGCTAAAAAAGGGGCATAATATGGAAAGATATAATATGGAAAGCAACATACTCCAATCTGTGCAGACTTCCTAGCATGACGCATTGTACTGGAGTGGCAGGATGTTCCTTGTTTTCAGGTAAAAACTTTAAAAAAAAAAAAAACCAACACAAAAAACCAGCATAAGTCCCAGAGGATTCATTTCTATTCCAGTTTCAGTTCCTTTGCAGCATGCAGCCTTGTAGCACAGCAGACAGAAATGCTGAGCTTTAAGTTACTGCTGGAGTTGGCCTTACAAGGTCCGTACCTTGTGGTCTGAAAGGCAGGTGGAGCGGGGTAGGGTGGCAGCGTTTCCCTACAGGTTTTTCCTTTTGCAGCTTCTTCTGAAACTCACGGTGCTTTTCTAGGCTAAGCCAAGGAAACATAAGCAGAACGGCAGGTCAAAGGCTCTGGCTCATCTTGGGTGTTTCTAGAGACCTAAGATGGGCTGTGAAGTTGGTCAGTCACTCTTGCCTCCAGCGCTGTTGGTGTTTTTATTTGAACCCGTGTGTCTAGCTCATTATTTTTGTTTGATGGTGTGGGAAAAGAAAAGAGAATCACCTTGTGGAACTTGTCCTTCAGCGTATGACCTAGAGCAGTGTGGTGACGGCGAGAGCAGAGTCGCCTCCCCTCCTGCTCTCCCTGGCTTGGGGTGTGCTCCTCAGGCCGAGACACACTCCTTGCTCAGTGGGACGGATAGCTGGGGGCCTCTGCTTTTTTTTTTTTTAACTTCTGCTGAAGAAAACCATCCACCTCCTTACTGCAAAGCACAGCAGAAGGGGCTGCAGTCTCCAGCTCCCTCCTGGAGGCCTGCTTGAGCTGGAGCCTGGCTGTTTGCAGCCCTGAGAGGCCTGTCATTCCCTTCTGGCTGAGTGATGCAAAGCACTGGGGCTTGGTTAAGAAAAGAGCATTGCTTGGCTGGAATCAAAATAGCGAGGAGCTGGAGCCATTCCTCAGCCTTGCTCTGGGCCAGGTATTCCCTTGGCCACAGCTGGATCTCGAGGGGAGAAAAGAGCAGAGCAAATAAAGCAGTGACCCAAAGGGAATACCTGTCATGCCGATCATAAGCGGCTGGCTTCATTTTGCTCCCCAGGCTACTGGTGGCGCAGGCTGCGAGCCGGGAGCCGAGTGCTGAGGGGTTAGGGCAGCAGATGAGCTTGGTGCTGGCGCTGAACAAGGTGGGAGCGAGGGGGTCACAGTCCAGTGTGGAGGATGGGCTAACGCAGTCCATCCGTGCCCCAAACCAGGCTTGTGGCTTGTTTGGGCTGGAGGCAGAAGGCAGTTTAAGAACAAAAGTAAATAAACCTGATGTTTCTGTAACAAGAGGTTGCTGAGCTGCAGCGAGCCCACTTGGGGGCCACGGCGTGAAATCAGAGGGCTTCTTTCTAAAAGGCAGCAAGACTGTTGCCTTACTTTCCTCAAAACCATCCCTTAGTAACCGCCCTGGTCTCCCGAGTGGTTGTTTTAATATTACCCTGAAGGTTTTTCTCCTCTCCAAGCGTACAAGGCCATAGCCCTTCAAGAGGGAAGCTTAACGGCCCAGTGCCACCTTTCAGTACATCGCACCTCTGGGCTGAGTGGGGAGGGGTAGTAACCTTTCAAAGGAGGTACCTGAAGGATCCCAGTGCCACCCTGCTTCCTCTCCAGACCGTGCAGCTGTGGTTGAGGACCCAATGAGTTTTTTTTTCTGGCTGTATGTCCCCAGTCATATACATGAAGCTGAAAAAGTGGGAGATTTCAAAGCTCCAGAGCAGCGGAGCTGCAAAGCGGCCTGAGGGAAGAGGGCAAGCTGTGTCCTCCAGGCTCAATTTGATGTCTTTAAGACTGGGGTAAAGGAAGACACTTCTTAGCCCCAATCCCAGTGCTCACGAGGAGTCGGAGTCTCCTCCCTGGGTATAAATCGATACAGCTCTGCGATGTCCAGGGGCCTGTGCCAGTTTGCTCCACACAGCATTTGGTGCATTGCTTCCAAATCCCCACCGAGAAGCCGAAAGCAGGAGGCCGGTTTCCCTGGCCTGGTGTTCCCCGTGTTGGTTGCTGATGCTAAGCAGGGCTAAAGCAGACTCGAAGGTCCGTGGGGAGGCTCTCTGTATCCTGGCTTCCTGCTCTGCCCGTGGCTCCTGAGCGCTGTGGCTGGGCTTTCCCCAGAGCTCACCGCAGCGTAGTCGTGCCAGCCTGAGAGCGAGCCGACTCGCCAAGTGAGCGTCACGCAACGATTGAGCTGTGCGAAAGCTGCTCTGCTCCGCTGCTAAGCCATATGGTGCTATTTCTGTACCAACTCGAAGCTTGCAAAGACCAGCCCCGAGCTAGTCGTGTGCTGGGAAGGAGAGCCAAAACAGTCTTCTGGGCCGAAAGCCTTGGTTTTTCTGTGGTTTTGTGTGTTTCTTGGGTTTGCTTTTCTTTTCCTTATCACCCTGCTGAGCTCTCGGGAGTTTATGGGGTGAGCCGAAGCTGGGTGGTTTGTGGTGGTTGAGGCTTGCCGGGTTGGCCGTGGAGGCAGCACAGGGGCTGGGGGCTGTCCCCATGCCGTGCTTGGGGGACTTCTGCTCGGTGGCTTCACGGGCTGTGCCAAGCGACTCTTCCTCCTGCTCCCATCCTTGCTGGGCTCAATGCCACCTGCAATGCCTTTGCTTGCATCTTCAACTTCTTTGTTTTTCCCCTTCTTGATGTCTAGCGGAGCTAGCCAGGCTGGCTGGGGCAGAAAAGGTGGGGAGAATGGGGCGGCTGCAAGAACAGAGAAAAGCAGGAGTGTTGGCGCAGGATCCCTGTGTCGCTGGTCCCGCCTCTGTCTGCTGGCAGGGAGAGGACTGGTGCTTGGTTAGAGGCGAGGGACAATCGTTTCTCCCTCGGTCCTCCTTTTGTAGCCCAAAACAAGCCCAGCCTGTGGTTTTGTGCTTAGATAGCTCTCAGCGGGGCACCGACGGGATGGCTGTTGGGCCCCAGCTGGGATGAGGAGGAGCTTGGGGGCTCTCACGGCATTTGTTGACTGTGATCTGAACGCATTGACTAGCTTAATAAAATCCAAGATGTTCGTACCTCTTCTTTTGTGGTGATTCCCAGCCCAGCCCGTGTTCCTCCTTCGCAGCCCCCGAGCTAAGTCCATTTTTGATACGTGAATCCACCCTCAGACGTGCGCTTTGCCGACCAAACTTCCTGCTTTTCAGGAAAAAAAAACCCACTTTTGCCATTCCCAACCCCTTTGAATGTTATTTGGTTTGAGCGAGGGGAGGCGTAACCTTGGTTTGCTTTTCATTTGATGGGATGAGATGGAGGTGGGTCCCTTCCTTATCCCTATAACAGCACTGTACAACAGAACAGCCTTTGTTTCTTTGCCCCCTGGCCTTTGCCGTTCGGGGGAGCTCATCCCCTTGCCAGGGCTCTGCATGCTGCTGCCCGCAGGAGCATCCCCAACCCCAGCAACGTTGTGATCGGCAAAAATAACCGCAGTGGTTTATTGGGTGGCTTCTCGGCTTGGTTTTAAACGGGGTGTTTAGAAAGTACGCATTTTTAAAAATGTGTAACTTGTAAGCGTTAATTCGAGGTGCCTTCAGGAGGCTTGGTTTCGGGGGCAGAGCTGGGCAGCACGCTTGAAGTCAGGCTTTTGAGAGTCTGTGCCAGGCGCTGGTGACTAGGGAAGCTGGGGGCGGTGTTTTATAGGGGGGAAAAGAAGAAAGTCTTCCATTCCCTGTGTTCATTTACACCAAAGTTCCTTTATTTGCTCTGCCAGTGGAAAGCATCGAGCCAGGCAACAATATAATTTACTCTCCCCCTCCAGTTCTTTGGAGGCTGCCAGCAGTAGGAAGGTCGGAGAGGGGGGTTGTGAAAAGGCGAATCTGGCTTTCAGCCCCCAGCGGGAGAACGAGCTGTGGGCGACTTCTTCCCGTGAGGCGAGACGTGCCCTGCGTCCCAACGCCGCTGCCGCAGTGGCACAAAAGGGACCCGTCGCTGCCAGCTCTGTCCCCTCCAAAGGGGCTGGAAACGCTTCTTCCAGCTTGAGAGGGCTGTGCCAAGTCGCAGCCCAGCATTAATGCCTCGGCAGGGGCTGTGGGTGTGCTACCTGCCCCGTTAACGAGTTCTGGGCCTCCCTTCTCGGTCGGTGTAGGCGGCGTGTTGCTGCAAGGGGGTGCCCCACACCCCTCGTGCTGGAAACGAACCGAGGGGGTTCGCTCCTGCACAGCTGAAGCAGGAGCAAAGCCTTGTAACCCTGACCAAGAGCTGGGGCTCCTGGTCCTGCTCGCGGTGGGGCCAAGCTCTCGGGGAGCCCCACAAGCCTCCCTCTCGGCAGCCCCGCTCACCGGCTGTTTTCCTCCCTCTCTGTGCCTCCACATCCCGCTTCTGCCTGTGCAGAGATGTGATTTCCCCGCCTCGGATAGGTCCCTGCCCAGGGTTTGCTGTGCTTCATGCAGGTTATTTTGGAGGGGCTTTTCAGCACCTCCATCCCCGCACAGATAGAGCAGGTCCCTCTGAAGGCAGGCGACACCCCAAACCCTCCCACCGGCCTCGTGGCAACGCCGACCAGAGAAAGGCAGCTTCCCCTTGGCCAGGGCTGCCGGTGCGCCGGGGCCCTGTACGCAGAGCAGCCTCTTCGTACCGAGCGCGGTGGATTTGAGCAGCTCGTCCTGGGGCACTGTGGCTCCCTGCCCTGTGCCCAGCGCCTGCGGCCGAGCCAGGAGCATGAGCCCTCCAGGGGTAAATAAACCCCCAAAGAGGAGGGCTTTGAAAGCATCAATCCCACTCAGTTCAACCCTCTAATGCCTGAACGGTGCAGCATCCAGCCACAGCGTGGACGCCTTTGCTGGCATTTGCTCCCATGGACTGAGACCTCCAGCCCTCCTTGTGCCCTCAGGACGTGGTCAGGTCAGTTGGGGATGGTTTCCCAAACTTGTTCTTGCTTTCTCCACCTCTCTCCATCTCCCAGGTCTCATCTCCAGCACTCAGGAACCCCGCGGTGTAACCTGGTGGGTGTTTGTGTTGGGTCCCTGTGTGGACCTGGCATCTGGCTCCATCACCCGCCCCAGCTCCCCCAGCTGAAGAGATCACTGACATTTAAAGTCACAGGATCACAGAGTCCCAGACTGGCGGGGGTTGGCAGGGCCCCCTGGAGCCCATCCCGTCCCACCCCCTGCTGGAGCAGGCACCCCCAGAGCAGGGGCACAGGGCCGCGTCCAGGCGGGGGGTGAATGTCTCCAGGGAAGGGACCCCACAGCCTCTCTGGGCAGCCTGTGCCCCTGCTCTGGCACCCGCACAGGGAAGGGGTTTGTCCTCATGTTCAGGGGGAACTTCCCGTGTTCCAGCTTGTGCCCGTGGCCCCTTGGCCTGGCGTTGGGCACCACTGGAAAGAGCCCGGCCCCATCCCCCTGACACCCACCCCTCAGATATTTATGAGCACCGATGAGACCCCCCTCAGCCTTCTCTTCTCCAGGCTGAACAAGCCCAGGTCTCTCAGCCTTTCCTCACAAGGGAGATGCTCCAGCCCCTGACCATCTCCGTAGCTCTCCGCTGGCCTCTCCCCAGCAGTTCCCTGCCCTTCCTGAACTGGGGGGCCCAGAACTGGATGCAGCCCCCCAGATGTGGCCTCACTGGGGCAGAGCAGAGGGGGAGGAGAACCTCCCTCACCCTGCTGGCCACACGCCTTTCCATGCCCCCCAGGACACCGCTGGCCCCCTTGGCCCCACGGGCCCGGTGCTGGCTCAGGGTCACCTCGCTGCCCCCCAGCACCCCCAGGGCCTCTCAGCAGAGCCGCTCTCCAGCAGGTCCCTCCCAGCCTGTGCTGGTGCGGGGGGCTGTTCCTCCCCAGGGGCAGGGCCTTGCACTGGCTCTGGCTGAATCCCATGAGGTTCCCCCAGGCCCAGCTCTCCAGCCTGGCCAGGGCTCGCTGGGTGCCAGCATGGCCTGCTGGTGCATCAGCCGCTCCTCCCAGCTTGGGATCGTCAGGGAACTTGCTGAGGTGACACTCGATCCCAACATCCAGGTCACTGATGGATGTGTTGAACAGGACAGGACCCAGCCCAGACCCCTGGAGAACACCACTAGTGACAGGCCTCCAGCCAGACTCTGCTCCATCGATCACAACCCTCTGAGCTCTGCTGTCGAGCCAGTTCCCTGTCCACTCGCCCAGCCCACACTTCCTTAGTTCACCTGTGAGGATGCTGTGGGGGACAGTGTCAAATACCTTAGTAAGGACAAGATAGATAACACCCACTGCTCTCCCTTCATCACCCAGCCAGTCACGCCATCGTAGAAGGCCGTCAGGTTGGTCAAGCACAATCTTCCCTTGGTGAATCCATGTTGACTGTTTCTGATAACCTTCTTGTCCCCTACGTGCCTGGAGATGACCGCCAGGATGAACCGCTCCATCCCCTCTCCAGGGACGGAGGTGAGGCTGACTGGACTAGGGTTGCCCTTTTTGAAGATTGGGGTGACATTTGCTGTCCTCCAGCACCTCTCCTGTCCCCCACGGCTATTCAAAGATGATGGAGAGTGGCTCAGCAAGAATATCCACCAGCTCCCTCAGCACCTGTGGGTGCATCCCATCGGGGCCCATGGATTGGCGACGACCCAGTTTGCACAGGCGGTCTCTGACCCGATCCTCCTCACCCGCTGGTAAGTCTTCCCTTCTCCCGATCTGTGCTCTCTCCTCAGGATGCCTGAGGGCAGCCTTAGCGGCAAACACTGAGGCAAAGACGGGCATTCAGTAACTCCCCCTTCTCTGCACCCTGTGTCGCCAGGGCCCCTTCCTCGCTCAGCAGTGGGCCCACCGCATCCCCAGGCTTCCTTTTCCTGCTGGTACCCAGAGCCGCTTGCCAACAGCCCCTGGCCCTGACGGAGATGCATACGCCCCTCCGGCAGCACTTGGGGCGGCAAAACCCCCCATGCACAGTGAGGGGTCTTGCATCCGGGGGGTTCGGGGGGGGGGATTTCAGCCAGAGCAGGCAGCGAGGCCACGGCAGGCCAAGCGGCGTGTCCAGCACAGCGCAGCCCCCGCAGAGGGGCGCCGGCAGCCGCTTCCACCGACGACGGAGGGACCCTTTGGCCACTTTGAACCACGGCAGCCCAGGGAGGCACCTGGGGAGAGGGGCTGTGAGCTGCAGTGGTGGGGCCGAGCCCCCCAGCCTGCGGCTGGCAGAGGGGATGCCCAGCATAGCATCGCCCACCAGCGCTCCTCCCTGGCGCCGCTCTCCTCCTGCTGCACACAGGGCGGTGGGAGGTGTCTCTGGGCTCTTTTGGGTTGTTTTGGGTTTTTTTTACTTTTATCCCCCTCTTCTAAACCTGGGTTTTGGGCTGGGTGGGGGGCACTCAGGACTCCCCTCGTGCTGCTGGGCTGCTTTCCCCTTGCTGTGCCTCAGTTTCCCCACTGTGGCAACGCGTCCCCAGCCTCCCAGATCAGTGTCCTGCTTCACCCTGGTTCCTGTGTAACACAACCTGTCTGGCTGGGCCAGGGCTTGGGGGGCTGGCAGGGCATCCACGGGGCTTTTCCTCCTCCTCGGTGGCCTGGTCCTAAACCCGCGTCTTCCAGGGACATCCCCAGAGCAGGTAAACAGGGTTGGGAGCCTCCACGGGGAGGGGGGATGCGGTGAGGCAGGGGACAAGGGCAGGATCTGGCTCTTTGCTGCAGCCCCACCCCCAGCCCCAACTTCTGCCAGCCCCCACCCATGACCCCATGGCGCTCACCCCATCCTGGGCCTGGGGGGCCCGATCCTGCTTAGACACCCCGCCACCCCCGCTGTGGCTATCTGGAAGTGTCAGAGAGCCGGCTTTGTTAATCGCATCTCTGGCAAAAGCCACTGGCCTGAGCCGAGACCCAGCCTGGGGGGCGGCTGCCCTGGCTCCTGCAGCCCCATCCCCGTCACCCGGTGGGCTCTGTCCCACCTCCATGGGACAGGGGCTGTGGGCTGGCGCCCCAGCTCCTCTAGCCCTGAGCCCTTTGGCCCTGCCATGCTGACAATAAAGTGGCCGTAGATCTTGAGGGTCCATCGGGTACCTTGGGTACAGGCGGCTGGGTGACGGTGGGGCTCTGCCCTGAGGTTTCGCGCCCCCCCCCCCCCCCCCCCCCCCCCCAGTTCCCTCATCCAAGGTGGAAGAATCCCCTGGGCTCCCCACCCAACCTTGCTCCAGCTGGTGAGACACTCCCAGCCCATCCTGCCTCAGTTTCCCCACCCACCACGAGGCCGGAGCAGCTCTCTGGGGCTGCCCCACTCCTCCCAGTGTGTCCCGTGACCAGCCCCACTGTCCCCACAGACCTTCTGGGAGGATGGGATCATGTCAGGGCACCAGCACCCCAAGAGCTCAGCCCGTGACTGCGTCCTCAGCTCCTTCCAGAGGACGAATGAGACAGTCAACACCTGTACACGTTTCCTACTGACCTGGTGGGGGACAGGGACAGAGATGAGGACGTGAGTAGGAACAGTGATGGGCATGGGGATGCGGGGTGGGGACAGGAATGGGGATGAAGATGGGTGTGGGGACAGGGACCGTTGAGGAGATGGGGACAAGCATGTGGTGAGGAGGGGCTGGAGATGGGGATGGGGACAAGGATGGGACAGGAATGGGGCTGGGGACAGGGATGGCGCTCACCCCCATATATGCTGTGCCCACAGGTGTTTTGTGTGGCCCTTCTGGTGCTCTCATCCTCCTGGAGCCCCACCGCTGGCCCCTGCTCATCTACCCGCGGCTCATCTGCCTCTACCCCTTCGCCTCCAGCTGCGCCCTCGCCTCCAGCCCCGTGTTGGCGCCCGCCGGCCGTATCTGCTCCTTGTGTGACTCCGGAGCCCTCAGACTCACAGCCTGGGTGAGCCACTGCAGAGACGTCCGGCAGCGGGATGGGGATGGGGGCAGGGACAGGGAGCCACTGGCCCCGTGATGCTCTGTTTCTCTTGCAGGCTGTGCAGTTGGCTATGGTGCCTGTGCAATGCCAGACCACTGGGTCAGCAGCGTTTTGCACCGTTAATTTGTCCCCACGGCTGCTTTTAACTCCTTTGTCTGCACCGGCCTCTCCTGCTACTCCCAGAATGGTTTGGGTAAAAGCACCAGTGCTGCAGCTGGATGGAAACTGGGGCTGGAGGCTTCCTCCTTCTCAGCTTTGGGGTCCTGCAGAGTCTCTCTGGGGTGGGTGGGGGTGTGTGTCCGTCCCTGCTCAGGCTCAAAAGCAAAGGTGCTTGTAGGGGTCCTCGCTGTTGGGGCTGACGGGTCCGTGCCCCCACCCCGTTCCCTCACAGCTTCCCTGAGCTGGAGCGTCCCCGGCTGAGCGAGGCGCTGCGGACGGCGGTGTCGGTGTACCCCTTCCTCCACGACATCATCTAGCAGCTGAGTCGGGGTGTCCCAGGGCAGGGGTCAGGTGCCACCACCACGGGGGGGGTCCCACAGTGCTTCCAGGGGTGTTCCCCCACCTCCCCACAGCTCCTCTTCTGCTTCTGGCGCAGTTGCGCCTGGAATGAGGCTGTGGTACTGCTACCACCTCCTCTTCGCACTGCTCACCCGCTTCTCCCGCGCATCCCACCAGCCTGAGCGCCCGGCGCGCGGCCGCTTTGCCTGTACCGGAGCGCAGCAGCCCCCGGTGCCTCTCCCCAAAGCAACCCCTTGCAGCAGGAGCTGGGCAAGGAGTCCCAGCACCCAGGGTGACTTTGGCCTCTCACCCCAGCAGGACGCAGCCCTCAGCTCTGTGTGCTCGCCCCGGGCCTGGCTGCGGGGCCACCTACCCACCCCCAGGCTCCCCGGCACCGTTGGCACTGCTGGACTGGCCCTTTTGGGCAACGCCGACATCATCGGCGCCTTCGCTGCTGCTCTGTCAGCAGCCCAAGCGGCCCCACCGAGGCTGGGCACTGTCGGGACCCACGACGCTGCGGGGTGAGTGGCTGGGCTGCAGGGGCTGTGGGCACCCAGATGTCCTGGCACCCCCAGAGTTCCCCCCTTCCACACATCGGGAGAAGAGGGTGAGGGCTTCAGGTGCCTGGGTCCTGCTGTTGGGTGTCTTCGGGTGCCATGAGGTGGTCCCCCTTCCCAGCCTGCACCTCCTACAGCCAGCCAAGCTCCCCACCCCCCCAGTGCCTCAGTTTCCCCACCTTCTAAATACGGCTAACCCGGGTAGCAGCCCCGCGCAGAGGCACCCAGCCCCAGGGCGTGGGACCCCCACAGCCACGGACCAGCGCACTGCCCTGTTCCCCAGCAGGATCAGCGCAGTAACCCTGCGTGGGGGGGTGAGTGTGTGAGTGTGTCTGTCTGTCCATCCTGTGCTGTGGGCCTTCAGGATCTGTGGGCAGGGGCCCCCAGGAGGTAAATTTGGGGCAGAGGAGACACGTCACCCCACGTGGGGACTCAGCAGCAACACTACAGGTGGTTCAGGGGCAATAGGAGAGACAGCCCAGCAGCCCCCAGCACAAGCTGCACGTGTGTGTCCGTCTGTGCATGCTGGGGGTGCAGGAAGGGCGGGGACGCCGTGGCTGCGGCAGGGCAGAGCACCACCCCTGGGACTAGTGTCCTACTCTATCCCCACTTCTGCCCCCAACCCTGGCCTTAACAAAACGGTGCTTTGCGAAGGAACCCCTGCCGCTGGGAAGGGCACGGGGCTCGGGGGCACGTGTAGCAGCCCCGCTGCCCCCCAGTAACCCCACGCCTGGGACAAGCAGCTTTAAATTAAACCGGAATAGTGACGGTGCAAGCGCTGGGCTCAGCGTTGCCAGGGACAAGCACCTGATGGTGATGGACACCGCTATGCCCCGGAGCCTTTGGGTGTTGGGAGAGGGAGGAAGAGGCGGCGGCTCCTCAGCTTCGTGGGGACGACGTGGGGTACATCTGCTGCGGTCTCACACCCTCAGACTAGAAAGGAGCTGGGTACACCATTTGTGCATTTATTTCTTGCCACGGTTAACAGAAAGGGATGTCGGAGGAGGGCTGCTCGGGGGAGGTCGGCGCTCTGAGCTCAAATCCAGCACCCGCAGGGCCGCGGCCCGGCTGTGGGGGGAGGTGGGGGCTAGACGGGGCCGTAGAAGCGCCGGTACGCCTCCTGGAAGCCGATGTGGTCAGCCAGCTCGTCGCAGTTGGGGTTGAACTCGCACACCTCGCGCTTGGCCTCCAGTGGGTCTCGCACGACACCGTAGACGCTGCTGGGGGTGGATAAGGGGTGCAGGGGATGTTGGAGGGTCCCCAGACCCGTTGGGGCTGGAGGCTCCTGGGGGGAGGGCCCAGCCAGCGGGCCCCCTCCCAAAAGCAGGATCTTACTGTCCGTGCTGGCTGGGGAATGTGTGCCCCCACCATGTTGTCACGCGGAGGGGGGATTTGGTCCCTGGTCAAGCACTACCTGTCATAGACGTAATTCCTCTTGTGTCTCCGCACCACCTCGGCGCTGGCGCGTTTGGAGACAAAGGCTGCGGGGATAAAGCGGGGGGTCAGGGAGAGCCTGGCCGCCCCCCCCATCCCCGGGGCGGCAGGGCCGAATCCAGCCGCAGCCACTCACCTTCGGAGCTGGGCGAGTCATCTGCGCTGATGGAGCGCTCGGCGGCTGTGAGGGATGGCGCAGCAGTCGGGACAGCCGGTGGGCTCGGGAAGGCCCCATGCAAGCTGTCGCCTCGCCCTGCTCCTCCTTTGGGGGCTCTTATCCCACCCTCTCATTGTGACCCCTCACCCAGAGCCCCTCCAGCCTGGCAAAGGGAGCCCTGAGCCCTGTTCCCCTGCTTCAGCCCCGCGCCCTCCGCCCCAAGGCTCAGCAGAGCTCTCTCCAAGCCCCTTTGCTGCCTCCAGCTCTCACAGCAGAGCCCATCCCAGGGCACGGACCCCTGTCCCCCTCCCCAGTCCCCATCGCCCCCCCGGACACCCCGTACCTCTGCGGCAGAGGCCAAGGGTGAGGAGGGCCAGGAGGGTCAGCAGGGCGAGGGGCTTCATGGTGCCTCTCTGCGCGGGAGCCGTGCTCGGTGCAGCCCCTCGTCCCCGAGCGGCTTTATAGGGTGCCGCGACCGCCATCAAGGAGGGGCCCGCGTGGCCCTGCCAGGGCTATTTCCAGCACATCCGCTGGGGCCGGGAGCCACCAGCACAGGCAGCAATTGTGGTTTGGGGTAAACTTGGTTCCCCCGTGACCGGCCAGAGCCCATAGGGAGGGAAACGCAGCCCCGGGCCAGTGGAGATTTGCTGGTGGGCCCAGCCCTGCCAGCCTGGCAGCACCCAGTCCCCCAGCCCCTCGCCAGGACGGGAGACGGGGCGCTGGCGGGACTCCTCGCTGCGCTCCCCAGTCACTGACCGGTCTGTCCCAGTTCCCACCGCTGGATCCCAGCGGGGCTGCTGCCACACTAGGAGAGCTTGCCAAAACCCGTGGGGGTTTCCCCTCCACACAGGGCCAACAGGGACTCGTGGGCCAATTTCTGCCTCGGGGAGCAGCACGTGCTCCTTCTGTGGCACTGTCCTCACAGCCCCTTGCCGGGCGGACCGCCACGACCACGGAGAGGCGAGCAGGTGCCCTCGCCCTCGCTCTCCACGCAGCTCTCCCATCCCGCATCCCATGGGCAGGTGCTGCGTGCCAGGGCTGGCGCCTCAGGCGGTGCCCGTTCCCAGTAACAGGACCTCAGGAAGAGGTTCCGCACCTCTTAAAAACCCAAAACTGGGCTTTGCAAGAACAAAGTGTGCTGCTGGTGTGGGCTCAGGCACGAGCAGCAGAGAAGGGGAGTGGAGCGGCTGGAGAAGTAGAATCTCTTGTTCATCCATCCTTTTACTTCCTACCCTCCCTGAGACCCCAGCAGCGCTCAGGGTGCTCACCCTCCTCCAGTCTGCCCCTGCTGAAGTCCAGGAAGGCTCCGAGCAGCGGGAGCTCCTGGGGCTGCCTGGGGTGACATTCCTCTTTGGGATCCTGACCACTTTCCAGACTTTCAGATCCTATAAATCCCAGCCCTGTCCTGAAAAGCGGAACTGGAGGCTTTAGGGTGGAGGAGGAGAGAAATGCTGAAGCCAGAGCCTTTGTCAAACAAACCCATAAACTATAGAGTACGTAGGCCAAGCGCACACAGCGGGAGCCAAGACCGGGGGAACAACAGCTCCAATTTATTTAGATTATAATGCAGCGAGGGAAGGCTTGTTTACGACAGAAGGAAAATATGCCTAAGTCAGTCAATCGCAGGCTCTGGCTGCCTCTAATTGAAAACAGAGGTTTGTGCTCGGTGGAAATCACCACTGTTGTTCTCAGAATTTGTATTTCCCCACCGCACAGGGCACAACCTCTCCTCGGGACAGCACGCACCAACGGGCGAAGGGCACAACAGGCACGGAGGATGAGAAGAGCAGAGCACCTGCTGCCCTCGGCATATCTGGTGTCTGCTGGAAGCAGCCTCGCAATCAGCCCTTGTCAGGCTCAGTAAGACTCTCCTCATGATCTGCCCAGCCCAGAGGAAGGACCTTTTCTTCCCTTTAAAGGAACACCTCGCTTGCAGGGCTTCACTAACACCCCGCGCTGGGCGGACTCAGCGAGTCCCTGCTCCCCTGGCTGGCAAACTTCCGATGAGAGGCTGAAGAACAACTCCAGGCGGGTAAAACCCAACCCAGTTTGGTTCCGGGAGCCAACGTGGAGGTTTCACGGGAAAGCATTAAATCCCTTTGCCAGGAGCCCACAAAGCCAAGGCAGGGCCGTTCCAACCTCTGCTCGGCTCCACGCACACACGGGCGGCACATCCCCGGATGCTTCACGCTGCGTCCTCGGAGAAGCGCCCTCAGTGTGTATCTGCTGGGAGGGAAGCGGGGTTGGAAAATAACTGAAAAGAATAAATGGCACCAAGGAACTCGATGCGATAAAGCGGCTGCTGCCACGTCTGTTCTGACAGGCCGCGGGTTGACAGTTGTTTAAAGACACGGATACTGAAAAGGAACACTGCAAAAACACGGCAAGAGTCCAGTGGGGCTCTTTGCACCCCAGCTGTACAAAATGCCGTGGCAGCGTGTACCCGACTGCGGGCCTCGTGTGCTACAGCTCCCTGGCTCCTCGCTCCTGAGCACGGCGCAGCCTCTGTGCGTAAGGCACCGATTTTTCTCTAATGCGCACCCGAAATACCTTCAAAGGCCACAAATTTGGCTTTAGCAAGTTAGAATCATGCCCGTCACAGCGCTGAAGAGGCGTGTGAGTGTACAGACGTGCTGTGGCTATCAGATCTGCGGGGTTCTCCTCCCTGCTGAGCCGAGCAGGGAATAGGGAATTGTCCTCTATTTCCAAAGATCCCGATGTGTCTTTTTTTATTTCTTCACAAACTTTGATCAAAGCGTTCAGGTCCGGCAGCTTTGCAGTCCCGGCGCAAGCTGCTTCTGGCCTGACAAGATGACGGTGAGTTTGCGTGGTTGGCTTATGCCATGCACAGAGTCCCACTTCCCAGCGCGTCGTCCGCGCTTCCGAGGGGAGGATCAACACCCCCCACAAAACACGCAGACTCTCCCCGCGTCCTCACTGGGTCTCCTGGAACATCATGACGAGTTCTCGTTGCTCTTTACTAATTGCCTGGAAGGAAAACAACCACCACTGAGCTCAGCAAAGTGCTTTTCTCCACAGACGCAAGCCTTCAGGACGCAAAGGAGGCTGATAGAAAACAGAGCTTGATATACACTGCCATCCCCTGCACGTACGGAACACAACCCACAGAAACATCCCATCCGGCACACAGGAAAAAACATCCGAGACCTCCAGGGAAAACGCCCAGGCCTCCCAGGCTGAGTTTAGCAGTACTTGGATCCTGGCGAGGCCTTTGATAAGTGGAGGGCTTAAATATAGTGCAGCCGTTTGCTACTCAAGCCATGGAACAGCATTTCTTTCAGGCTGGTGCTGCAAAGAGAAGGGGGTCTTTATTTATTTGTTTATTTTTACCTGCCAGGCATGTTTGCGAGCTTGTATCAGCCGCTGCAGCTCCGCAATCCTATCCCTCCCCGCAAGCACAGACTCCGCTACCTTCCCGTTCTCTTCCTCCTTCTCCTTCAGGACCTTCCGCAGGTGCGACCTGTGCTTAAGGAGGTACGGCACCATCGCGCTGCGAACATCCTCTTCCGGGATCCCGCTGGGACGCCTGGGAACAACCGGGACGTGAAGCAATTTACCCCTGGCTCTCGATGCCTGAGCACAGCGAGGAAGTGCGCGTCTAAGGGGCGCCCCGCTGCGCAGCCCCCTGACGCCGCACCTGAAGGGATGGAAGAAATCTGCCCCAAAACTCTGCCGTTAGTTGAGGCCCGGAGACAGGCAGGATGTAATTAACTTCCCCAAAGACAGAAACAAGGAATGGGGATAACGCTTTTGATTACAAGACCCAGCCTGCCTTCAGGGTGAACAACTTGCAGTGCCTGCTGAGCCCCTCAGCAAGGCATCCCAACAAGAAGTGTTGATGGGAGCTCTGCTATCAGAACAGTAGCTGCGGCTAAAACATTCCATCAGCACTTCGAATTATTCAGAATTGAGTTTACCTCCCTTCCGGTCTCAGCGGCACTAACCTCCTCCTTGCACTGAGGAAGCATAAATACACGACCTAGAGAAGCACAGGTAAAACCTTTTTTTTGGATGTTTTAGACGTAACGACATTGCTGTTAAGATACACGAGGTTTGAAAGATTCCCTTACGGCACAAGGCCTACAGGGCACGTCGACATGACACAGGGACCGACTTTCACCCTTGAAGGAACCTGCCTCCACACGCGCACGCTCCCCGACTGCCTTCCCCAAGACCATCCGTACCATGCAGGCTCTTCCTGGTTCTTTGCCTCCTCCACGATCTTATCCAGTGAATTAAAGAGCATCTCCAGATTCCCTTCATCCTTGACCTCCTGGATCTCCTCCTGTGAAGGAAGGACACCACGGGGATTCAGCAGGACCCGAACTGAACTGACACAGGCATCAACCCACTTGCGAGCCCTCGCTTTTCCCTGGATGAAGGCTACAGCCCAGGAATCACCAGGTATTGAGTCAACACCCCGGAGGTATTTATAGGGTAGGCGGACGTGGTGCTTAGGGACATGGTTTAGTGGTGGACTTCGCAGCATTGGGTTTATGGTTGGACTCAGTATCTCAAGGGCCTTTTCCAACCTAAATGGTTCTACAGGTCTTTCTGGGGAAAACAAAGAGGTCTGGAAGAATCTCTGGGGACCACTCTTAACTTTTTGGTTTTGCTGTTCCAGGAATGTATTTGTTACCTACTGTAAGAGCTACCAAGATGATGAGGGGATTGGAGCACCTCTCTTATGAGGAAAGGCTGAGAGTCCTGGGCTTGTTCAGCCTGGAGAAGGAAGCCTGAGGGGGGATCTCATCGGTGCTTATAAATATCTGAGGGGTGGGTGTCAGGGGGATGGGCTCTTTCCAGTGGTGCCCAGCGCCAGGCCAAGGGGCCACGGGCACAAGTGGAACACGGGAAGTTCCGCCTGAACATGAGGACAAACCCCTTCCCTGTGCGGGTGCCAGAGCAGGGGCACAGGCTGCCCAGAGAGGCTGTGGGGTCCCTTCCCTGGAGACATTCACCCCCCGCCTGGACGCGGCCCTGTGGCCCTGCTCTGGGGGTGCCTGCTCATGCAGGGGGTGGTTAGAATCATAGAATGTCCTGAGCTGGAAGGGACCCGCAGGGATCCTCAAGCCCAGCTCCTGTCCCTGCACAGGACACCCCAAATTCACACCATGGCTCTGGGGGCCTTGGCCAAGTGCTTCTGGAACATCGCCAGGCTGGTGCTGTGATGCCTCCCTGGGGAGCCTGTGCCAGGGCTCCACCACCCTCTGGGGGAAGGACCTTCCCCTAATGCCCAGCCTAACCCTCCCCTGGCACATCTCCCTGCCGTTCCCTCGGGGCCTGGCGTTGGTCACCAGAGAGCAGAGACCAGCCCTGCCCCTCCTCCTCCCCTTGGGAGGGAGCTGCAGAGCGCCATGAGGGCTGCCCTCGGCCTCCTCTGCTCCAGCTGAACAAACCCAGGGACCTCAGCCGCTCCTCGTTTCCCCTCTAAACCCTTCCCCAACTCCGTGGCCTCCTCTGGACACTCTCCAGTAGCTTTATACCCTTCATGTCCTGCGGCGCCCAACGCTGCCCACAGCCCTCGAGGCGAGGCCGCCCCAGCGCGGCGCAGAGCGGGACAATTCCCCCCCTCGCCCGGCTGCGATGCAGGGCTCGGTGCCCCCCAGGGCACGGCTGGCTGCCCGGGCACGCTGCTGGAGGAGTCTCTTTCCAGAGCTCCCTTCCACCCCCCACCATTCCGCGGCTCTGAGGGACCCCCGCGGGCCGGGCGCCGCCCCCGCCGCGAAGGCTCTGCTCCCCCTTTCACCTTGATGGACGTCTGCAGCTGGGATATAAACTGATCGTAAATGCTCCTCGTCACTTCGGGCTGCAGTTTGTAGAAGCACCGGTAGCAGTTCGCGAACCGCTGGTAGCTGCGAAGCGGGAGGGGCGGGGGGGTCACCGCCGGGCCGGGGCCTCCTCAGGCCGAGCCCCCCCCGGGCGGCGCCCGCCGCTCCCGCCTCACCTCCCGGCTGCCACCAGCTTCTCTAGGAAGGTGTCCACCACGGTGTCGAACACCTGGGCGCGGCCCGGCGCCGCCGACACGGGCGAGCCGCCATCACCCCCATCGCCGCCCGCCGCTGCCTCCTCCCCGCCGCTCCGCGCCGCCGCCATGTCCAGCCGCCCAACCGCCCCGCCGCCAACGCCCATTGGCCACCGCCACGGCGCGGCGCCGCTACCATTGGTGGTTGCGCGGCGGCCCCCGCCCATCCCGACTGCGCATGCGAGGATGGGCAAGCTCCACCTCCTCTGCGAAGACGAGCGGGAGGCCCGCCGGGGGCGGGGCCTCCCGGGAGGGGGCGGGACCCCGGGAGGGGGCGGGGCCTCCCAGCTCGCCCCCCAGGACGGGGCAGAAGGGCTTTAAGCATCAAAAAACAGTAATAAAAATCACGGCGGGCTGACACACGTCATCGGCCGCGTCACGGCCGGGAGCAGCGAGCCAGCCTCTGCGGGAGAGAGACGAACATAACCCTCTGCTGAGATCACTGTGCAAACCCCCCCGAGCCTGCCCGCCAACTGACTGCTATTTATTTATTGAAATATAACGATCAAACCTGAGGAATTCGAAGGGGAAAGAATAACCCAGGTTCAGCACAGAGAGGGGAAATGCAAATTCTTCCCCCTTGCTAAGAGAGTGCCTGCAAGAGCCAACCACGGGCTGTAAAGCAGGACCTGGGCTCACAGGTCACCTACAGTTGCCCCGCCTTCGCCTGGTTTCTCTTTAAATTTTATTATTTTTTCTGGCGTGTTCAGCTTTGTGTGCAGTCACCATCGTTGTTTGGTTTTTTTCGGGCAGCCTCAGCTGGGCAGGTCTCTCCTGGCGCTACTCAGAAGGTGAAGCATTAACACCAAGCATCGCCATGACACGACAGGAACGGGCAGACGCCCTTGGCAAGCGCGCTCACCGAGACTAACGCGCTGCTGAACTCCGGTGTCAAACTGAAGGTCTCTGAAGTTTATTAGTTATCAAGAACTTTGCTGGTTAAGAGAGGACTATCAAGCTTGAGAGCATCTCCCGGTATTTGTGCCGTCTGCCACTCCCGTGACACACACCGACAGTTACCCTGCTGGTCATCAGCACAGCCTGATTATTAGTGTTTCCTTTTAATACTGGTATTACTACCGCCTTTGTGCGGGAACGGGGCTATGGTACACTTGGGATACCTCCTTGTAATCTCACAACGCCGCTGTTCCCCCTTTTTAGAGCAGACTCCCCTATTACAGAGCCAACCGGCATCACCTTTTAATCAACCAAACCACGACAGAGAGCAGCTTGCAGAACACACAGCTCAAACAGCTCTGTCAGCGGCTCAGGCATACATCGCCTTATTTAACACTGCAGAAAACACAGGTGGGATTAAAAGGCCTTTGATGACTCATTTGCAGCCCCATTAAAGGGTAATGTATCTTATAACCAAGTTCTGCCCTTAAACATAAAAGTCTCTCTCCAACTTCAGCAGCATCTGTCCATACTTGTTCCACCTCCAGCCTGGGCCGAGCTGCAGACGGTGGGAGGAAGGCAAGAGCCGCGCTTAGCGAGTCCCAGGTGAAAAGACAGCTAAGAGCCTGGCAGCAGCCACAGTTCGGCAGGATCAACGCCACGACCAAGAATTCCTTGTTACGGCGCCGAGATGAACAGAGGCGGCGATACATCTGTTACGGGGAGGTGTTCTCTCTCACCTCTCAGACACACAACTAAGCGGAAAGAGCGCCGTGCGTGGGCTGGCAGCGCGAGGGGCAAATCTCAAATACCGAGACCAGAAGAGTGAAGTCAAACAATCCCTTTGCTCCTCCTCCCTCCCAAAGAGCTGCCTCTTGCTTCAGCACTCGACTGCAAGTTTTCATCTGGTAAAAGACACAGACCGTAGCTTACAATTTTGATCCAGCAAGAGCGTGCAAAGCATAGTCCTTGCCCTTCCCAAACGGGATAAGCAGGATTTGAACTTAAATTACTAGTGAACCATTACTTCTTATTCAATATGAACATGCCAATCAGGTTTGAACTGGATCAAAAGCCAGTACAAGCTTTTTTTTTTTCTTCCCCACCTCACACCCAGCTGGAGCTCAAATCACGTTTGGTTCTCACCCCGGCCGCTGGCAGCACAGCAACCCGACACTTCTAACCTCTGCATTTCTTTGTGCTTAAACTAACTGAAGGTGGGAAGTGGCAGCAGCCACCCTGACCGTGCAGTATTGACACTCACATTGAACAAGGCCACGGAACAACCACTCAGTCCCCCAGAAATCAGAATAAGCTTCCCTAAAATAGAAAAAATTAAATAACAACAGATTAAAAACACAGGTTAGGTGTCAAAATCGCCATCGGCTAATTACAGTCAACTCAACCCGCCGATCAGCCAGCTTGCTGTTTGAAGGATGAGAGATAGGAAACATTTTTGAAGAACATACAAAAAAAAAGGTATGTACAGATCTATTCGAAATGCAGCAAATCAGGTCTTAAGTGGTTCCAGGTTACTCTCGTCTCACATCTAGAAATAAACGTGGGTGATTGGAGAACTTGACTTGTCTATTCTACTCTTCCAGCTTCCCACAGCGCAGCTGCAGTCAGCGCCCAACCCACCAGAGGGCTCTGCTGCAGCCTGTTAGGCTCGCTTCCTCGGAAGTTTGGCGAAGTCTAGAATAATTTAAAGAATAAACTGGCTTTTTGCTTCAGCCAGTAAGTCTTTAATTTAAAAAACAAGAGGGAATTAAGAACTTGCCAGGATGCGCTCACGCACCTGGCTGCTCTTGAGTGAACTGTCACAGGTAAACAGCATCGCTGAAGGTCCCGTTTTGATGGTTTTAAGCAGAAACAGCAGCAGAGCATCGTATTACAACCAAATCTAAAGAGGTGAAATGGCAGTTGCTCTTGTTCCTGCCTTGTCCTGTGGAACCAGCGAGAGACAAAGGAGAGAGCAGCTGCCTCTCCTCCCGAGCCTTCCACCGCAACAGTCCAAATTCAGAGGGTTCAAAAGGTTTCTCTTCCAACAGCTGCCTCTACCAATGTCGTGAATCCACCAGCTCTGGGCGGAGGCTCAGCTTCTTCAGAGTTTCGTACCCCACCACAATGACGATGGTGGAAGGAGTGGCTGAGATGATGCGGGCGGAGAGGCCTTTCGTCAGGCCCCAGGGGCCTTCCTCTGCCATGAGCTGTTTGAAGGTGAGGATGATGGAGCTCTTGCCTTCCACCTGCAAAGCCAGAACAAATATTCACAGAGCTGCCACACTTCATGCTGAGCTGCCCTGGGTTTCTGCTCCAGCTGGAGACTTTAGACACTACAGATCAGCCAGTACAATAACCTTGATCTGGTCTCCAGAATTGCCAGGGGCAGGAAAAAAGAAGTCCTAAAGAGGCAGCAGTAAGTGGGATTCTTAGACCTGCCTCCTCCTCCTTCCCATCCGCGCCATCTAGAAGGGGCTGGAGCAACACGACAGCTCGAGTCTTACTAAAACTGACACTGCTAGAAGCACCTCTGCTTTTCTGAAGGATGCCACATCTGCTGGGAAACCTCATTTGCACAGTCCAGGTAGGCGAAGCCAGCCTTGCTACCTGAGCTGCCTCCTATTAATGCCAAGTGCAAGTTAAGCACCATGACATCTAGGACAAAACAATCCAGGAACAGAGAGAGACGGGGAGTCGTTTACTGAAGCCACAGAGATCAAAGAGCTGAGACCGAACCCCACCCCAGCGTCACGCTGTTGTTGCGGACAGACACGCCAAGCAGGCTGAGCTCTTACCTGCACCCGAGCCCTGACAACATCCATGGGGTTGGTGAGCGTGGAAGCCGTCGCGGCCGCAAGTGGCCCCGATATAGCTTGGAGGAGGAGGTGGGGACAGTCTTTCGGAGTCAAGCTAGAAAGCTGTTCTGGGAACAGGAGAGAGAGTAAAGTTTCAGACAAGTGGCTCCTTATCAGTCCCTTAACTCCACCTCCTAATTTAGACTGATCTGCAGCGGGCAGAACCCCTGACTTACAACCTGTCACCTCCTCCCACAGCATGTCTAAGCGGTGCTTTCTACAGCAACCAGAAAGTCAGCAAAGCGCAGGAAGCAAGCCCGCAAACACCCTGGCGGCTTGGTGCTCCATCGTACAGCCTCTGGTCTGCTCAAACACCAGCTCTCAGACCTGCTGGGCAAAACCAGGGCAGGATAAGCTTCTATGTCCCCAAAAGAGAGCTCAGAAACATTCACGCCGCCCTTTAAAAGGCAGGGGGAAAACCTTTAGACAAGGCTATCAGAAGTTGTCTGCAGAGATTCGCACAGATCCAGAGAGCTGTCGCTACCACCGAACACACCGTCCAAGAGATACCTACAAGGCATCCTGCTATGTACTGCTCATGCCGGGGATTTCCTCATTCTGCTCCTACTACCTGGCAAGCAGGAGCTGAATCTCCCACACTTTTATTGGTTAACGCTGTATGGAAGGCAGTCCAAAAGTCCCAGTTTATTTGGATGATGTGGTGGTTGTGTCTATCTGGCACGAGGGAAGGAAGCCGCTCTGCTCGTGACCCAGAACGCTGATGCGAACCGCTGCCAGCAGCGTACTTTGAGCCCTGAGGAAGGTTCAGTGACCCCTGCTGCCGCCAGCCGGGAGCAGCACGCTATCCAGGGACAGGGGACCAGAAAAAGCAGCCAAAGAAGAGATGCATTGACAGCTGGGGCTTACATTTAACATCACCTTGATTTCCATGGCAGAAGACTAGGAGAGAGAGCAAACATCTGAAAGAGGCAAGCTCCGTCCTCTCCATATCAACTTGCCTGTTCTTAGATGACTTTTTGTTCTTTTGAACCTTTCTGGCATGAAAGTCTTATAATTAACGCAGCGGATTTTGGTACTGAAAATTGTTGACATGGAGAGTGAAGGGAGCACCCCCAAAAAGTTCAGAGACACCAACATCCCAAGCTGCTGCTGCTGCCACTGAAATGCGGCAGTGGGGCGTAATCAATGCTCCCCATTGTTACCAGAATGCGCCCTCTGAAAAGCAAGCGAGACATTCGAGACACCTGTATTTTTCGAAGCAGGTGATTTCTAAGATATGCTTTAAGCCTAGTACAGTGAAATCTAAGCCTCTCATTATCATCGCTTTTAGGCAGATTGCTATTAGGTAAATATTAGTCTAAAAACCACAGGCAAAGCTGCATGACAAATCTAAAGGATTATCATGGGTGGGGGAGGCAGAAATAAATCTTATCTGCCCAATATCTTCAGTATTTGGGATTACCAGAGCTGAGCCTGGGAGAAAGAACACGCTGTTAAGCGTAGTTTTATATCACAAGCCTTGGTGCCAGTTTTAAAGCTACAGAAACCGAAGCATGATCCTAAGACACAAAACCACATAAGATCTGGCCTTTGTCTCTGCCTGTTGTTTGGTTTTACTACGAGATTTGTGGCTCTAGAAGTCTTTTTGCCACATAGGAGACTCCTGAGTCCACGTGAGCTGAAAGACGAGTCATACTTACACGGCGGCTTCAAAACTCTGCCCAATGCCAGACAACAGCCTTCCTCACTTCCATGCAGAAAGTAAGCATTATTTGGGATTAGCGGAAGAGAAAGTTAAAGTAGACCTAGAACCACCCAGTTTTAAGTCCTCTAGCACTCAGACCCCTATTCTTTAACTCTGCATTTAAAACAATGCTGCCCCGTTGAAGTTCCACCCAGGATCTGCAGAATGGGTTTAAACTGGACAAAGCTATTTGTTTCAAGACAAGTAGCTTGGTTCTGCTCCCACGGCTTTGGTCCTGCTCCCATCCCAAATCAAAGAGAGAGCAAATCACGCTGGGTCCACAGTTTCAGAGTTGATCTGAGGGACTTCTAGGACTTCTGGGGTAAGACATGTTCAAAGTCTCCTTTCACTTACCGGCATAGAAGTGGTAGAAGGGCCACCAGACTGCACTGTTGGGAATATAGGTGAGCAGCGAGGCCACATAGCCCCTGTAGAAGCCTCTAAAGCCGTCAGCCTTGAAAATCTGTACAATGATGTCCTTGGTTTGGCCAAAGACCAACATCCGCTTGCCGTCTTGGTTCTGCACCTTAAACCTGCCCATGCTTTCCCCCTTCCTCTGCATCATGAGATGCTGGGAGATCACATCGATGGGCACCGTGATGCTCTGGGCCACCAGGGAGGCTGAGCCGCCTGCCACCAGAGACTTCACGGCGTTGTTGTTGTTGTACCGCGACACATACTTCCGAGTGAGCTCATACGTTGTCACGTAGCACTGTCCAGAGATCAGGGTGAAAGTGTTGACCAGAAAGCCACGGTAGAGCCCAGCTGTCCCTTCTGTCCGCAGGATTTTCACGAAAGCATCAAAAGTCCCGTTGTACAAGCTCTTGCCCTTCTGAACCTGCAACCGTGTCCGGATGAGCGTGAAAGGGTAAACACTCACCCGGATCATCATAGTCATGCAAATCCCGAACACGTAGAATTTCCTTTTGTCCAGGTGCTCCCACTCAATGATGGGGATGTTGCGTTTGTCCTCCATGGCTCCTGGAAGTGGGGTAGGAGGGATGGAACGCCCCAGATCTACCTCAAAAGCACAGAGCAGATCCAGGCGCAGCCCTCCTATGTTGACTGACTAGGTTGGAAGTGCTGGCATCTGAAACGAGAGACACTTTTTGTAGACAAAGCACCCGAGCTCACCAAAGCAGCCTACGTCACCTAACTTTGCTCTGTACTTCAGGAAAAATCAGAGAACCTCTGCATAAACCGTTCCGCTGGCAGAGCGGTGGGACTGTAACCTCAGGAAGCAGGGCCGTGTCACGTGGCTGATGGCGGCACCTTTTGATGTCACCATGGCTACTTGTTAAACTCTAACAGCAGCCCGCACACACACAGTTCTCACTACGGTCCAGACTACTCCGCTGCAAAGCAAAGCCTGCCAGGCTTTGCAAAGCAGTTTGAGGCCTACAGAGGAAGAGCGCTGCTCCCACAGCAAGCACTACCTTTTAACGAGCGCGCAGGAATACGAACTGGCAACCAAAGCAGCTTCTCCCAGTCATTCCGGGTCTGTGATGCTCCCAGATGTCAGGACATCACTTCTCAGTTCCAGGCTCTGTGCAAAGAAGGAAGGGACAAGTGTCCGTTTGTGTTCCCAGATTCCCTGCACAAATTAGACATGTTTTTTTCTGGGCATTTCCATTTCAACCTTTCTAAAGCTGGAGGGTGATGCAAGCCAGGGAAGGGAGAAGAGGTAGGTGAAAAGAGGAGCAACAATGGGAGAACAAGGCAAATGCAGCCAGCCATGCAGAGCCTCCACACTGATGACAGAGACCCTGAAAAGGGTTAAAAAATCACAGGCCAGGGATCTCTCAGCTGAGCGGTGCCTAACTGTGCTTTTCAGCTAAGGGGAGCAAAGTTCATCCTCACTTCCAGTACTGCATCACCGCTTCTGGTACGAAAGCGCTCACAAACCCGCCATCCTTCCAATTCTGGCAGCATTCAGAGGACCAAGGACTGAGGGACAAGGCAGGGATATCCTGCTTCAGCCTCTTCCTGCAGTCCCTTCCCGAGCCCAGCTCCTGCCCCTGATGCGCTATCGCTGTGTCTCATCCTGCAGGCAGCCACGTCCCAGCAGTCACCAACAACTGCCTCCCCAGGACAAGACTCTCAGTAGCTCCACCCGCCTCCCTTTTGGCTGTAATTTGCTCTAACCTGGTGCATGATTAACCAAGCTTGGAATAAGCTAACCTCCTTGCAGGGCCAGGCATATACAAGCAAAAAGAGAAGAGCATCTCAAAAATCACCCCAACATGAAACTGGTTATTTCACTGACCACAAGGACTTTCTTTCCATAACAAAAAAGCCTATAGGTCTTCAAGAATAACCGACTGCTGAATTATTAGAGAGGGCTTGACTGCAGCTGCACGACAGCTCATATTCCAGGCTCTGGCAAATGGGTACTCAAAGCCCGTGCACAGGCACGGGCTGAACTGTTGGAAAGCAGAGCAACGCCAAGCAGCTCCACTTGCGAACGCAGAAACTCGAGCGAGTGTGCCAAAAGCAGAGATCTGAAGACAGATTCACTCCGAGCCCAGACCGAGTGAGAACTCAAATCTAACAGGAGGCGCAGCCAACACCGTGCACCGATCCGGGGGCCATTTTACGTTATCAGTATAACGCAGGAAGGGCACAGCATAAATGTCTCCAAATTTCAGGCTTTGTGAAGAGAGCTCAAACAGGCAAGAGCCATTTGGTTAGAAACGCAAAACCAAAACAACGGGCAATTATTTACCTTTGGCACAGAGAAGAAATTGTGGTTATGAAATTATGGGTGGGGAGGGTGCTATTAACAGGCCATTTTATTGCCTATCTGCCAACAAAACACTTGCTTAACATCAGCAAACAGCGTTACAGGCTGCCGAGGCTCCTGCTGATGGAGGGTGAAGTTAAAAATACTCAAGGGCATCTGGGTCCAACAGGGAGGGTGGGGTAAACCCTGCTTTTCCTAGTACGAAGAAAACTACACTTCATTGTTGCAGTCAATTGGCTTGACAGATAACGCATAACAAATGCCACAGCTTGGCTAAACAAAAGTTGTATTGCTTTAATTATAATTGCAGTATTACTGGTTCACTAATACAGGCATAATTAAACAGCATAAACCTTCCTGCACAGGAATTATCTGCACACAGAACCTGTGAAAAACAACATCTTGTTTTTGTTAGGAGTCCCACTAGC
The DNA here is from genome assembly GCF_949628215.1 of Phalacrocorax aristotelis. Classification (NCBI taxonomy): domain Eukaryota; kingdom Metazoa; phylum Chordata; class Aves; order Suliformes; family Phalacrocoracidae; genus Phalacrocorax; species Phalacrocorax aristotelis. The sequence goes on from NC_134300.1 coordinate 1,236,020, forward strand.
TTAGTATTTCATGAAATAAAATAAAATAAAGCCTAGCCAATGCAATTTCCTGGTGAAGCCTGAGGTTTTAATCCACACTCCAAATTTCTCTGCCAGCCAACAACTGAACCATACGTAACAGAGCTCCCCACATGAAAGGTAAGGTGTACCTGCTAAGAAAAATCCTCATTGCTGCAACAAACAAATAAATAATAATAATTATTTTTAAAGTATCCTTGATTTTTATTTAGTTTTATGTGCTGTAATGCTTTGTTTTTAGAATTTTAGCCACAACCTCCTTAAGGAAATAACTGTCCTTTCTTTGGACTGTAACAACTTCCATTCAGGATCGAAATTAGAAAGACAATGTCACTTTAATCCCAGGGCGAGCAAGCAATCAAAGCCACGAGTTCCTCCTGCGGGGAGGTGAGAGGGAAGGCATCCTGGCATCACCAGGGATGCTCCCATTTGACCACCGCGGCCACAATTCTTGCTCTGCCAAGACGAGAGTTTTGCTCAGAGCATTTATTTTTCCAGAAATTAAATCGAGGGCTTCGCTCAGAGCAGCGACCCTGTCGCATCCAGTTTCAGTAACTCTCTGATGACCTTTCAAGTAATTCTGGGGAGATGGATATAAAAGTAATTGCTGAATCTCAAAAGAACTGACCTGCCCTCCAAAGGGAAATACAAGTACCCCAGCTTCCCTCCGAGGCCACGGAGCTTGTGCTTGAACAGCTGCCGCACCAGAACTACACTTCAACAGATCTATACAGGTGGTGACTTCTCACCACGAAGAGAAAAGCATTTCTTGAATTTCTGCCCAGAAATTAAAGGAGAGGATCACCACGCAGACTACCTGCTTCTGCTCTCTTGCTAGTTTGCGGTTTGACTTACAGGATTCAGCTTCAGTCTTCTAAACACAGACCGCAACTTACTATGCGACCCTGCCAATTTATCTCCTTTTGAATGCAGCCCCACCAGTCCGTTCTCCAAACGATTTCTGCTGCAGCTGGATCTAAATATGATTCTTTGGCAAATAAAGACAGGCCTTTGTGTACCCCTGACCAAGGATGTCTCCTGCCCAGCATACTAATGACCTAGCACGACGGCCTGGGAACCATCCAGAAGCAGGCGGCGAGTCTGCCTTTCTAAGCCCCCACCGCTATACGCGGTTGCCTGTGGAGATCCTCTCAAGTGGGAAAGCATGAGATCAAACAAATCCACTACAAGTCTCTCAAATCTGAAGCCTTTTATCTGTGCCACGTTACGCCGAACCTGGTCTAAGTAGGCAGCTCCGTTTTCAAAGTCTTTACTGTTGGACTCCTTTAAATTTACCCCAGGATGGAAGCGGGTATAAAAACAGCCTCACTGAAGATCTGCAGTTCCTCCATGAGCAGTTGTCTCTCTGTAAATGAGGAGGCAGAGACACTCTAAGGCCAGCATTTCCCAACACCCACAGCCTTGCGCTGCCTTCCCCCTACCTCCTGTATGCAGGGGGCTGTGGGCAGGGGGCAGGCAGCCGGTGCAGCAAGCTGCCCTCCTACCTTAGAAGTAAAGCTATCGGCGCTTGTGTTTGGCCAGAGACAAAAAAACCAAACCAATTGAGGTGTTTTAAAGGCAGCGAACATGTGCAAAGTTTGGCACAGGACCCTCTCAAGGTCACTGAGTGGGTTAGCAGTTGTGCAGACAAGGGCCACGGAGTTGGGGAAGGGTTTAGAGGGGAAACGAGGAGCGGCTGAGGTCCCTGGGTTTGTTCAGCTGGAGCAGAGGGGGCCGAGGGCAGCCTCATGGCGCTCTGCAGCTCCCTCCCAAGGGGAGGAGGAGGGGCAGGGCTGGTCTCTGCTCTCTGGTGACCAACGCCAGGCCCCGAGGGAATGGCAGGGAGATGTGCCAGGGGAGGGTTAGGCTGGGCATTAGGAGACGGTCCTTCCCCCAGAGGGTGGTGGAGCCCTGGCACAGGCTCCCCAGGGAGGCATCGCGGCACCAGCCTGGCGATGCTCCAGAAGCGCTTGGCCAAGGCCCTCAGAGCCACGGTGTGAATTTGGGGTGTCCTGTGCAGGGACAGGAGCTGGGCTTGATGGTCCTTGCGGGTCCCTTCCAGCTCAGGGCATTCCATGCCTCTAAGAAGCCTTTCCCAGCACCTGGGCTCACGTCGCAGGCGCGGCCCCCCTCTGCCGCAGCTTCAATTCCTGCAGCCCCGGAGGCGCAGGGGACCTCCACCCCTTCCCCCCCGCCAGGCTCCTCAGTGCCGCAGCACCCGCCTCCTCAGGCAGCGGCTCTCGCACCGAACTGCGTCCTCCGGTCCCGCCCCAGGGTCCCCGCCCCCCTCCGCGGGACCCCCGCCGGGAGCTCCCCGCGGCTCACCCGCCCCGCAGCCCCGCGCCCCAGGCCCGGCCTCCGCTGCCCGCTCACCTCAGGCCGGCGGGCGGGAGCCCCCCGCCCCGCCGCGCCCCGCCGCCGGCCGGGCCCGCCGCCCCATGGCCGCTCCCCGTCGGCGCCCGCCGGCCGGAAGTGAACGGCGGCAACGGCAGCTCGTCGGGACCTCGCGCGCCGCCCGAGCAATCAGCGCTCGAGCACCGGCGCCATCTTGGGGAAGGGCTGACGCCGCTCCGGAAGAGGCCCCGCGTACTTCCGGCCGCAGTAAAGAGGACGGCAGCCCGCGGAGCCCCGGGAAGACGCGCAGGGAGCGGACGGCGCATGCGCACAGCGGGAGGCCTCGCCGGTGCCCTCACCTTAAAGGGACAGCGCCGAATTACAGCTCTTAAAGGCCCAGCGGCCCTTAACGACTGGGTGCGACTCCTCTGTTTCCCGAGAAGAATTCACGTGCTGGCTGCTGCTAGGGCAGAGGGCACGGCAAGGTGGGGAACACAGCAGAGCTGCACAGAAAGGAAGGGAGTGATGAGTGGGGGTAAGAGGGCCATTTCCTCCCTCCTGTGGAGTGGGGGCAGGTACTCCCCCAACTCCTCACCCCTTGCTGCACATGGATGCCTCTCACACCCCACACACGGCCCATGCATGCATATTCCATGCACACGCCGCATGTGCGCACATACGTCACGCCCTCACACGCCGGACATGAACGCGCATGCGCGTGTTGCACCTGTGCACGCCTCGAACACCCTCACCTGGCATGTGCACGCACGTTCTGCAAACACGCTGCACGTGACTGCACGCTCCCACGTGCCACAGGCGTGCACATACACCCAAAAGGCCACGCGGCCTGGGGCTGCCCCCCAGGGCGGCTCCTCGGATGCGGCTGCACAATGCGGTAGCTTTTCCTTTTTAATAAAAAAAGCAAGTATACAAGAGCAGAAAAATTTACAACTGGTTCATCTTAAAAAAAAAAAAAGGCTCAATGTCGTCAAAAAAGCAGCAGGGGCCAACCCTGGGGGGGGCAGCTGGTGAGAAGTGGGGGGCTCCACCACCACGGCTGTCCGGGGTCAGGGTGATGAGGTGTCCCCCCCCAGCACCCAGGTAGGTGGGAGTGGGGTGGGGAGGTCTGGCAGTGCAGGGTGGGTGCCTGCGGGGTTGGCCCACGGACCCCATCCAGGCTCAGCTTTTCTCCCTTTTGGAGCTTTTATGGATCCCAGGGTTTTTTTCCTGGGGCGACACTAGTGCCAACATCCACCAACTCTGCCCATCCCCGCCCCACGTCCTTGCCCCATGGCCAAGTCCTGCCTTTGGCCCTGTATCTTTTCCCCCACGGCTACGTCCCTCCTCTGTGTCCACGTCCTTCCCCTGTCCCCATGCCCTTCCTTTGCTCCCTATTCTCCCCGCATCCCACCTCCTTGCCTCATCTCACCCCCTTGCTGCCTCCCCACAGGCCCATCCCACCCTGCTGCCCCTCACCACTACCCCAAAATATTACCTTGTATTAAAACACGTGTATTAAATTAAAAAAAACACCAAACAAACCCCTTCACATTCATATTCCACACCCCCCCATTGCTTCCCCACAGTCTCCCCAACCCGGCGGTGGCATCACGCCGTGTCCCCTGCCGGGACATGGAGTGTGTTGTTATCAGGATCGATGTCCCCATCGAGCTGGAGGCAGCAAGCGCAGGAACCTTCCTCCTGCTCGGTGGGGACCACAGGTGCTGGGGGGTCTCCAGTCTCCCCGTTGAGGGGTACCTTCTCCCGGTGCTGGGATGAGGGGCTGTGGGGTGCGCTGCACCCCCGCACCTTGCTCCTGGCTTTGAGCTGGTCGTGGTAGGCGAGGAGGGCCAGGCAGGCGGCAGCAGCCAGCGTCACGGCCAGCAGCACAGTGACAGTGACAAACTGGGGCCAGTAAGACCGGGGGGTGCCGGGGGCTGAGGTCCCCCTGGCCAACCCCTCCTCGGCCAGCTCGTCTGACTGGGGGGCTGCCCCACTGGGGTCCTGTAGCTGGTAATGAGCCACGGTCCAGGTGTAGCCGTTCTCAGTGGCCTGGCACTTGTAGGTGCCAGCAGTCCCCCGTTGCATTATGACCACCAGCGTGTGGTCAGGCAGCAGCTCCGTGTTTCCCCGGGCCCCCGGACCCCCGGGCTGCTGCCAGCTGTAGTTGGCCAGAGCGGAGCGGCGCGGACACAGCAGGTGGACCATGGCGTTAAGCGGGGGGCTCAACTCTGTGGGGTGTGGAGGGGGAGAGCAGGGTGATGCAGTGCACCCCATGAGCCCTCTCCCACCCTCCAGCCCCCATCCCACTGCACCCCCACCCCGTCCCACTGCGTCCCCATACTCAACTATGTGCGGCAGGATCCTCCTGTCCCCCCCAGGCTCGGGGCATGGCCACGCTCCTCCCGCGGTGGCACATGGTGGCTGGGCTCCCCGCCTCGACGTCCTGCAGCCACGCGCTCCTGCGGCCGGGAGAGCGGCATCAGCATCCCCCGTCCCCTCCGCATCCCCCTTCCCATCCTCACCCTACTGCCTCTCCAGCTCACCTGTCCTTGGCGGTGGCGGCGCGGGTGGGCTGGCAGGAGCCCTCGAGGCTGTTCCAGGCGCAGTAGGGGTCCCGCGCTAGCATGCACTCGGCACAGCTCCGGTGCAGGCTGCAGTTGGCCAACGGGATTTGGAGGACGCCACCAGAGTAGCCCACATAGAGGGTGCCCTGGGGAGGGAGAGACATCGGGCTGAGCCTCCCCGCTGCACACCCATGCTGGGCTTGGAGTGGGCTCTTGGCTCATCCCCATCCCCTACCTTCCCTGGGGCCAGCAGTAGGTTCTTCACCGGCTCTGGTGTCCTGAAGAGCTGGATGCTCTCCACGATGTGGGGACCCCCAGGCAGCTCCACGGCTTTGTGCAGGAAACCCTCCGCTGCGGGAACACAGGGGACATCACTGGTGGTTTGGGGGGGGCCAAGGAAGGGGTAGGAGGGGTGACCAGGCACCCTGTGTGTACCCCCACGTAAATGCACCTGTGGCCAGGAACATGACACGGTAGGTGGCCCCTGAGACACCATGAGTCTCATCCACCGCGATGCGTGTGTACGTGACGTCCGTCTTCACCAGCAGCGGCTTCCCCTGGGTGGGTGACACCTTCCCATCCATTAGGAAATGGTCCTTCATGAAGGTGAGGGCTTTGTCAGAGGAGGGACCCATATAGCACTGCAGGGAGAGAGGAGTCAGTGCTGACGTGGGGAAACTGAGGCACAGGGAGGAAGGGGGACATGCCACCAGGCTGCCCCGCACCAGCATCAGTTGGGTGCAAAGAAACGCCCCCCCCCCTTCCCACCCCGCCTGCAACACCGTCTCACCCCAATGCAAGCACACAGGGCAAAATGGGACAGATAAAGCCCTCCCCATGGGGACCAGCATCATCCCCCGGGAGGGTCGTGTCCCCCGGGTGGGCAGCACTCACGCTGCCCGGCCGAGGATTCATCTCGGGGCCGCTGTAAACCGTCCAGCGGGAGCTCTCCTTGTTCAGCTCCTTGTACTTGCCCTCGAAGACCTCTTCCAGAGCCTCCTGGCTGTAGGCGCAGACGGCTGCGCTGCCCGCCCTGCCCGCCTGCCTGCAGGGACAGCAAGGGAGGCATGGGGAGGATGCGGGTCCCCGGTGCACCCGCAGCACCCCTGGGTGCTGGGACTCACCACTGCGAGGTGAAGACAGCATAGAAGTCGGCACCGCCTTCGCGGCGGGGCAGAGCGAAGGCGTGATGGATGACGTTGAAGGGGAAGTGGCCGGGCTGCGAGCACACCAGCTGGGCCTTCAGGAACGTCGTCCACTTCTTCTGCAGCACTTTGTCCCCCCCGACATCGCTCTGCAGGAGCCGGGAGGATGCTCAGCCCCGGGGAGACAGGAGCTGGGTACCCCTAGCGTCCCCCATCATCGTCCCATCACCATCCCCACACCCACCTTGCAGACACGGGCCACCCGCGGCACCAGGAGCCGCTCGAAGAAATCAAACTCATCGGCCGTCTCCTCAAAGAAGAAGTAGACCTTGTCATCTCCAGGGATGCTGAAGGAGGCCACGAAGGCGGCGTCGGCTGTGGGGCACGGCCAGGGCGGGTGGGTGAGGAGTTGGAACAAGGCACCCCCTGGCACGGGGAGGGTGAGGGGGGCCAGGGGTCCTCCCAAGGACTCTCTCCCTGCTCACCCGAAAGCCAGCGGAGGAAGGCATCTGTCTTGAGCAGGGTGCGGCTGCCCAGCGAGCGGGAGATGATGGGCTCGTTGCCCTGGAAGTTGTTCATGGTGCCGGCGTAGAGCTCGCCGTCTGCTCGGGGATGGGGTGGGGGTGAGCCGCGGCTGGGACCCTCCCGCCATCACCCTCTGCTCCATCCCAGGGATGGGTGCCCACCCACGGGGGCCACTGGCCCCGTACTCACCCACCAGCAGGGCTGTGTAGGTGTGCTGGGGGTCAAAGGGGCACTGGCCCTTCCCATCCAGGAAAGGTTGTCCTCTGCTGTTGGACACCAGCGTGAAGTTCTCCAGGTGCTGTGAGAAAGGGCAGAAAAATCAGCTGACAGAGTTAAAACAAACCCAAAATTTGCAAGAAATGGCTGTGGACTCCCTCTGGCCTGTGGGGAAGCTGCAGAGCTCACCACATGCTCAGCAAGTGGGGAAACCGAGGCAGGACAGGATGTCTGCGGTCACCTGAGGGAACCGGCACCCAAAGTGAGGGGTTTACCACCTGCATCTGACCTGGCAGATGAAAAGCTGCTGGCAGCCATGGTTAGAAGAAACACCATGGGCTCCTTCAGTGCATGAAACGCAAAGGTTCATCCAGCACCGCATATCCAGGGGACTTCCCGCGATACAGTTAGCTCAAATCCCCCATCCCCCTGGTGCTCCCGGGCCAGTGTTTTGTGGCTTCTCACAGCAATGCCGCAACACGCCTGGAGGCCTCCCCCTCCCCCTCCCCGTCGTTGGCTGGGGGGACACTCACGATGTAGGTACACGCGGGGCTGAAGGCATAGGTCCCACAGACGTAGAGGTGGGTCTGGTTCAGGGCCACGAGGACCCGGATGAAGTTGAAGCACTCAGTCTGAGGGGGTGAAAGATCAGAGGTGGGGGCTGAGCACCCCTGCAGCTCGGTGGGACCTCCCCCTCCCCCTCCCCAAGCCCTCCATGGCGCTGTCTCACATCCTGGCTCTTCTTCTTAAAAGCGCACTCGGAGGTTTTCTCGGCCGTGGGTCCCCACATTATCTGCAGAGGGAAAGGAGAAAGCCCACAGCTCCTGAGCCAGGCCATGACTGCCCAGCCTGAGCAGGGAAACAGAGGCACAGGGGAGGGCACCCCCCCAACCTCCCCAAAAAGCGGCCGCTGCTCACCGAGGCTTTGGCACGGATGCTGCCCGGGGTGCCGACGGTGAGGGCCAGCACCCGGTCACGCGCCCCCACGTACAGCTCCTCCTCGCTCTCGTGCAGGAGGAAGATGTCGTAGTGGGAGACGTTGTCCTGGCTGAAATGGGTCAGGGTCCGTTGGGGGTCCCCTGGGATGAGCAAAGGGGGATGACGGGGACCAAGAGACACGCACGTCCCAGCACCACCACCAGCATCAACTCTGGGCGGATGCAGCAATGGCTGCCATTGTGGTTTGTGTCACCTCACGTAGGAAATGAGGTGCGTTGCTTCCCCCACAGCCCCCCATCGCCATCCCTACTTCCCCCTCCAGGTCCCCACCTCCCCTCCTGTCCCCTCTGGGTCCTGCATGCAAGAGCTGGACGTCCCCAGGCTGCAAAGCCCTCACATCCCTCGCCCTCTCACACTGCTTTGCTGTCCAGTAAGAAAGAGAGTGCAATTTTCTGTGCTGGGCTGCAAGCTCTGCCCGTGATGCTTCGGGGCCGTGTCCATGGGGCGATGCTCTGTTTGGGGGATGCACCACAGCCAGATGCCAGCCCGGGTGGGGGTTACAAGCCCCCACGGTGCTCTCAAGCACATCTGGGGCCACAGGCTTCTTGTTTGCCCCCACCAGCCATCAAAACAGGGAAAAAGAAAATGGAGATTTTTTGTAATTCTCAGAACAGTTGCATGGGGAAGGGGAAGAGGAAGTGGCAGCGCAGGCGGGGGCCTCGGGAGGGCACGGCCCTGCTGTGGGGGCACAGACCTCTCCTGCCTGTGGGAACGCCACGGTCCCACAGCACCGCCAAGCCCCTCTCTGCCACATGCCGTTTCTCTGGACACGAAGGCAGGACACAGTGCCCTGTCCCACCGAGGAGGCAGCTTTTTCCTCGGTCCAGGGTGGCCCTGCACAGATCTCTGGGTGCCAGGTGGGTGCCAAAATCGCTCTGCTAGAGCTGGCACCCTCTAGCATCTCTGGGGCGCACCCTGCTCCCGTTCCCAAAGATGGGTGCCAACCAGCCTCATTACATCTGCCCCTGCGGCAGCACCGTAGACTTTTGGATCATCCTGCTGCCACCAGCACCTGTCCCCAGCCCCGTAGCCACTGCCCCACTCCCCAGCCTGGCGCAGGGCTAATGAGATGGGTAACGAGATGGGGAGGCTGTGATGGAGAGCAGCCCAAGGGTCCCTGATGCTGGATGCTCAGCCCTGAAGGTGGATGCTCTCCCCAGCCGATGTCCCCCCCCAACCCAGCTTGTCCCCATCGCCTCCCCAGCCCTTTCGCTCTCACAGTGTCATACTCACCGCTGGAGAAGGCGACACGGGGCTGGGGCTCGGCGCAGAGCATGGCGACCGGCATCACCACACCACAGAGCAGGCAGAGGGCAGCTGCGGGCATGGCGGGGGGCGGCAGGGATGCGCCCCTTGAGCGTCCCAGCACCATCCCTGCAGGACGGGTGAGGGTTAGGGCAAGTGCTGCCAGGGCTGTGTGTCACTGAGAGGAAATGAAAGAGGACTGGGGGGAAGCCAGCACCCGGTGCGGGGGGGGGATGTGGGGCCCTGGCGCCTCAAGTTGCACATGGCCCCCAGATATGGGTGAGAGTTTCCCACTGCCACCCCGGCACAGGCGGAGAGGTCCCCATGCCCTGCTGGGCGCACTGCACCGGGACCCCCCAGCACAGGGGTGTCCAGATGCTCCTGCTTTAGCCCCAACAGAGCCCCGGAGTGCCCGACCCCATGAGGAATTCCTCCGTGCAGCTCCATCAGTGGCCGGAGGGTCCATAAAACTGGGGAGGGGGTTGGGTGGGATGGGACACCCCCCTCTTGCAGCCCTTGCCAGAAGCAATGGGGAAAGAGCAACATCTCAAGAACCGTGTGGTCCCTGGGACCCCTTGCAGGCAGCCACCGAGTCCCCAACAAGCAGCATTACCTCTCTGGCGGGTGAGGACAGAGCTGGCTCATCTCCGCCCCTGGAGCATCGGCACCCGGCAGGCACCTGGCCACAGGGGGCTGTGGCCTGGAGACCCTCGCGGGCCCATGCCCAGCACCCCGCCAAGGTCCAGCTGTGCTGCCAGGCTCCCAGCCCGGCTCGTGGCAGGGCTCGCTGCAGCCCAGCCCAGCCCAGCGTGGCCCCGCCAGGGACTGCGGGAACCAGAAAGTCCTGCTGGAAGAGGACGAGCCTCAGCAGGTTGGGGCAGCGGGCGCCTGCTCCCGCCTTGCCTGCGTTGCATCCCCACAGGGAGGGCAGCGAAGCCTGGCGGAGGGAGCTGGGATGGGAGCTGGAGCGCTCTGCTCCTCCAACTGGGGTGCCCGGATGCCTGGGTTCCCCTCCTGGCTTTGGGGAAATATTTGGGGTACAAGAAAAGCAACGTAATTTCTCCTGCTGACTGCGAGGATCAGCCGTGGGTCTGAGCATCACACCCACAAACAACCACCTGGGGCTGAGCATCACCCCTCTGACCAGCCCCCCGCCCCAGGGCCAAGCATCGTCCCCACAAACAGTCCTCTGGGGCCGAGCATCGCCCCTGACAAACAGTTCCATGAGGCTGAGCATTGCACCCACAAACAGCCCCCCCAGGGCCGAGCATCGTCCCCCACAAACAGCCCCATGAGGCTGAGCATCACTGCAAAAAACAGCCCGCAGCTGTCCTGGCTGCCAGGCTCCCTAGGGGCTCCATCCTCTACTCCAGGCTGCTCTGGGATGGCTGTGGGTAAGAAACCCACTGAAGCCAAAGCCCTGGGGTCCCCCCCAACAGCATAACCACATGTGAGGTACCCCAATATCCTGCTCCAGACAAGGCTAAGGAGCATCCTGCCCTGTCGGGGCCTCCTTACCTGCCTCCCCCAGTGTGACCATCTGCCTGCTGGGACACCAAGCCCTGGGAGGGCAGCGCTCTCCCCGCCACCTTGCTTGGCCAGGACAGAAAGCTCCTTGTAAGTACAGAAACTAGGTTACTCTGCACCGGATTTCCCACTTGGCGAAGGGTTGGCTGAGAAATGGGGCCGCACGGAGGCTTGGACCAGCTGCATTGTTCTGCCCTGGGCCAGAGCCACTGGGGCCGGCAGAGGAGGAGGAGGGATGGGAAAGGGAGCTGAGGCTTCTCAGCAAGGCTGAAGGCTCATGGGGACCATGGCGGGCCTGGGGAAAGCCCCTGGAGAGTGTTCCCCTGGTGTGAGCCAGCTCTGATACAGGGTGTGAAGCGAGAGCAGCCTCAAGGCTGCTCCAGCAGCATGGGGAGCTGAAGCTCCATCACAGCCCTGTCCCTCCTCCTTTCTGGGTCCTCTGGCTGGGGATATGGGGAAGGGGGAGCGTTACAGCCTCCCTGTGCTCGATTTGGCACGTGGAAGTGAGCATCACCAAGGGCCTCTCAACACTGGGGTGGTTTAGTTTTCCCTGGTGCTGTTGGGTTCGCCATGGCCATGGGTGCATGGGACTTGGTCCCCTGCCCCACCCTCTCTCCAGATTCCCTCTAAGCTGGGGAATATTATGCTGCCAATAAACACACATCCTCCTTCCAAAGAGCGGTTTAACCTGCCCTGGGACAGAGCCAGACCCAGCCCATGTGCTCAACATGGTGAGACACGATGGCACAGGGCAGATGTGGCCACATCAGCACTGATCTCCTGGCTGCCGACACTTTCCCTGTGCCTCAGTTTCCCAAACAGCTGGGAACTGGGGTCCCCCTGTGGCAGGGAAGAATGTGGTCCATCTCTGCCGCTTGACCCCAATCCCCTGCCCATGTCCCCCCCACCCAGGAGCATCCCTGTGGCATAGGGGGGGTGCAGGGATCCTTCCGACACCCAGGCAGAAGTCAGGGGCTGGGGCAGCCCAGCTCAGACTGGGGGTGGCTCCTTCGAGCCCCCCTGACCTGGAGCAGGAGGAGGTGCGGGGGAGATGGAAAGCAAGGGGTGGGGGGGGGGATGCAGTAAGGGTATGGCAGGATGCAGGGGAGGAATCTGGGGGGTGATAGGGGAGGGATTCAAGAGGTGGGGAATGCAAAGGGCAGGATGCAAAGGGTGGGGACAGATGTGGGTAGTGCAGGAAAGAGACAGGAGGATGCACAGGAGGGAACTGGAGGGTAGAGGGGATGTGGAACCATGCAAAGGAGAGCTGGGAGGAAGAAAGGGGGATATGGGAGGGGTGCACCAGCAAGAATGCAAGGTGGGGGGATGCAGGGGGGCTCTCTGGGGTTGGGACCTCAGCCCCTTTGTCACTGCCGGCAGTGTCGGAGCTGTCCGGGGGGTCCCCAAGCCCGTCCCCACTATGGCGACCAGCCCCGGCTCTGCCCCACGCCGCCGAGAAGGGGTTCCCAGCCCGCCCCCAGCCCCGTCCCGCTCCCGGGGCGGTGGTACCGACCTGTGGCAGCACCCGCGCCCGGCCGGCCGGGGAGGCCTGGCGGGACCCGCATCCCTGCGGGGCCACCGGATCCCGCTCCCGTCGCCATGGCTACGGCTTACCTCGGCCGGCCGCACCCCCGGCCGCGGCCACGCACGGACACACGGACGAGCTCGACAGCTGGACACACGGCTGCGCACCCCGCGCTCGTGCATAGGCACGGATGGGGTGCACAGCGGCGTGCACGCTGCCACGCGCAGACCCGCACACACGTGCACACACGCATGACCGTGCACACACGCACACACACACGCGTGACCGTGCACACACATGCGCGCACACCCCACGCACGCTGCCCCTCGCAGATGTGGGCAGGCACCCCCCCCCCCCCGTGCACCCACGTGTCCCGTCCAGCACTTCCCTTGACACATTCCTGCCCCCCCCAATTACAACGTGTCCCTCCTGCCCATCTTTGCTTCCTCCATTTGCACCATGTCCCTGCATCCCCATCCCTGCACCCCCATATCCACACACCACATCCCTGCACCCCCAGCTCGGCTCCCCCATATCCAACTGCATCCTTGCACCCCATCCCTTCACCCCCCATCCCTGCACCCCCATATCCACACTGCATCCCTGCACCCCCATCCCTGCTCCCCCACCTCTGCCTCCCTGTCTCAGGCCCCCCATCGCCCTCGCCTGTCCTGGATGAGCCATGCTGCCTCTGCTTGCCGGTGCTACCTCACTTTGGGGGGGCCCCAGAGGTGGTTTGGGGCCCAGCCATGGCACCATCAGCAGCCAGGATCTGGTCCTGCGCAGGTCACGCGTACCCCCGCGCTGCCACAGCACTCTCAGGACCCAAATATGGTTGATGGCACTTCCCCTCCTCCAAAATTCCCTTGCAGGGAAGCCTGGCCCAACCGGTGCCAGCAGATCCCACTTCTTTGGAACCTGCCCTCCTTCCCCTTCCCAGCTGTGTGGGAGTGGGGAGCCCGAAAACAGGATCCCCGGCCATCACTGCTTCCTCCCTCTGCAACAGCCTTCCCTGCACAACCTCAGGTGAGTCACTTTGTCCCCAGCCTGCAGTTGCACAGCCATGCATGAAGCGCCTGGGAATGCCTCCAGCCCTGCTGCTTTGCACCGGCTGGGGGTGCCAGTATCAACACCCTCAAAAGCAGCGAGCTTTTGAACAGGCCTGTCCAGGGGCCCCTTTCCACCCCGTGGTGGGGGTACCTGCCCCACCCAGAGCTGGGGAGCAGGCCCGAGTGCCCCCTCGACTGCTCCCCACTTTCTGCTGCCCTGGTTCCCACAGGGCTTGGAGGTCAGGAGCCTTTGCCTGGGAATCGTAAGAAGCTTGTGCCTCGTGCCTGCCGGCCCACCGGCGCCGGAGGCTTAGCTGGAGCCTGCTGCGGGGAGGCAGAGCTGCCCTGGGCCCTCCCACCCCAAGGGAGAGACCCCAAGGGAGAGACCCCAAGGCTGCCTGGTCTCCCCAGGGGTGCTCTGTGGGTGTCCCACAACATGCATCACCTTAGGGTGCAACCTTGGTGGGGTGGCAGCAGGCATAAATTCACATCTTAAACCACCCTTGGGATTAGCGGGGCAGCCTGACCTTAATCCCCCCGGGCACGCAGGGGCCTGGAGGGGGCCAGCGTGGGGCTTGCGGAGCCCCCAGCACTCACTCAGCTGTGTCCCAGCTGGGTAAACCCTGGTGTCTGCCAGACATTGGGGTCAGTCCTGGCTCTACCCCGTCCCACTGACTGCTCCAAGGCTCCCTTGTGTGAGGTTTGTTTCCCCCAAAAAGCCTGACGGTCCCCAGCGTGTGCCCCCCATGTTTGTCTGCCATACCCAAACTGTGCTCCCACCCAGCCGTACATCCCAGGTTGCCTCCGCAGAAACCCTGACGCTCAGTGCACAGATGAGCGAGGCTGCGCCCCGGCCCCCTGCTCTGGGCTCCCATTTCCCTCTGGCCAGCTCCCTGCGGGAGCCCGGAGCCCGGTTCAGCCCACGGGACTGCAGGAGGAGCAGGAGAAACCTGACCCTGACTCGGTGCTTCGGCTGGAGTTCTGTCACAGGCACTCTCGTGTGCGTTCCCCGTGGGCTGTGTGAGGTCCCTGTGGCCCATACATACTCCCCATGGGCTGTGCAAGGTCCCCACGGGGGTGTGCAAGGTCCCCGTGGAGCCATGGCAGGGTGCCTGGGTCCCATGATGGGGTGTGGGGAGGACCCGTGACATTTCCCCTTGCCTCCTGACCTAATTTCTCCCCGCAGCATGGCTGGGCAGGAGCACGAAGTCCCAGCAGCATGGTTGGTTCCCCCCAGCCATTCAATAACCTGCTATTTTGGGTGCAGCCTCATGACTTTTGGGGCCTGGCGGTGCAGGGCTCGGGGTCAGGCTGGATTCCAGCCTCGGGGACAGACATGATGGAGGGGACATGCTGCAGCTCCGTGGCATTGCCAGCTGTCCAGGGTACCCGTCCGGCATTGCCGCGCTGGCATCCCTGAGCTAGCAGAGAGACGGGGGGCAAAAGGAGCACAGGGAGGGGGTGGCACTAAAGCCAGTGTGTCCCCTGCCACCCCAAGAGCACCCACCTCTGAGATCCCCCCTCCTGGAAAATGGGTGCCTCGGTGAAAGCCCACAAGCCAGCCCAAAGCTGGAAGGTGGCAATGATGTCCCAGAGGCCGCTTGGTGCCCACTGCCCTTGCGGGGCTCAGCCCTGCTTGTACCCCAGTCTGGGCCAATGTGACCCCACGTGGCTGGGGGGACCCAGGCATCTGAGCACTGGGGTGGGGGGTAACCCCACGATGGGTACCGTGGGCACCTACCTGGCTGTGCCTGCGCCCCGGCCGCCTGCCCGCGCTTCCTCACATCACGGCTCCCCAGCGCTGTGCCCGGTAAAGCCGATTACACGCCGGCTTTATGGCTCTCTCCTTCTCCCCAGCATCTCCTCCCGCCTTGCTCCAGTGCCTGGCACGGCCCCGGGGCGGGCAGGGGAGTCCCGCTGGCAGGGTGCCGGGGCCATCCCCATGGTAGGAGCGCTCAGGGTCTGTACCGCCCCAATCTATCCCACCCAGGGGAATGTCTGCTCCCTAAAACCCCAGGGGGTGGAAATCTCTGAGCCCTCTCCCCAAATGCCGTCCTCTCCCCATCAGCACCTCTCTGCATCAGTGCCGGGTCTGGGGGCTCCTGTCCCTGCAAGGACCCCGGCTGCCCCAGCTCTCAGCATCCCTCCCCAGGCACCCCCTTGGCTGAGTCAGGGTGAACGGGGCCACCCTGCTTTCCCCCTATCCACAGTAGGGTGCAGCGCCCCAGCTCTGGCTGTGGGGCTAAAAGAGACAACTACCCCCCAGGCCAAAAGCAAGCGCCACGCTGGGGTGCAGCAAAGTGCCCCCTCAGTCCCTGCCCAGGACAGCAATGACGACAGCACACGGGGTGGAAAGGCTTCGGCTGTATTGATTCTGGAAGAAAATACAGGCAGTAATACAGAAGCTTTGCAAGCACAGATACATACGTGGTCTCACCAGACCCCGCCAGAGTAGGGGGCTTGCGCTGGGGACCTGATCCTGCTGTACTCGAGGCGGGGATGCTGCGGGCGTTCCTCAATCGACAAAAAGCTGAAATCTCTGTCAATGGCTGGAGGGACCCTTGCAGAGAGGGTCCCCAAAATTCCCCTTGCTCAAACAAAAAGCCTCCCTTAGCGCCCTCCTGACAAACCAGCCCTGTCCTGGACTAAGCATCCTTGGCCTCATCCTGCCGTGAAACGGGCTTCTGCGCTCCTGCCGCCGGAGAAGAGCCCGACTAACCACAGCTGGGAAGAACAGGGGTGAACCCCGCTGGATGCGGCAGGCCCCAGGGAGGAGGGCCAAGGGGGTCCCACTGGGTCCGAGCTCGCAGGAGTGCGGTCCATCACCCCATCCGCCAAATCCATCTGGTCCCAGGACACAGCTCCGGTGGGTTTTCACTTCCCCATCTACCCTGGATGCCGTGTGGGGTCCCGTGGGGCTCCCAGCCCTGCTCCGGAGCTGCCCCCACCTCGGTTAAGGCACAACTCGGCTGCTTAAAAAAAAAAGAAAACCCAAAGGGGAAGTGGTGCCTTGGATGGGAAATACAGTACGTGGAGCGATGGGGGTGCATGCGGGCACGGGGCTGGGAGACGGGGTAATGCCCGCGCGGGCGTGGAGAGCCATGGGGGCATTGCCGGGAGCCCCCCACGCCAGCACCGCAGCGAAACAAAGAATTTAACAAGGAAAAAGAAAGGAAATTTTGGGTTCAGGTCCAAAAAAAAAAAAAAAAAAAAAAAAAAGGGGTGTGTGTGCAAAGGCACTGTGCTCTGCTTGAGACGGCAACCCTCCACGGCACGGGCCCCCCAGCGCCATCAGGATGAGCTGCAGCAGCACCGGGGCTCTCAGCGCCTCCGCCCCAGCACCTCTGCAGACCCACTCCTGCCGCGCCGCGGTGCCTGTCGCACGCGGCTCTGACGGGGATGGCTTCGCTTCTCCCAATCCTATATAAAAAGCTTTGGCAAAAAATGATATCATCTAAAGAGCTATTAAACTACAATCTCCTCTTGCATGGCTGTTCAGTAAACACAATTCTTTGGTGTCTTTGGCTGAAGTTTTAAAAAAATTTTGAAGCTGAAAAGCTTTTTTTTCTTTTTTTTTTTATAGAAATAGATTTTTTCTTTACAAAAAAAAATCAAAGCATCTTTTAGCATTTTTAATATATATATATATATAAAATTCCTGCTATAGAAAACAAAAAACCCAACTTTGGTTTTTGATATCTTTTTTTTAAAGGAAAAAAAAAATTTCTTTTGCTTTGGGAAAAAATTAGCTCAAGACGGCCAGGAAACACAGGAATGGTGCCACGGAGTTACATGATGCTGCAGTTTTGCACGGCCTGAGCCTGGGAGGAAGAAAGAAAAAGAAGAAAATGAGAACTAACCCAGGGTTACTATCCATTTGCTCTGGCTGCAAAGGGGGCAGCAGAGTCCAAGCGGGACCCTCTGGATGCCCAGATTATGAGCACCCCTGGCTCTCGCCCGCCCTGACCCTCGGGGTTAATAAATACTGCTCGGCTGAGGTATTTCTAGCACTGAAATCAGAAATTTGAGAATTAGTGGTAATATATGAAGGTAATAATATTGACTAATATTGAGGGTATTAACATTCAAGTGCTGAAATATTCACGTTCCCAGCACGACTAATGCTCGGCGGTGGTGGAGCAGGAGCCGCGGAGGATGAGGGATGCTCCGGGGCTGCCGAGGGGGCTGGGCGTGGGATGGGGCGGGGAGACGCTACAGCCACATCCTTCTCCCATTGCTCTCAGACTCCACGCTCCCCTCACAGAGAGGCTTGTGCAAGCCCGCAGGTGCCCACAGCAAGAGGAAAAGCAGAGAGGAGGAGAAGAAGGAGGGGAAAGGACCCCTGCAGCGCTGCCTTGTTGAGAAAGGATGATGCGGGGACAGGGCGGAGACCCAGCAGCACAGGGACAACCTGGACCCGGGCTGTGGGAACGGCACTGACCTGCCTACGGCGGTTGGAGTTGCCCAGGAGGTAGGACCTGGTCACCAGGCTGTCCCCAAGGCCAATGCTGCCGGAGTCACCAATGCTGCGGTAGCTGCGGGTGACCGTCACGCTGGAAGTGGACGAGCCCGAGGACATGGTGTTGACACCGGTGTTCTGGTTGCCGGACTTCTCTGCCGGCTGACCGCACGTGCCACAGACCACCGTGCGCGAGCGGAGGTTGTATTCACCGGGGTCCCCAGGGCCACCACAGCTACCCTAGATGGGGTGGGGGGGACGACACACACAAGACAAAATGACCTTAGGCACCCACCCGAGCACCTTCTGCCTTGAGCACCCTGCCCTGAGGACCCCAGCAGCACCGGTGTGACCCAGGAGGGCTCTTCATGTTAATCCTCAAAGATGGTCCGCGCTCCACCCATCCTCTCCATCATGTAATTTAAAAATCATAAAATATTCTTAATAATCTTCTTATTATATTTATAATCCCGTATTACTGGGGCTGGCACGCTGCAGATGGGTGAACTGCCCCTGCTGCCCTCTCCTTGCACCCTGGGCTCTCAGCACACAGGAGACATCTTAACTGTGCTTCTCTTGTGCTTATCTAAGAGCATCCTCTTCCTCGCTGCCGGGGAGAGCGCAAGCTGACTGCTTTCCAACGGGAAATTTGCTCTTGGAAAGGATTCAGCCCCCAGACGAATGGGCAGCACCGGCCCACAGGAGCTTGGCTCCTCCACCCAGGGATAATCGATATCCATCTCGGCACGGTTCTTCAGACGCAGAGAACTCAAAGGAAAGCAGATGATGGACTCCCCGTCCTCCTCCTGTCACGCAGAGCCCCGGGGAGCGGCATCTGGCAGATTCACCAGTGTCGAGGCACAGCATGGTGGTGACAGCATCTCTCCGTGCATGCTTGCCGCGGGCGCCTTGCGTGCAAGACAGACCTCTCCCTGCGGGACGGGCTGGCGGGTCTCCTGGGCTGCGGCCAGGGAAGGTTTCTTGGATATGGGGAGAAGCGGCTGCAGCTCTGCTCCTGGCACGCTGCCTGCTCGCTGCCCGCCGCTCTTCCTCGTGCATATTTCAGCTCTGTGAGGGGAGCGATGGGCTGAGAGGAAGGACGAAGTCACCTCTGGATTCGTTCCAGCACCCATGTGAAGCGGAGAGGATGGAGCAGCTGCTGCGGAGCAGTGTTGTCCATCAACTTGCCGCCATCCTGTCCTCCGCCTCCAAGCGATGCGAGGTACCAGCTCAGCCTCCCTCCTGGTTCCTCCAGCCCTTTTCGCGGCAGGTCAAGGTCGCTCAGGGTTGGAGATGACTTCCAGCAAGGTCTCCAGAGCTTTTTTGGCAAGCGGTAATCTTCTCCAGGTGCCAGAGGTCTGTTGGCTTCTCCCGTGTGGTTGTTTCCACAGCAGCCTCCCAACTACCTTCTCCCACAAGGCCTCTCCTGTGTGATGCTGAGCCGCCCCCCACCCTGACTGGGAGCGGAGCCAAGCTCCCCCAGCACCCTCGCGACAGACCCCCCTGGGACCAGCACCTTCCCCAGCACGGTACTCACGTGGTGATGGCGGTGGTGGATGTTAACTTCATCATCGTCCTCATCCTCATCTTCATCGTTGACGATCACGGTGCGGACCAGTTTCCGCATGGCCACCTCCTGCAGGGGACGGGAAAGGAGTTGGGGGGTTTCGGTGTCTGCCAACCCCCCTGTGCCCCAAGTGGTGCTGCTGTCGGGTTCTCACCTCCCCGTTGGAGTTGATCAGGGCAGTGCGCAGGCTGTCCCCGGAGCCCCAGCTGCTCTGGGCTTTCCACACCACATTGCTGGGGGGGCTATGTGTCGCCCCAGCCCCCGACGCCCAGATCTAGGGAGAAAAGCACAGAGAAAAGCAATGTCCCAGGTCTGCAGAGTCCAGACCCTGGGAATGTGGGTCTGACCCCCCAAAAAAGCCACATGCCAAGGAGCCTGTGCCCTGGCTCCAGCTGCTCTGTGTCACCAACAGCCTGGCTGGGTTTGGGATCGCAGCTGGATCCTTCACCAGGCAGTGACTCACCGTGACCACCTGGCCAGCCTTCAGGGTGAATTTTGGGGGGAAGCGGTAGGTGATGGGGGGATCATCCCCATTCTGCCGCTTGATCTGCCAGTTCCCCATTGCCTGGTCCTGGAGAGAGAGCAGCAACCATGAGATCCCCTGATTCCTCCCCAGCTTGTCCCAGTTCACCTCCTGCCCATGGGGTGAAGCGGGGCCAAACTACACCCCCAGGGACCCCAGGGATCCTCCCCGAAGGCAAATGCACCTCGTTGGACTTGTTCCTGAGACGGACGAATCTGCCCTCCAAGTCCACCTCCTCCACGCCAACGCGGCCGCTTGTCCGGGCATGGTGGGAGAAGCTGGTCCGACTCTCGCTGTCCTCCAGCTTCCTCTTCTTGGAGGAGCCCGGGGTGGACATGTGGCTACGGGATGCACCTTTGTGGGAGGAAGGGCTGGGGGACAGCCTCAGCCTGGGCAGGGGGAGAAGGCGAGACGGAGCCAGTGAGGACACGAGGGCTGGAACCCGCAGAGCCCACCAGGTACAGTGCCCTGTGCTCACCGCTCCTCCTCGCCCTCCAGCAGCTTGCGGTAGGCATTGATCTCCATGTCCAGAGCCAGCTTGATGTCCAGGAGCTCCTGGTACTCATCCAGCTGCTGCTGCATCCGTGCCCGCATCTCAGCCATCTCCCGCTCCTTGTCGGAGAGCAGGCGCCGGTTGGTCTCGCGTTCCCGGGCCAGAATATCCTCCAAATCGTGCAGCTTCGCCTCCTTGGCGGCCAGCTGTGTGGGGAGGGAAGGTGAGGGTGACTGCTCCACCTGGGGCCATCCCCAAGAGGGGACCATCCCCGGGGGTGGATACCCAGCAGAATCCCTTGGTCCAGACTCACCTGCTTCTGCAGCTGGCTGACTTCAGAGGAGAGGCTGTCGATGCGGATGTGGGTTTGCTGCAGCTCCTCGTGGGCAGCACCCACCATGTTGCTGTTCCTCTCAGCCGACTGCTTGGCATTCTCCAGCTGGAGGGCAGGACGGGTGGGTTAGCATCGGCAGCACCCCCTGCCCACCAGCACCCCGCGGGGCAGGGTGGGAAGAGGACGGCGGCGCGCGGGTGCTGCTCACCTTCGCCCCGTAGGTCTTCTCCAGTTCTTCTTTGTAAAGCCTGATCTGGGCTTCGTGCTGGCTCCGCAGCTCCTGCAAGGCTTCGGAGAGCTTGCTCTCAAACTCCCGCTGCCGCCCGTTGTCGATCTCCACCAGCCGGGTCTCATGGCGGCGCTTGGTCTCCCGCAGCTCCTGCGGACAGGTCAGGGGACACGGTGTCACCTCGGGGTGGGATTGGCTTGGGGACGGGGACACGACACACAGGAAGCGTTATCCCAAGCGAGCCCAGCACCACGGCGGCACGTCGTGGCTCACCTCACTGTAAATGTTTTTCTGGAATTCAAGCTCTTCCTTCAGCGTCTGCAGCCGGTTCTCGGCATCCACGCGGCGCAGCATCTCATCCTGCAGCTGCTTCTTGGCTTCGCTCAGGGCGCTTTCCAGCTGCAGGGAATTGAGAAGGGCCGTCACGGCGGGCTCCTGGGGACTGTCCAGGCACAGCACCCAGCGCCAGCCGAGGACCCACCGCCCAGCCATGCCCTTGCCCCACAGAGGGGACCTGGGGGGGTCCCTGGAGCAGTTGGGGACGGGGCTGCCACCGCTCACCTTGGCCACCTGTGCTTTCAGGTCCCGCACTTCAGACTCCAGATTCCTCTTCTCGCCCAGGGCAGTGGAGAGCGCAGCCTCCTTGGAGTTAAGCAAAGCCTCCACATCCTTGAGGCGTGCCTGGGCAGTCAGCAGGTCCCCTTCCTTCTTGGCATTCCTGCAACACACCGGACGGCACAGGTGAGCGGCACAGCAGGGACAAACCGTGCATTGCACCCTGCACCCGCGCCCCAAGCACACGGAGCATCACCCCTCTGATTGTCCCCACAAGAGCCGCAGGATTGTACCTAACAGCCACCCACCAAAGGGGCCGGCTGGTCCCGGCCACCCGGCGCGTCCCGCACCGCTTTAGCGGCTGGAAACCAGAAAAGGCTGGGAGAAGCTGGCTGAGCAGGAGGTGTCTCAGGGCTGTAACGCCCGGGTGCAATACGCACACCCACGGCAGGCTGTTACCCACTAGAGGTCAGTGCGGACCAGGCCGGTGCCAGGGTGGCACGGTTTGGCATGGCACAGTGCAGCGTGGCTCGGTGCAGCACGTTGTGGCGTGGCACAGTGTGGCATGGCACAGTGCAGCGTGGCATGGCTTGGTGTGGCACAGTGTGGCGTGGCACGGCGTGGCATGGTTTGGCTCAGTGCAGCATGGCATGGCTTGGTGTGGCACGGTGTGGCGTGGCACAGTGTGACACGGTGTGGCACAGTGCAGCGTGGCATGGCGTGGTGCAGCACGGTGTGGCGTGGCACGGTGTGGCGTGGTGTGGCACGGTGTGGCACAGTGTGGCGTGGCTCAGTGTGGCACGGTGTGGCGTGGCACGGTGTGGCATGGTGTGGCATGGTGTTGTGGCGTGGCTCAGTGTGGCACGGTGTGGCATGGTGTGGCATGGTGTTGTGGCGTGGCTCAGTGCGGCACGGTGTGGCGTGGCACGGTGTGGCATGGTGTGGCATGGTGTTGTGGCGTGGCTCAGTGTGGCACGGTGTGGCATGGTGTGGCATGGTGTTGTGGCGTGGCTCAGTGCGGCACGGTGTGGCGTGGTGTGGCATGGTGTGGCATGGTGTTGTGGCGTGGCTCAGTGTGGCACGGTGTGGCGTGGCACGGTGTGGCATGGTGTGGCATGGTGTTGTGGCGTGGCTCAGTGCGGCACGGTGTGGCGTGGCACGGTGTGGCATGGTGTGGCATGGTGTTGTGGCGTGGCTCAGTGTGGCACGGTGTGGCATGGTGTGGCATGGTGTTGTGGCGTGGCTCAGTGCGGCACGGTGTGGCGTGGCACGGTGTGGCGTGGCGTGGCATGGTGTTGTGGCGTGGCTCAGTGTGGCACGGTGTGGCGTGGCACGGTGTGGCATGGTGTGGCATGGTGTTGTGGCGTGGCTCAGTGTGGCACGGTGTGGCATGGTGTGGCATGGTGTTGTGGCGTGGCTCAGTGTGGCACGGTGTGGCATGGTGTGGCATGGTGTTGTGGCGTGGCTCAGTGCGGCACGGTGTGGCGTGGCACGGTGTGGCATGGTGTGGCATGGTGTTGTGGCGTGGCTCAGTGTGGCACGGTGTGGCATGGTGTGGCATGGTGTTGTGGCGTGGCTCAGTGCGGCACGGTGTGGCGTGGTGTGGCATGGTGTGGCATGGTGTTGTGGCGTGGCTCAGTGTGGCACGGTGTGGCGTGGCACGGTGTGGCATGGTGTGGCATGGTGTTGTGGCGTGGCTCAGTGTGGCACGGTGTGGCATGGTGTGGCATGGTGTTGTGGCGTGGCTCAGTGCGGCACGGTGTGGCGTGGCACGGTGTGGCGTGGCGTGGCATGGTGTTGTGGCGTGGCTCAGTGTGGCACGGTGTGGCGTGGCACGGTGTGGCATGGTGTGGCATGGTGTTGTGGCGTGGCTCAGTGTGGCACGGTGTGGCGTGGCACGGTGTGGCATGGTGTGGCATGGTGTTGTGGCGTGGCTCAGTGCGGCACGGTGTGGCGTGGCACGGTGTGGCATGGTGTGGCATGGTGTTGTGGCGTGGCTCAGTGTGGCACGGTGTGGCATGGTGTGGCATGGTGTTGTGGCGTGGCTCAGTGCGGCACGGTGTGGCACAGTGCAGCACGGCATGGCATGGTGCGGCACAGTGTGGCACGATGTGGCATGGCATGGTGTGGTGTGGCATGGGGTGGCAAAGTGCAGCGTGGCACGGCCTGGTGCAGCACTGTGTGGCGCGGCACGGTGTGGTGTGGCACGGTGTGGCACGGTGTGGTGCGGCACGGTGTGGCGTGGCTTGGTGTGGCACAGTGCAGCGTGCGTGGCTCGGTGTGGCACGGCGTGGCTCAGTGCAGCATGCTGTTGTGTGGCACAGTGTGGCACGGCACGGTGCAGCACAGCGCGGCTTGGTGCGGCACGGTGTGGTGTGGCACGGTGTGGCTCAGTGCGGCCTGGTGTTGTGTGGCACGGTGCGGCGTGGCGTGGCGTGGCGTGGTGAGGCACGGTGCAGCACAGTGCGGCGTGGCACAGCCCAGCATGGCGTGGCACAGTGCAGCGTGGCGTGATACGGTGGAGCGCGGTGCAGCGCGGTGCAGAACGGTGCTGCACAAGGCCTGCGTGGTGCGGCAGCAGCTGGGGAGGGCCGAGGGTGCTGCAGGGTGCAGAAGCTCCCCTGTAGCCAGAATTGCCCTACTTAGCTGGCAGTGGCAGCGCAGAGAAACCCGCGACACCTCGTCAGTGCTGGGAGCTCTCCCTGGAGCAGACGGAGGGTGTGGGCCGATGAGCTGGGGCCGGGGGCTGCCCCAGGTGTGGACGGGCGTCACCATGAGCTCACTTGGTGGGTGCAGAGCAGCGATACCAGCCCGCTCTGGCCCGAGGCCGGGCTCAGCCCCCTCCCAGCACAGCACTGCGATGGGTCTCCCATCCTCCAGCACTGCTGTACAACCTCAGAGGCCCCGCGCCATCCCCTGCCTCCATTTCCCCCCTTGCTTTTTAAGCCCTCTGGCAGCAGGTCAAGGCCGTTTCTCACAGACAGCAGCCTTGAGACACATCGCTGTGTGCCTAGGCAATTTGATCCAACTAAACCACCAAAATGCAACCTGATGCTATTTCGGTAGGGCCTATAAAAAGAAAAGACCCAATGCTCTTTCTGAGGCACCCAGCGGCCATCAGCGCTGGGGTGGCTCGCACTGCCGGCTCATGGCAGAGATTGTCACCCCACCTCCCTCAAAATCGGGTGTAGGACTCGTGGCGGCCGGCTGCGGTGCCCCCTCGGCCGTGGGCGAGCGCTGGCTGCAGGCTGGCGCGCGGTGCACATTCCTGGGGCGGTGAGCATGCACCCGCGCTCTTAGATCATGAGTAAAAGAAATACCAGGGAGGGGCTTGTGGCAGAGACGCTGCTCAGCCTGCCCCAGCTGCAGGATCCAGCCCCAGGGCAGGACGGGGGATGTCAGCAGCAAGATGCTGAGGAGGTGGTTTGACTCCTCTCCTCCTGCCCACAAGGAACCGGGACCCCAGGATGACAGGAATTGGCATTCCCAGACTTGCACGTATGTGGGAAGCTCTTTGCTCGGCCAAGAGCAGATTTTCTGCATTTCTTTCTGCTTTCTGACCTGACCCAGCAGGGAGGACTTTTTCCTGAGATACTCACGCAGCGTGAGGCCCTGCTATACCCGATTAGCCCCCTTCTGCGGGGGTCCTGCTCGCCAGAGCTGGCAGCCCGAGCACCGCGCCAGCGGGTACTTCCCGTGCAACCCGCTCCTTTCATGCCAGTGACTCATAGGACAAAAATGCCATCTGGGAGCAGACCCGGAGCCTCCTCGGCTCATTCCAAGCAACATTTGAGGCTGAGTTTTCCCATCTGGCGGTGGCTCGCCCTTGCAGCCAGCGTGGCCACCCCGGCACTGCCAGCAGGGTTTAATCCTGCTGTCCTTGATCGAGGTAACCACCGCTTAACTCTGGGAAGGGCTTGCCCTTGGCGTTTTGCTTCTGTAGCTCTTTGCTCCCCGCGTCGGCTGCAGACACTTGGGTACAGCCGGGGGTCACTGGCTCGTCGGGGTGGTGCCCATGGCATGCACAGTGCCAGGCATATCCTGAAGCCTCCGGCTCTTTAGGGGACACCAGTACTATTTATAAGTGAAATACGGAGGGGAAAATGCTCCGACTATGTGGTTAACACTTGTGTCTCCGCAGTGGTGACAGATTCACCCTCTCCAGGGACTGGAGGGATTTTGCTCAGGGCAAAACGCACCAATGCCTAGAAAGCCCCATGGTAAGTCCCACAAGACTTGAGGACAAACCCCTTTTCCTTAAAAGCCTCCCGTGCTCGGCTCCGCGTTACACCAGGGAGGAGCAGAGACGGCAGCTCGGAGGCTGGGCTGCAGCGGTGGTGGCTGCAGGGCTGAGTTCGGGAGCGGTTTTGCAGGCAGGAGAGGGGCGAGACGAATCCTGTCCTGTCCTTTCCTCCAGCGAGTCCGGAGGTCTGCGTGACACAGCCCTCTGGGACCTGAGCGTCTCCCCCCACGTTCCTTCAAAACACAGCAGCCTCCAGACAGGATTTCAGCACATCTGCAAGTCTCCTCCAGCGCCAGAGACCCCTGTGCCCACCGGTCCGCGCAAGCCCTGGTGATCCCCGCTCCTGCCCAGCCAGGGTTTGGGTCTTCCCCTCGCCTCCCGTCAGGTCCTGCTTTTATTTCCCCTGCAACGTCCCGGGCTCCAGCTGGCGCTGGGCTAAAAATATAAACTTTCACGGCAGCTGCGTCGCTCCCGCTTCCCTTGGCAAGGGGACAAACAGGGACCTTCCTCCTCCTCCCGGGGGGGTTTCATTGGTCTCCCCATCCTGCCTGCTAGAGCCGAAAAGATCCCAAATCCTCTGCCAGCCAAAAGGGAAGCAGAGATCCACCCCGAAGGGCTGCGTGCCTGCGGCCAAGGGCTCAGCATCCTGCAGGATCTAACCCCCTGTGCCAGGAGAGTCGGGTGTAAAAACAAGCATTTATCAAAGCCAAGAGGAGAAAACACAACAGAGGCACCAAATCCTCAAGAAACAAATGTCTCAAGAGAAAAGATGGAGGGAAAAGGGGCCTCAAGACATTTTATTTTTAGCCTTTAAAAGCAGGAAGGAGAAAAAAAAAAAACAAAATTGCAGCTGAGCTGCCAGAAAATCCAAATGTTAATGGAAAGTTGGACCTCCTCTGACTGTACTCAGCACAGGCACAGCAACAAGCCTGCAAAGCTCATGCGATGGCTTCGAAAAGGGCCAGGGCTGAAGACCCCTGGGGTGGTTGGTCCCTGCAGAAGGTTCAGCGACAGCCCCCGGGATCTGCTATTGCTCCCCTTCACTCTGTCCCGAAATACCAGCCCAGAAACCTGGCAGATCTGGGCACTCCCTCTAGAAAAGCTGAGACAGGCAAGAGCCGCCGGAGCTCACGGGAGGCGAGCAGCTTCGGGCACGAGCCCTGCCAGGCTGGCGGGAAGGTGCCAACCCTCTCCGAGAAGCCAAAGCCCACGAGATGCATTTTAGGAAACACCCTTTGGTTTCACCCTACTACTCATCACCACAAGCCATTTCGGAAGCACGAGGCCGCTCCCGCAGCTGCTGTTCAGCGTTTGCATGCGCGAAGGGGGGACCAATGGGGTGGGATGGAGCCAGTGGGAGAAACAGGCATTCCCCTCCTTCCCTGCCTCCCGATCGCAGCCGCCCCACCCCAGAGAAGGTGCCAAGTCAGGGGAGCTCGCAGCCTCATGCCCCATCTAGAAATCTTTTTGCAAGTCTGCAAATCCCCAGAGACTGCGGGGTTTCCTTCTCACCTTGCTGTCGCGGAGCCAGGTGATGCACCAGCCTGCTCCCCTGCAACCCAGCCACAAGACTGGGGAAATGCTACTCCCAAAAAGGCTTTGCGACATATTTACAGGTTGGGAAACTGAGGCGAGAGAGGCATCATGTGCCCAAGGAGGTTTGTGATGGAGCCGATTGCTGGGAGGACCCAGAAAACCGGCTCTGCCCCACCTTGAGCTTGTTGCTCTGCACTGTGCTGCCTCCAGCACCCGGGGTGGGTGGCGGGGTCTGCTCCCCCATCACAGGGATTGCTCCCCTGCAAAAAAAGACAAGGGTCCCACAGGGCAAGCAGCAGGGACGGCATGAGGAAAGGCGGTCTCGGGAAAATGTCTGCGGTGGGGCAATGGGAATGTGGCAAAGCAACTTCTCCCAGCTCGTGACTCATCTGTGCCGCTGTGCCTTTGCCAAATCACCAGGATAAACGTAAGCTGGTCTCCTAGCAGGGAAGCTGTAAATAGCCAGCGCGATGTATAGCAGGGACAACATCTGCACGGAGCCAGCATCCTGTTAGGCACCAAAACCCCTGCCAAATGGCAGCCAGGGGATGCCAGTGCTGGCTGTGTTCAAGGATGCGTGGAAACAGTCCCCACCCTCCAGCATCAGCTGTGCCAAAGCCCCTTCCCAGTGCCAGGGCTGGGGCCGGCCATGCTGCACGCTCCTGGCACGTTCATCCCTGGGGCCGAGGGACTTGCTCAGCTCCAGGTGGCCCCAGCGCAGCGAGAACAGCTTGTTGGCATCTTCTAAGAGCTGGGCTTCCCCCTCCTGGAACTGGCATCCTAAAAACGAACCAAAACCGCTGCTTCGTTGGGAACCAGAAAAGAGCATTTTGCAGGGATGCAAACGGACCCTTCAGTCTCAGGTTCCCAAAATCTTAGTCATTCCTGTCCCTCCACCAACCCCACCACCAGGAGCCTTGCTGGGAGGTGCGGGTGCATACAAAGTCCAGCGCACCTGGATCCGATCATAGCTGATACCTCCAGGATTCAGCTCCAAATACACCCCACAAAGCCTTTAGGAGCTTGTCTCCTTTCGCTGGATACGCCGGAGCACACGCCTCACGCCCACGCAGCATCTCCCCACAGCCTCGCCTCTCACGATGGAGAAAAGCGATTAGGCTTCATCAGCACTGCAACGAACTGACGCACGCGACCGCGGCGTGGACCGATGGCCTCCTTGCTGCTTAAAAGCCAGAAACATCGATTTCAGAGAATAAACAGTAGATTATAGAGCCTGGAGCACCCCATGCTGGCTGGGGAGCCCCGGTGTCACTCACTCCCCGTTCTGGGCTGTCACGCCAGCGCTGGTGACTCATCCCAGCCTCTGCCAGCAGCCCGAAATGGAAATCCCAAGTCATCAAGTGATGTTGCTGTTTGGGCCGAGTCCCCCCTAGTAACAGCAGGGCTCTGCAGTTTTGAAGATGTAAAAGGGGGTTTTGCTGGCTCCCATGTAGGAGTCGATGGGGGAACGGGCGGCACTTGGCTTTCCTCTGCTTTTGGGGGCCCCAGGTGAGGTTTGCATCAGGCATAAATCTATGTCTGCATAGACAAGGGGCAGGATTTATTCTCCACTGACACGTGCCCCGGCGTGGCACAGGCATAACAACTTCCCTCCGGGTCTGCCGGTGCCCGGCTGCCTGTGAAACCCTCTTTCACAGCTGCCTTTAACTTTTCCAGGGTGCAGCAAACCGCAGGAGGCAGATGCAAACAGGATGCAAAGAGCAAGCGAGCACGGGCTGCTGGGAGCCACCAGCGGCAGGAGCGCGCAGACCCCGGCACCGCTCACGGCTGAGCCTCAGAGGCGAGCGAGCAAAACGAGGGCAGGATTTTCCTACGGATCCACCTTCGCCACCAAAACCCTGGGTAACCTGGAACAAGCAGAGGCCCAGGCCTCCAGGCTGGGATTACATGCAAAATGCCACCCGTTGAAACTTGATTTAGCGAGACTGGTCCAGCCCCAGGTTTGTCCCCAAAGCTGCTTTTGAAGGGCTCAGCAATTTTTCTGCACGGCGCGCAGGAAAAAACCTGGCTCGTGTTTTTGCCTAGGCAGGCGCCAAGGGCACGGCTGATCCTGGGACTTCCAGAGGAGGGCTGGTTCCTCACTTGCAAAAACTGCATTTCCCATTGAAAAAAAAAAAAATCACCAAAGACTTTAAAAACCTGAACATCGCAACCGCTCAGAAAACCATGAGCGAACACACACCAATCCCCGCTTGCCAGCCCAAGCTCGGCACGACCCAAAACCATGTATTATGAACACACCTGCTTGCCTTTTGCTGGCTTCCCATAGAATTTTAGATCTAAAAGGCACGAATTTTAAATCTAAAAGGCATGAATCTTGAATCTAAAAGGCACTTGATGGCCTGGACTTAAACCATCTTAAATATAGATTAAAGCAATAATGTCCTTCATCAGGAAGAAGGAACTTGGAAAAAAAAAGACTGGAATTGTGCTGGAAAGAGAATTTTTTTAGACGTAGCTCAAACATGGCCATACCACCTTCCATGGTGCTCGCTTGCCATCTTCTGAGGACAAGGTTTCGGTAGAAAAGGTGCAAGAAGAAAGCTTGGTTTTCCAGTCCAGGCTTTACTCACAATATGTAGTGTTGTATATAATATAAAAGCCTGTTTAAAGCTTAAGCCTGCGTCGTGCATACTTCTGCCTTTGGGAAGAGGAGAGAAAAAGGAAATTCAAAGTATTCACTGCAATTCTGCGAACACACAAGCGCCATTTCATATCTTTAATAGAATGGACAAATATTCACGCAACAATTACATTTTGGACTGAATGAAATTTAAGGTGTTTTGCTCAGTCTTGACTATCTTGCTCTGAGACAGCAAATTCCAGTTTTTGCAATAACTGGGTTCAAACTTAATAGAAAAGCTTTGTATGTAATTTTTTTTTTTTTACCCCTAAAATGACTCCTGGCGTTGCACCTCCATAGAAATCCCAGAACATTAAATCTACTTTACTACACCCTTCTTTTGATGAATGAGAAGTGCAAAGCCTATAAAACACCACCATAAAGGATGAGGACAAAGCGCGGATTTCCACTGTTTCCTTCGGGGATTTGACATGGGGGGGGGAGGCCTTACCAATGTAATTAAAAACAGTGAGATGAGTCACTCATATTAATCATATCTTTGGGGCAGGGCATATTGGGGCAGGGGACGAAAACAGCTCTGAGCTCGTGTTTCGCTGGGACCTGGGGCAGCAGAGGAGGAACAAGGATGCAAATCCCAGCCCCAGGAGCAAGGAAAGGCTTTGCCACCATGCAAAGTGTGGCGGTGGCCTCCTGTCCCCCTGCACGCACGTGCGGCCCACCAGCATCTCTGTTTGCAGAGCTTTGCAGCCCCTAAGGGAGGTGATGGAAAGCAACGAGGAGGTTGCTCGCTGTCCCGGCTACGCTGCGGGGAGAAAGCTGCTCCCCAGCCGGTGCCTGCTGCATTGCACTGATCCGCAGCTGGGAGCAGCAGCCCTGGGCACGATGGACCCAAGGGAGGCAAAATGGGGAGCAAGCTCAAGGTCTCCTTGTTCCTCTCCAGCAGCAGCAGCTCAGCCCATTTTCCATAAACATGGGTAAGCAAAGCTTCCAGCCGGCAAAATTTGCCTAAGGAACAAAGCGGGGAATTGTTGGCTCCAGCTGCCATCCCTCTTCCTGGGAACAAAAAGGTCTGCTATCCCAGCTCCAGAGCGCAGATAAAGGTGGGCGAGGTGTTTACATTGCCAAAGGTTTGTTTGCATGCAGCAGCAGCATCGAGGCCGGCGTGAGTCGCGCCGGGAGCCGCCTTGTTTGCCCGCTTCAGCTGCTGGCGTGAGTCACCGCTGGCGCTGCGAGCTCCCGGCTGCACAGCCTCCGTCAGGGGGGCTGCCGGGATGGCTCCGAATGCGATGCCGTTGGGAAAACGCAGCTTGGAGCAGGGACAAGCAAGTAGCAAAGACCCACGCCAGTGTTTTGCCGCGCTCTGCCATACGCAGCCAGCACGGCAGATGCTCCCAGCACACCTCTGCCCACTTTCTCTGCGCTGTGGCGGGATGAAGCCCAGACCCCGCTCGATGTGGGTGCAGGAAACAACCGCTTCCCCACCAGCAAGGACTGCAGACTTGGCATCCCTAGAAAGCACAATTTAGACCCAATTGCTGCACGCACAGAATCGCCCTGCAAACGGGGCCACCGCAGGAGGCTTCAGCCTCCCCGTTACCTCCCTCCTGCTCAGCCCCACATGCCCACATAGGCACAGGGCAAGCCCCAGTCCGGCAGCCTTTTGCACTAGAGCGACAGAGCCGAGGCCGGGCTGCAAAAAGCAGCGTCGCCTGCTAGCTGGGACACGCGTGCCGCAGGTTTGCATCTCTGCCCTGCAGATGGCGGCTCCGGGTGCAAGCCAGCCTGCAAAAGCTGCTCCCCCCAGTGCTCTGCTTCCCCCCCTAAAGCCCGCAGCGTGAAGGCTTAGCTTTACAAAACTCCCCCTAATTTTTCCTAGTGCCCACAGGGCTGTGGGGAGATGGCATGGGGGGCGAGTGAGCGCGGCACAGTGCCTTGCAGGGGGGCATCCTTGCATCCCCCCAGGTGCTGCCAGGGTCATCCACGAGCACCCATCACGCCAGGAAGGAAGGGGCAGGCGAGCGTGACTGCCGGAGCGGCGGGGGCCTCCCGAAGACGGGGCGAAGCACGGCCCCACGGCGGCCGCACCCTGCTCCAGCTCAAAGACACGCAGCTGCATGTGACTCATCTCCCTGTCTGTGCCCCAGTGTGAGTCTCCAATCCTCCCCCTCGTGCCCCGCTGCAGTCTTCCTCCCTGTCCCCACAGAGAAGGGCAGGAGATAAAAAAATACCATGGAGAGTGGCACGGAGGTTTTATCGCCACCGTTCACGTCCTGCTTCACTGCCGGGCTGCAAAGGCTCTGCAAGCACAGCCAAGACTGGACCCAGAGCCCTCCCCAAAGCCACCAGCACGCCCAGAGCTCTGCTCGGCCACCCTGTTGCAAGGAGCAGGCGAGACAAGCAGCTCTTCCCAGCGGGGAGTGGGAACTGCAATGGGGCAACGGGCCGCCGCCAGTGCTGGGGCAGAGCCGGGTGCCCATGAGCACCGGGGCCAAGTCTCCTTTGGGCTCCCACCGCTTTGAAGCCCACGTTACTTGTCGATGCCAAGAGCTTGGACTTTTTTTGGGCTCACGTGACTTGGAGCTAGGGCTCTAATGGAGAAGCGTGTCCCTAAACTGTTATTAAATAAAACCCCAACAAATTGGCACTGCCGAGCTCGGCCTCCAGCTGAGCACCACGGCAGGGAGACGCCAAGCTTTGCTCAGCCGGGGCTGGGGGCACCGAGCTGGATGGCAGGAGGACACGGACGTTGAAAGCAAGAGCCAGAGCAAGCGGCTGGAGGTGGCTTTTGTCCAAGAGGGTTGAGAGACCTCAGCTATCAGAAACTTTCCCCCTTCAGAGGTGCTTCTGGGCCACTTGAAGCCCCGATGCAAAAATTCAAAAGCTTCAGAAGAGCCGTTATTTGCTCCTAACCCTGCCTCCATTGCTTCTTTGCTGGGACACGGCACCAATGCCCACAAGGGCACAACCCTGTAATTAAGCAGGGCAGCACTCAGGCGGTGGGGCATTCACCGTGCACGCTCCCCCAGCTGCTGGGGAGCTTTGTTCCTGTCGCTGTTGCACCTCCTGGCTCTAAACATGGGAAGGCAGCAGCAGAGCATCACAGCTGGCTACAGCCTGGAGGATAACCCCAGCCACAGGCACCTTCACCTTCACTGTAGAAAGGAAATTGGTTAACGATTAACAACAGGCAATGCTGAGTCAGCGTCGCTCAGAAACAGAGGTGTCTTAACCCCAG
The DNA here is from genome assembly GCF_949628215.1 of Phalacrocorax aristotelis. Taxonomy (NCBI): domain Eukaryota; kingdom Metazoa; phylum Chordata; class Aves; order Suliformes; family Phalacrocoracidae; genus Phalacrocorax; species Phalacrocorax aristotelis. Next base: position 1,268,949 of record NC_134300.1, read on the forward strand.
TTTGGTTTTGTGGCATCCCTGTGGGCTCGGTTCAATGCACTCCATTAACCAACTTCCACCCATTTTGGCTCCCCTTAATACTCACAGCCCCAGATTGCCCCGTGGGGCTCGCAGACGTGCTGCCATACCCTTCGTATACCGAAACGGGGCTTCTCCAGGACGGCCAGGAGCCAGGGCTAGTGCACGGGGCGGCAGCTGCCACCGCACCGAGCGGGGCCGGGGGGCCGTGCCAGCCCCTTGCAGTTGTTCAGCTTCACACTGGGGCTATTCAGCCCTTGGCAGGGAGGGGAAGGGAGCGGAGGCAGGTGGGCACCCAGCCCCGACACCCCAGTGAGGGGCTGCGGGCAACCAGCGGCAGCTGTGGACAGATACGGGTTTCAGACGGCACCAGCCTTGGCTGTTCGGGAACACGCTGAGCCAGTCACAGAGGAATAGGCTCGGCAAACAGCCTCCCAAAGATGGCAGGATGGGGAAACGGGTGGCATAGCTGGTGGCAGGACAGGGGGAGGCAATTCCCAGCTCTACCCTGGGACAGCCCATCCCGAATCCCCTGGGCTGATGCTTCCCAGGGACTCCTCCATGCCAGCCCTGATTTTGGCCAGGACCAGGGGCAATATTCTGGTGGCTTCCTCCTACCCTGGCTGTCAGCATCAGGGAAGGAAACTGCTGCTCCGAAAGGGCATGAATTTAGCAAAATACGGAGCTGGCAGCAGCTCGGCGTGCCCCACCCCAGCCACGCCGCTCTCTTCACATGCCTCTGTCGAGCACCGCGCTGGAAAAGGCTCTCACTTCAGCTGGGCTCCAAAGTTTAAGTGTTAATGGGATTCAGACAACTGAAGTGACACGCATAAGGCTGAAAAACACTTGTGGCAGCAAGCGTGGCCAGGGCAGGCTGGGGCGCGCCGCAGTAGGCGCTGTACAGGGGATGGATGCGTTCCCACACCAAAAGCGGCCCCGTCTCCCTTTGCAATTGCTTCTCTTTAATCCCCCAGCTCTGAGGTTAAAATCCTTAATTTGCCAGGGTGGATCCTATTGTAATGAAAATGTTTAAGGCAACGGGATTTCCTCCTGTTGCCCTCATCCCCAGGCACAGGCTGCACGGCGAGGGCATGGCCCGGCCCTGCAGCAGGATGGGGTCACAGCCCTGTCTGGAAAACACCGGTGAACACAGCCAGAGAGCAGAGCCACAAAATGAAAGGGCTGGAGCCCCTTCCTCCACCTGAGATCGTCCTGCTCAGGGAGCCGGGAAAAGAGGGAAGCTGGATGTTTGCACAGACAAGAAATACCCCGCCGCAGAAGCGGCCGGGGGTTAACGAAAGCCTCAGCCTCAAAGCAACATGTCTTTGCCTTTCAGCCCCGCAGCACGCAGGGAGGGCAGGCATCCCTAGCCATCCCAAGCTGCCGGGTGTGGATGTCAGGGGAAAATAAACCTGTCTGGAGCGCCGGAGACTTGGGTGGTGGTGTTTAAGAGCGTCCCTGAGGGGCTTGGGGTGTCCCGGAGCAGCCCTGGCTCCATGCTGCCTGCTCCCCCAAAGCATCAACCAGCTGCACAAGCTGTTCTTTGTTTGCTCCGAAAGGGCAAAGCCTCCTCCAAGCCAAACTGTTCCTTCCCTGGCAGAGTTTCTATGAGACAAAGGAGGGGGGGAGAACAGCCCAGGAGCCTGAGGTTTCTCCCCCACGCAAAATGTTCCAGCGCAAGCATATTGCTCAGCTGCTGAAGGCGACACAGCGGCAGCGCCCAGCCCCACGGCGAGGAGGCTTCCCCCCCTCCCCCACGCTTATTTTTTCAGTAAACTGGTCCTATTTGCCTGCTGCTTTCTGGAAGGTCATCACTGAGCCCAGCACAGGGCAAAATCCATCTGGCATGGGGAAGGGCTGTGGGGTTCACCCCAGCCAACGTGGCACCCTCCCTCCTACATGCTTCGCTCTGCCCTTGGACGAGCTCCAGCCCCCTCACCATCGCAACAACCTTTGGAAAACAGGAGATTTTTCCTTGTTAAGGCCAGGGATGAGATCTGGGCCTGGAGGAAGAGGTGCTGCCAAGGCAGTGGCTTAATCAGGTTAGGGGCTGCAATTCAGGAAGCCATTGCTCATCAGCCGCACTGCTAACTAGGGCCTGGTTCCTGTTTCGGAGGAAGGAGCCGGCCACAGCACGGCCACAGCGCAGCCACCCCTTGCCCATGGGAATGGGGCACTGAGGATCCCCCCAGGACTCCTCTCTTGGGGATGGAGGTACCCACGGGCTGTATCCATACCCACCCGCACCCCCAAACCGGGGCTTGCACTGACAAACGCCTCTGCCTCGAGGATCTGGGATGAGGCGGAGCAACGAAAGGGCTGTGGCTCCTGTTTTCACCCCGTGAGTCAGGAGCCAGCTCAGAGGGAGGGGGTGATGGGCAGGACTGGGGTGCAGAGCATCTCTCCGCAGCAGCCCAGTGCTGTGCTGGAGCCTGTGCCCTCCAAAACCTGCCCCTCCTCGGGGACCGCAGGTCAGGGACACCTGGGACAGGGACATTTCAGGTTGTTCCTGGCTCTCCCCACAGCCTGGGAGGGCACAATGCCAGGCACTGCCAGCACCCCCAAGTCACCAGCCACCCTTGCCACAGCCTCTACTTCACCTCAAACGTGGCTCTGGCACAGTGAGCGGCCACACAGGGCTACGGAGCCGACAGGGAGGCCCAGGAGCCAGGGACACGCATGGCATAGAGCCAGGTGCCCAGAGGGGGGGTCCCTTGTCCAGGGGCCCAGCCAGCCCCTACTGCACAGGGGTGAGGGTCCCCTGGTGCGAGGAGCCAGGGTGGGTGCTTTGGGAAACCCCTCCTGGACCAGCCATCGAGAGCAGCCAAACAACCCAGCTCTGCCCCAGGCTGGCCAGACCCTCCTCCACCCACACGACTCTCGCACCAGTGCATCAGCAGCTGGTGAGACTGGTCTCCTGTTGGCACACCCTGTCCCCCCCCTCCAGCCAGCACCTTTTCCCCCACCCCAGGCGGAACACCCAGCTCCTCTCCCTCCCAGGGCAGGCCCAGCACCCGCTGACTCCACCAGCGCCGGGCACCGTGCCCACAGCCCGACACGCCACGCTCCGGCACCCCCAGCCCTCCCTCCTGCACAGGCAAGACAACCCCGGCCGCAGGCAGCAGCGATGCTGCGGGCGCCGATAACGTGGCCCCAGAGCCGCCTGCCCCGTAGGAGATACCCAGCGCTTCCCCCGGGGTGACGGGGACAGCGAGGGGAGCAGAGGGTGCCGAGCTGCTTATTAGCCAAAGGGTCGCGGCACCGAGGTCTGTGAAGCTGCCCGGGACGAGGCGCTGACCCAGGGGCTCGGGGAGGGCACGCAGAGCCGGCAGGACCAGTACATCCCTGCCCAGCTGGGTGGTGGGGAGTGGAGCAACGTCTGCACCGCCTGCCTTGCTACGAGAGCCGCACACAGGTCCTTCCTGACCCCCCGAATGGCTCTGACTCATCTGCAGGGTCGGGCTCGTGGCTGCCCCGCTCCCCTACACCCGAAAGATTCGGGGCCCCCCAGCCAAAGTGAGCCCTAGGAGCACCCTCGCTGCTTGGCAGCTGATCCATGCCCCTCCCTGAGCGGCTCAGCCACATCGAGAGGGTCCCCAGGGACACGCGATGAGCTGCAGCCCCTCTGCAAGGATTTGCGGGGGGTGGAAAGCAGCCCCGATGCCACCGCCCAAGGAAGCAGGGGCATGCCAGAGGCAGGAATGGCTAGCACCGGCTTCCCCCAGAGGAGCCGCTCTTCCACCTCACAAACTGTGACTCAGAGACGACTCAATGCATCGGAACATCTCTTTCCTTCAGAAACCATGCTCACCACCCGTTCTCCGAAAACAGCGGTCTGAAACCCCACTGAAACCCACCTCCAAACCAAGAATTGCTCTTTGGGAATCCCCCTCGAGTCAAAGCGCGTTTTCAGGGGGAATCTGTCAGCCCTGGGGAAGAGGCACGGCAAGCTCCAGGAGCGCAGCCTGTCGCAGGAAAAGGCTTCACGCATTTTTCGCAGGAACTGCTCTGCAGCACAGCGGCTCCAGGCTGAGCACGCAGCTCTCAGCCAGGGACAGTTGCAGGCCGGGCATTTTTTCTAGCCCTTGAAAGATCATGGCCAAGATAGTTCTGGGTTTGCATAACGCAGCAAAAGCTTTTAGACAGCTCAGCTCCTCAACTCGCTAGCTCCCAGATCCTTGGGATCTGGCAAGCAGGGATCTGCCTCGCAGCGAGCAGGACACAGGCAAAGCCGCCTTATCTAGGGACGGAGCCGCAGCAGCGCACGGGAAACAGAAAGCTAAATATAAAACACTGCGCTGCTTTCAAAGGCAGCTGTAAAAGGCTTCACTCCCATCCCAGTAGGTAGAATATTTATGGCATCTTCTGAGGAAGTTAATTTTAGCCTCATTTAGTACAGACTCAGAACGAGGCGTCCAGAATAAGAAGTGAAAGATCAAATGGAGGAAGAGGGGGTTGCCCCACCACTGCCCAGCCCGGACCCTGCCCCGAGCCAAAACTGATGACAGAAGAGGACTCGCTTGCTCCGTCCGTGGAGCAAGGCTTATGGAGCTGAGCGTGACAGGGCCGCGGTCCCAGCGCCGCACGGGCTGGCAGAGCCCCGGGGAAGCCCAGTGGCTGGTCCCTGCCTGGCCAGCAGCGTGACACCGGCCAGGGAGCCCCATGCAGGGACCCATGTCCTCAGGGCGCCTGCGCTGGGCATCTGCCAGTCCCGAGGAGGGGAGGGCAGAGGCACCCAACACCAGCAGGGAGATGGCGACGAGCTGGGCATTTCTGATGCCAGGAGGGGAAAGATATAAACCTGACAGGAAGGGGCTGGGGGGATCCGAGCCTCAAAGCAGACCTGGAGCACCTCACCCAGAGCCAGCTGATGGGGAAGCGGTGCAGGCATTGCCCCGGCATTGCTTGTCCCGAAGCAGGGGACCCCACAGAGTGGGAACAGCTCGGCACAGGGAGGGTTAAGGGAGACAAAACCTGAGCAGGTTCTTTAACGGGTGCCAAAGGCAGCAGAGGAAAATAGGACGAGCAAGCAAGATCTGTGGGCAGGACAGAGCCAGCTGGCTGGCACCGCTTCCCGGTCTGCGCCGGAGCGTGTTTAGGAATAGCTCCAGAATGACGAATGCGGAGGGGCCGCCAGCCCAGCACTTGCGCCCACGCCGCACAGACCCTCCCCAGCACCCCGGGGCACGGCCACTCCGCCCCGGCCCCAAGTTTTCGTGGCTCTGCTCCCAGATCCCCCCTCCAAGGGCATCCCGGCCAAAGATGGCGCTTGGAGGGAGAGTGGGAATGCCGGGAGAGCTTCCCTCCTCTCTCGGTCCCTGCCACAGACACTCCTGCCCCAGCCAAGTCACAGGTTTTCCCCTCTCCCTGCCTCCTCCAGGTCATTCCTTCCTCCCTCCCGGCTCCCTGCCAAGCATGACGACAGTGACCATCCCACCACGGTCCCCGCCGTCCCCAGGGCACTCACCGGGCTTTCAGCTCCTTGTGCTCCTCCCGGACTTTGCTGAGCTCCAGCTGCAGCCGAGCTCTCTCCTTGGCTACCGAATCCAAGGTCTTGCGGGCATCCGCCAGCTCCGATTCGTAGGCGGCCTTGATGCCTGAGACCTCACGGCTCACCACCTCCTCCGACTCGGTGATGCGGAGCCGCAGGCCAGCATTCTCCAGCTCCAACGAGCGCACCTTGTCGATGTAGACGGCCAAGCGGTCATTGAGCTCCTGCAGGTCCTCCTTCTCTTGCAAGCGAGTGATGCGGGTCGGGGACAAGGGGGTCCCCGAAGCCCCGCTGCGGGTGCTCCTCTTCTGCGAAGGCGTCGCCATGGGGTCCGGTGTCAAGGCAAAGGACACGGCACAGGTCACAGCTCGGTGTCCCACACCGCCCACCCAGCTGTCTCGGCTGCTCCTGGTTGTCTGAGTGACTTGCTTATATCCCAGCTGGGCTGTGCACAGGGAGGAGGAGCTGCGAGGAGGCGGCGGGTGGAGTTATCCGAAAGCTGGGTGGAGACAACCCACTTGCATCAGTCAAGGCCCTTGCTTGGGAAAGGCTGGAAAAGCATCCCTGGGAAAAGGGTGGGCAGCCCAGGGTGTCCCCTTTTCTAGTGCAATTCCCCCAGCTGAGGCTGGCTTTCAGCTTAGGGGGACTTGGCAAGGGCAAAGTGCACCCTGAGAGAGGCTACAGCAATGGGGTGCAGCCAGGCACCCCCAGGCTGGGCACCCTCAGGATACCACTGTCCCACAGGACAGGGCAGGAGCTGACCCCAGGGTGCTGGGGGGTCCTGGCATAACCCAAATGCAGGAGCCCTGGGTTGCACAGGACCCTGCAGCACCCCAAACTCTGGGCACCAGGGACCCAAATGCACAGTCCCAGGTCACCCAAAACACCATTACCTAGGGTACCCCAGAACCCTCTGGGGCACCAGAGGACCCCAACCCCTCCCCTGTACACATGCAGCTTCCCCAGCACTAGCTTTGCCCTGCTCTCTCAGCCCTTGCTGTTCCCATTTCCTAGCTCTCCCCAGCACCAGCTGTGCCCAGTTTTATCCTTCCTGCCAGTTTCCGATGCCAGATGTCCTCGGTTTGTAACTCCCCCAGTTTTGAGCACCCACTGAGTCCAGTTTCTCCTGCCCCAGTTTCCTGCACTGCTTCCCATTCTCCCACCTCCCAGTGCCAGCCATTCCCAGTCCCACCAGCGCTCAGCCATTCTTCCAATATCTCCAGTTCCCAGCACAGGTGATTCCCAGCCCTGCTTGGTGCAGGGTGCCCTGCCTCCCTCGAAGCGCTGCTGAGTCTTGGCGGCACATGACTTCCAGATCCGTCGCATGCTTCCTGGCACTCCCCAGTGCTCCCGCGGTGGGGGTGTCCCCTCCTCAGACCTCGTCCCCCGGTGCTTTGCACCGCAAAGGCGAGGGAGAACTGGGAACGGCAAGGGGAACAGAGGAGCAACGCCGTTGCACCCCAGAAACGAGGGGCTGAGCCAGGACTCGGCGGGTAGTGGTCGTGGAGGCTCCAGCTTCCTCCTTTGAGAGCTCCTGCTGGCAAAACTGGGCTCTGAAGCGAGGGAAGCTGGAAAGGGAGCTGCACCCCACGGCTGGGGACACTGGTGAGAGCCTGGGCGGTGGTGCCCGCCCCAAAGCATGACCCACCCCAGCCACCCCCTTGCAGACGGAGGGCTCCGGAGCCGGTGAGACGCAAGGCCAAAGGCACGGCGAAAGCGGAGCTTGCCGAGCCACGGCTGGCCCAGCCCGTCATGCCCGGCGCTGCAATCAAGCTGGATTCGCTTCCCAGCTAATTGAAGTGCCGCAAAGCCCCCAGGCAGGCTGGAATGACTCACACAGCAACCAGAGCAACACACGCAAACACACACAGACGCACACGTGTGTGCATGCGCGTTTTATGAATGATTAATCCCCGCTCCTCTCCTAGCACCGATGAGTCACTGCTGCCAGTGAACAGTAGCGGGGTGGGGAGAGGGACCGCCGAAAAAGTCCAGCATCCAACTTTCAAAAAGCAACAGCCCAATGCTGGGAAGCTGCTGGGGGCGGCGGTGGCTGGGGCAGCCTGGGCACAGCCATGGGGAGAGGTTTGGGGGGCTATTTGGGGTGCTCAGCTCCCCCAGCCTTGTTGCACCCCCTTCCCCATCCCTGCTCACTGGGGGTCCCTCTCTGCACCCAGAGGCACCCTTGGGTGCTGTGTGCAGGGGGTGACCGTGCCACCACCCACCCAGCGTTGGTCTCCTTGCCGGTACCGGGGGTGTCTACTCTCCTTTACCCCACTCCTTTGCTCAGTCCTCCTCCTCTCTGCATTTGCAGCTGAATTCCCCTTTTCCTCCCTCCTTCTGCCTCCTCCTGAGTCCCGGGCTGCCCTTCCTCCCCCACGTTCCCCCATGCACTTATCCTCTTCCCTGGGGTGGGACACACTGCAGCCCTGCAGACCCCCACGCATGTCGCGGCCCCAAGGGAGGTGAGAGCATGCAGGTTCCTGGGTCCTGGCAATGCAGGCAGGGGCCGTGGGCAGGGATGGTGATGGTGGCCCTGGCACCACAGTGGGCCAGGCTGGGGACTCGCGGCCCCCCAGGACGGCCGTGCCGCGCAGCCTTGCTGCGGAAGGCGGGGTCTGGCCCACGGCTCCAGCGTGGCGGCTGCCAAGCCGCAGGGCACTGTGGGATGCAAACAGCCTCCTTCCACTCTGCAGCTTTGTTTTGTTTTAAAAAGTAACCCTGGGGCAGGAAGGAAAGAGCTTTGTACCCTTTGCCTCTGGGTGCTCCCCGAGCAGGCGATGTTCACTGGGGTCCAGAGCATCCCCTGCGACATGGACAGCAGGGTTAAAGCTTCTTTGCCTTAACGTGGGAAACTGTGGCCAGGGCAAAGGCAGGGAGGGACCAGCTTGGGCAATAGCTAAAAATGACAGCTAAGGGTCATCGCACAGCCTGTCCCTGCTCTGGCAGCCCCCAGCACGTCCCGGCTCCTTGTGCTCCGCACAGAGCTCCCGCCGTGCATGGGACCCTGGCACTTTATCCCATGCTTTGCTGCCCCGGGGGGCTGACTTTGAGGGTTTCCCCTGGGCTGGGGGCAGGATGCCGCAGGGGGGGCCTGGAGGGAGTCTGCTGGCTGGGGAGCCCGCAGGGCTCTTGCAATCCTCCTTGGTGGTGTCAGCAGCCCAGAGTAAAGAGGCCCTAAAGAGGGTCACGCTCTGTCTCCTTTGCACTAGTTGCTCCATGCAGAGCCCCTCCGGGACGGGACAGCGATGCCCCTGACACTGCACCCACGCAAGCCCCCTTTCTCCTGGGTGCAGACAGCCCCGCGCTGCTCCGTCTTCCCCGCCAGCCCCAAGCAAGTTTGCAGGGGTGATGCCCTCAGCCCTGCCTCAGACCAGGGCAGGAGGATCCCGACCCGGCATGCATGCGGGGAGGCAGAGGAGCCCATCGCCGGCAGAGCTGTGAGCCGCTCACTGGGTCTGGCTGGTTCACGTCTGGCAGAGGCGCTTGTCACTTGTGCAAGGCAGGAGGGGTTTAATTTAAACCAGATGAGCCAGGCTGCATCACAGGCAAGCCAGGAGGACAGGCTCCACTCCGCACCTCCCTTCCCCGCTGCGGCGCAGCACAGGCTGGGGCACGGCGCAACGCGTCGTGAACGTGAATTCCTGCGGTTTCCACGAGCGCTCAGGGAGCGGGAGCGGCGTGCATGGTGCTGCAGCAGAGCAAGGGGGACAGGCGAGGGGCGACGGATGGACGGGGAGGCTGTGTGGCTTGAGGAGAACCTCTCAGTATGGGCTGTATCTTCCTTGGCATGAACTCATAAGGCAGAAAGCAGTCACATCCCTGGAATTTCAACCCCCTTTCAGCCTCCAAAGCATTTTGGCCTGCAAAAAACAAAGCCTGGAAACGTTGGGTGCCTGCAAATGCTGCAATGCAAGCTTACATGTGCACATGTGGGCAGCGATGAAGCGCAGCTGCTCTGGGGGCAGCAGGAGGAGCTGCAGCTCTGGGGACCCCCACACGATGCGGCTGCTCCAGCACGGAGGGACAGGGAAAGGGGATGTGCCATTGGGTCAGGCAGTGTCCTGGATGGGAGCCCTGCGGACTGCTTTTCAAATGGCTTTTCAACTCTTTTGGGCTCTTTCCAAGGACCCTGGGGTTCACTTCCCAGGCCGTGCACAACTTTTTGTCACCTGCTTTTGCAGGCACAGAGCAATCGAGGACGAGCCACCCCGATCCCACAGACACCTTCCAAGCGCTCTCCCCGGCCGATGCGCTCCCCTTGCTCCCGGCCCCAGCACTGGGCTGTTTCTCCAGCTATTTCCGTTCCAAAGCAGACACACCCCAACTCCAAGTGGGGATTTTTCCCTTCCCAACCCTCTCTTCTGGCCAACAAGACATAGTACCATTAACCCTACGTTCCCAACCGCCCTATTCCCAGGAGGAGAAGATCCCAGTCTCCAAGTTTTTTCCCATCTGATCCCAGACGGCCAAAAATCACAGGGTTGGGCCTACGCACCAGTCCCCCTCCCTTATAGCTCTGGCTTTAAGTGACATGCCCAAGGATGAAGAGAGACGTGGTGGTAGAGGGAGGGGTGGGAACCCGGATCCCCCCCCCATCCAGCATCCCAACCCACCGCATCATGGCATGGATTGCGCTGACCTGCAAGGCCCCGAATGTGATGGGCTTCCAGTGTCCCCCACCAACGATCTGTGCACATAAGGGGGTTGGTGTCTGTGTACAGAGGAGTTTTAATTAGCTAATAATCTTTAATAGGGCTTAATTGCCTTGTTATAAAAAGTAATTACAGCAATACATCAATTAGAGCTGTAAAATTAATAGATTTACCAGTTGTATTTATTGAGAGGGCTGAAACTTGCAGTGAGCGGCATCCAGGGCAGAGCTGATGGGTGTGCTCTGATATGCCAACAGCAGAAATGAGAGCAGCTGCGGAGCCACTCTGGCATGAATCCTGTCCAAGCCCCTCTGCCCAAGACAGCTGAGGAACCACGAGCACCTGTGAACCGCCGTGATCAGCAGCTGAACTGTTATAACAGAGCGGATGGACAGACAGACATGCCAAGCATGAGAATGGGGCTCCATGGGTACAGACACAGGATCATGGGGTCCCTGCTGTGTCCTTCTGGGGCACTGGAACAAGTCACTTCTGCTCTGCTTGAGCTCCCGAGATGGGAACAGGTCTGTTTCCTTGGGCTGCATCAGACGCCTGCCCTGCAGCAACGCCCAAGGGGGTGCCTGTGTCCACCCGCAAGTGGTGCAAAAGCATCCCTAAAATCCAGCCTCTGAATCCCCCTTTAGCAAGACAGCAGGGACCCACGGGCGCAGCGGCAGAGGCAGGAGCACACGCACAGTGCTGGGCAGAGGGGAGCATGCCCCGGGGTCTGCAGCACGCTCTGCACTCGCCAAACTCTCGCCAAACCCAGGGGCGCTGGTGCTGCAGCTGGGCTGCCGGCAGGCAAGATGCGGCCGCTCCAGGCAGCCCAATGGAAAATATATCTCATGGCTTCCCCACGAGGGGAGGGTTTTAAAGGAAAAGCTGTTTTGGTGTCACGTTGCTTTGTGGCCCCGTTACCCGACCCGCACGTTAAGTACGCTGGGGATCGGGGTGGATGGGGTGCTGAGCCCTCCTGCCCCTTTCCCAGCTTTGCTGAGGGTCGTTCCTACAGAGCAAATCAATCTGTTTTCCATAAAGTCAGTAGACCATGCGTATACCCACCCAAAATATCCCATTTCACTGAAAGGAGCAAGTTTCTGAGTGTAAAATCCTGAGCAAGCCAGTTTTCTGCTCCCCACAACCCCCCGGCGCTGCTGGGTTGGGGTCATGCTCACATTTTACGACCATTTTTCCCCCAAGCAGCGAGCTTGGCGCGCGCAGGAAAAGCGAACACAATGGGCTGGCACCAGCCCGGGCCAACATGGGGTAGAGGACGGAGGCACGCACACACGCACCAGCATGGGATGTACCCCGTTAAATGCCACCTCAGGAACGACACCCATACCTGCAGCTGACTGGCGGGAGCCTGGCTCACCCCCCGTCAATCTGGAGGCGGAGGCTCGAAAGAGTTAAAAATCCCGTTGCGCTTTGCCCAGACACCTGGGGCAAATTAGGGCAACCTTAACCACTGCTGGAAATTAATCTCTGCTTCCCACACAGGCGGCAGCAGAGTCATCTCTGCTGCGGCGGGGAGCTGGGGGATCTCCCGCAGCGGGTGCTCTCTGCAGACACGCGGTGCCTCGAGGCAGGGCACAGTGGGGGGACCAGAGGCTTTGCAAATAAAAAAGCAGAGCTGCTAGTGGTAATTCCTGGCCACTCTCACTATTTGTGCTATATAAAGGTCTAAAGCAGCCGTGTCCCTTACGGTACTCCCAGGCAGGGATGGGCTGGTTGCAGCCGGGATGTGGTGTGAAGGCACGGGGCTGGGGGCTCCCTCCTGAGCACCCCCCTGCCACGGCTCGAGCTGGGCTGGGCTGAGGATGGTCCCGCGGTGTTGCCTCTCATGCAGCCGCGGGCAGCCTGCAGCACAGCCAGGGATGCACGGGCAGGGATGTGGTTTGCAGGGCTGCGGAGGTTTTCCTCCCGTGCAGTCTGTGCCAGCTCGCCCTGGCATGCAAAACACCGGTGCCTCCGAGCCCTGGCAGGTCCGGCAGCCAACGCCACGGGCAGGATGCAGATCTGCCTGCCCTCATCCCAGGCCAGAGAAATCCCCGGCTGTGTCAATGGGGTGGCAGCTCACCAGTTTCCTCGGAGGGCAGTGGAGGTGCCAAAGGGGATGTTTGTGCAGGATGGAGCTGGAGAAGATCCAGGACAGTCGCAGTGCTCAGCCTTCCCTGGCTGCCATGCCGAAGGTTCACAGGAAAGGTGGATAAAAGCCTCCAGGGCTCACCACAGCCCTGCTGAGCTTCCCCAGCATCCTCCACGACTCCAGCCCAGCCCCAAACCCGGCCTCAGGGCAAATTATGCCCAGGTTTGCTGGGATTCCGGTGCCTTTCCTTCATCCCTGGGGAAGCCCTGAGGTGGATGGCTGTGGGTGCAAGAAATTGCAGCCAGGGGCTGTTGCTGCTGCTATGGTAAAACAGCCACACGCTCGAAGGTCTCTACTGCCTGGGACTTTTGGGATTGCACGAGACAAATAACTCCAGGGATGGTTTCAGGATGAACTAATCCTACCTCTGAGGTGACCTCTCCTACTTTCACATTTTGCCCATGCGCACAGTGTCCAGCCCAGCACTTTTGCTCCTGCTTTCCAGGCAGCTACAGGGATTAAAAATCCCTGTATTACTGGGGGCTGTGCAGGGCCAGGCTGCCCTGTACCAGAGAGCCGCCTCTGGGCATCGCTCAGTCACTCCTGCAGCCCTGGGGAAGGGATGGGGACAGTGATGGGGCCAGGGACAAGGTACCTGAGCTGGGACAGTGCCAGGACGAACACCCGGAGTCCCGCACCCGCTGCGTGGGTATTCACATCCCTTTCCGCTGCCTTTAAAAGGGAGAACCAGGCAGAGGATGGCCTGTGAGTGTCGGCACACACCAGCCTCGGCGTGTCCCTCCTGGCATCCTTGGCACAGACGGGACAGAGCGGACGCACCCCGTGTTTCCAAACGGCGTCCCCACCTCCCCGGCAGTCCCCGCGCAGCTCCGTTCCCTTGGGCGGGTGCCACCGTCTCAGAGCCAGGGATGGCTCCTTCTGTCACTTCTTGGCAGCTCCCTGGAGAAGGGCTCAGGTCTCCAGAGGCCAGCATCCATGTCCACCCGGGAGCAGAGGGGATGACCCATCTCACACACTGGCAGAAGGAAATCTAGCCCCAGAGCATCCAGCCACCAGCAGCTTGAGGTCTTCCTGTGCCAGAGGTGCTTCATAAACTCACTATTCCACCAAAAACTCCATCTCATTCCTTTCTTGAGCCTTTTTGTCCTTTTGGCCACCCTGAATCCTAGAGCAACGAACACCTCAGTTTCATTACATGCTGCAAGAAACATCCCGGACGTTTTCTCATACAAAAGACAGTGTTTGCTTCTTTCAGCCCTGAATCACAGGGATACGGAAATCCCAATTCTTCCCTTCTTTCCTCCTAAATCTGCAACCCTTGCTGCTGCGGAGGCAACTTAAAGCATGACCGAGCAACGCTGAGAAGCTCAGAGAGCAGGATCCGAAGGGAAAAACACAGCGTTTATGGCGATTTATCTCCCGGCCCCGAGGCCTGACTCACACTCCCCGTGCACTTGGCATGTGGAGCATCCCCTGGGTTCCTCCTGCAGCGGAGAGCTGCTCGGAGAGGCTCCTGGAGGGGGAACCCACCTTCCCGCAGCGCCGCTGGGCACCGGGAGGGGACACAAGCCATGCCCAGGGCCTGGGTGGTGGGGGCTCCTCTGCAGCCGAGCACCCTCCCTCCTCTGCACCCCTCTGTATTTCCTGGAGATGAACCATCACTCTCCATAACCCATCAACAGGGGAAGCTGCGCCGGCCAAACACCGTGAGCCCAGACGGGTGCGTCAGCAGCTGCCTTTCATTCATTTCCCTTTACAGAGCTTTCTGCAACAGGGGTGTTTTCCTGCTATTTACTACCACCTCTCCCTCCCAGCCCTGCTCAGCTTTTCTGCTGGGGTGGGAGAGGAGAGGGATGTGGGTTGTCTGGCTTTATCACACTTGAGTGCTGTAAAAAAGCGATATTAAAAAAAAACTTGCACTCAAAATAGCGCAAAACGGAAGTGCTGGGGTAGTCCCGCAGATTACAGGAGAAAAAGAAACGGGCTCACTTGCAGAAATGAGAGCAGGACATTGCACGAAGCCATGGCCAGAGCATGGCACAGACTGTCCGAGCGAGGGGGACGCAGGATTTACCACCTGCTTGCTCCAGCCCAGACCCCACTGAGTTAGAGCAACCCCAAGGCTGCTCTTGTCTCTGCTACGGGTGAAAAAAAAGGCTTTCCCCAAAGCAGGGTGAACAAATCTGCCCCATGGGGGGGAAGCTCTGCATGTTGGCTCTGGGAAAGGAACTGGAGCCCCCAAAATGGCAGCAGGGAGTGCCCAGGCTGTGGTTTGCAAGGGGAGCTGCAGGCTGGCAACGCGGGGCGAAGCCGGAGCTCCCACGCGGCTGAGGTTCGCTGGCGCTGCTAATCTGAGCTGATCCTGCAGCATCTCTGCGTATGTGGGAGCTTTCCTAATGGGGTTTGGATGTAAAAGGCAACGGAGGCTGGAAATGAGTAGACTCACATCAAAGGAAAAATGTGATGTAAAAGTGCCTCGTCTCGGGTTTGTGCCGGGCAGGAGAGGCCAAGCAGCCAAACGGGCCTTTCTGTCCTCACTATTAATTACGGGCTGCGGTGTGATGGAGCCCAGCGGCCGAGCTCAGCGCCGGGCTGTTTGTTTGCTTGTTGCCAAGTGCCCTGTGGCTGCAGGCTGGGATCTGCAAGCCCTGTGGTTCAGCCGCTGTTTCGAATTCGCAGAGCGTGGTTTGAGACAGGGGAAGCCAGGGAGATCCCTGCCTTTGATCTGATGGCAGAGCTGAAACCAGAGGGTTGAGCTGGACTGGGGAGGATGGAGCCTGTGGTACCAGGAAAGGGGGATGTGCTGGCCGTGCTGGCACCGGTGGAGACCCCAGTTGCTGCAGAGAGCCAAGAGGATGGAGGCTGTGGGGCCCAACGGCAGCTGTCCATGCTGGTAACACACACAAGCCCCAACAACCACTGCACAAGAGGGGCTGGAGGACAAACCCACTGGGAATGACTCACGAATAGGCAGGAAACACCCTTGGCTTCAGCAACAAACACAGAGAGCACCAAACTGGCCTCCCGTTCCTGTGCTGGAGGTGAGTTTCCACTTCTATCTTTGCACTTCTCCGTGCAAAGCTTGGCCCCCACCCCCTCACTGGCCTTTCAGCTCTGCCATGCCTGGTCTGCAGGACTCAGTCGACCCCATAAAACATCCCCTCCACCTTCCAGCGAGCCATGAAGTCCTCAAAGCTCATCCATCCATGATGCACAGGTCCATGCCTCAGACTGCGGTAAACGCCTTCTCCCAGCCTTCTCCCATCTTAGCTCTTCACCTGGGAGTTTCTCTGGATGAAGATGATCTCTTTAAGCATACAGAATCATAGAATCACAGAATAGTTTGGGTGGGAAGGGACCTTTACAGGCCATTGAGTCCAACCCCCCGCCACGAGCAGGGACATCTTCAGCTAGATCAGGCTGCTCAGAGCCCCGTCCAACTTGACCTTGAATGTTTCCAGGGATGGGGCATCGACCACCTCTGTGGGCAGCCTGTGCTGGTGCCTCACCACCCTCAGCATAAAACATTTCTTCCTTATACCTAGTCTGAATCTCCCCTCGTTTAGTTTAAAACCATCACCCCTTGTCCTATCATGTCTGTCCCCATTTTTCTTATAAGCCCCCTCATGAGGCCCACACAGTCCCACTTCTTGAGCTTGCCCAGGCCCCTCTGAACAGCACCTCGCCCCTCAGGTGTGCCAACTGCACCGCTCAGCTTGGTGTCATCTGCAAACTTGCTGAGGGTGCCCTCGATCCCACTATGTCTCTGATGAAGCTAGTAAACAGCACCGGTCCCAGTACGGACCCCTGAGGGACACTACTCGTCACCGGTCTCCATCCAGACACTGAGCTCTTGACCACAACCCTCTGGATACGACCATCCAGCCAATTCCTTATCCACCGAACAGCCCACCCATGAAATCCGTATCTCCCCAGTTTAGAGAGAAGGATGCTGTGGGGGCCGTGTCAAAGGCCTTACAGAAGCCCAGACAGACGACATCTGTAGCTCTTCCCTTGTCCACTGATGCAGCCACTCCATCACAGACGGCCGCTGGTTTGGTCAGGCAGGAATTGCCCTTGGTGAAGCCCTGCTGGCTGCCTTGGATCACCTCCCTGTCCTCCATGTGCCTTAGCATAGCTTCTAGGAGGGTCTGCTCCATGATCTTCCCCAGCACAGAGGTGAGGCTGACAGGTCGGGACTTCCCTGGGTCCTCCTTTCTACCCTTTTTAAAAATGGGTGCAATGTTCCCTTCTTCCCATCCCCAGGGACTTCCCCTGACTGCCATGACTTTGCAAATATCATGGAGAGTGGCTGGGCGACTCCATCAGCCAGTTCCCTCGGGACTCTGGGACGCATCGGTCAGGTCCCATGGATGTACAGATGTTCAGGCTCCTCAGGCGGTCTCAAACCTGATCTTCTCTTACAGTGGGAGGGACTTTCTTTGACCTCCTTTTTCTGGCTGACATACCTATAGATGCTCTTATTATTCTTTGCATCCCTCACCAAATCCAGCTCCAGCTGCGCCTTGGGCCTCCTGACCCCATCCCTACGCAACCGGGCAGCGTCCCTATCCTCTTCCCAGGGTACCTGTCCCTGCTTCCTCTGCCTGTGCCGTTCCCTCTTGCTCTTTACTTTGACCAGCAGGTCTCGACTCAGCCGTGCTGGTCTCTTGCCTTCCGTTCCCGATTTCTTGCACCTGGGGATTGAGAGCTCTTGTGATCTACGGAAAGTGTTCTTAAGATCTGCCAGGTCTGTTCTGCTCCCTTCTGCCCGAGGGCAGTTTCCATGGGGCTCCTATTGACTACCTTCTTTAACAGCTGGAATTTTGCTTTCCTAAAATTCAGGGTCCTGACTTTACTCTTCACCTGTCCCATACCCCTCAGGCTGCGAACTCCGCCAGTGTACGATCACTGCAGCCCAGGCTGCCTCCAATCTTAACGCCTCTGATCAACTCACTTGCGTTGGTGACCAACAGGTCCAGTAACGCACCCCCTCTGGTAGGACATATCTACATGGCCCCCTGCAAGGCCAAGCCCTGCTCTCATCTGAGGATGCTGGAAACTACCATAATACAAATAAAGCCATGCATTATTAATGATTACACAGCATCATCCACACCACGTGCTCTGCACAGACCTCAGCTCTGTCAAGCAAGTGCCAACACCCAGGGTCTGACCAGCTGTGTGATTTTGCAGACACGTGGCCGGGTCCATCCTGGTTCCCTTCCCCGTGGCAGCAAGAGGCCAGCACAGCCAGCCAGCCCCGTGGGGCTCCGCACCAGCAAAGACACGGCATGAAACTGTCTCTCGCTGCGCAGAGCAGCACAGGCTGGGGGGGACCTGCTGGAGAGCGGCTCTGCTGGGAAGGCCCTGGGGGTGCTGGGGGGCAGCGAGGTGACCCTGAGCCAGCACCGGGCCCTTGGGGCCAAGGGGGCCAGCGGTGTCCTGGGGGGCATGGAAAGGAGTGTGGCCAGCAGGGCGAGGGGGGTTCTCCTCCCCCTCTGCTCTGCCCCAGTGAGGCCACATCTGGGGGGCTGCGTCCAGGTCTGGGCCCCCCAGTTCAGGAAGGGCAGGGAACTGCTGGGGAGAGGCCAGCGGAGAGCTACGGAGATGGTCAGGGGCTGGAGCATCTCCCTTGTGAGGAAAGGCTGAGAGACCTGGGCTTGTTCAGCCCAGAGAAGAGAAGGCTGAGGGGGATCTCATCGGTGCTTATAAATATCTGAGGGGTGGGTGTCAGGGGGATGGGGCCGGGCTCTTTCCAGTGGTGCCCAACGCCAGGCCAAGGGGCCACGGGCACAAGCTGGAACACGGGAAGTTCCCCCTGAACATGAGGACAAACCCCTTCCCTGTGCGGGTGCCAGAGCAGGGGCACAGGCTGCCCAGAGAGGCTGTGGGGTCCCTTCCCTGGAGACATTCACCCCCCGCCTGGACGCGGCCCTGTGCCCCCTGCTCTGGGAGTGCCTGCTCCAGCAGGGGTGGGACGGGGTGAGCTCCAGAGGGCCCTTCCAGCCCCCGCCAGTCTGGGATTCTGTGTGACCCCGCAACCCCCAGCCTCTCTGCCCCTGCCTGCCTGCAGCCCGCAGACGCGGTGGCCAAGGGGAGCCGCCAGCTCTCCAGGAAGCGACGGCAGGGTCACACACACCATGGGCGACCCTGGATCTGTCCCCCGGGAGAGGCTGTGTTTAGCAGCAGGGTGCTCTCCCAGCAGCACAGGGTCCCAGGCTCAGCTCAGCACATCCTGGCTTCCCAGACAGGGAACAGGAGCGAACGGCAGCACCATCTCGTGTCTGACGTGTGCAGTACAGAAGAGGCGAGTCCAGACCTGGGACAAACACTGTCCACAGGGACGCTGAGGCGGGTGGGCTCTGGGGGCTGCCAGCGTCGCAGCCACCCTCACCCAGTGGTTTCTGGAAGAGGCCGGGACTTATGACAGAGATGTCACTTGTCTCGGAGAAGTCCCCAGCCTGGAGACCCAGGGTGGTGTGGGGATCGTCCAGCTGCAGCTCGGAGCTCTCAGGCTCCCAGCAGTCTGGGGGTGCTCACCCACAGGGATGGCACCCCCTCGCTGCCCCATGCCACCCCGCTCTGCAGATCCCTGCTCTCGCTGCAAAGCACATGGCACCGAAAGCACAGGCACAGATTCATTTTTACAGGCACGGCGCCAGGGCTCAGAAACTGCTTCTCATTAGAAGAGCAGAGCCTGGTAATAAATGGTGCCGAGCTCCCATAATGGGCTGGCATCCTACCAAGGGATGCAACGGAGATGGGGAGAGGAGACAGCCCTCACCGGGGGCTGCACTGCCTGCAGCACTTGTCCCTGGGCACCCAGTGGGGCTCCGGGTTGCGGCGAGCACCCCATTGTTCCCACCTGATGCTGGTGTGGGGAGAAACAACCATGTCCTGACCCTGGCGGTGGCACAGAAGCACAGCGTCACCTCCCTCTCCCTGAGCAGCAACCACCCTACGCCGGACCATTTCTCCCCCCGCAGGGCTCCTTTGCCAACAGCATGCTACAAAGGGAGGAGAGAGGGGAAAAACGCTCCCGGACAGCGGACAGTCCTGGTGAGCCAGCCAGGAGACGGGACACGCTGCCAACAAGGCTGCTGGGTGAAAGCAGGAATTGGAAACCAGCTGCAGCCCCTGCACGGAGCAAACTAATGTGGTGCCACCAAGGATCAGGTGGGACAGGGATGGAGACGAACACAGAGCCCTGTGCAGATAAAAACTCACAGCATTGGACCAAAAACACAGCACGGGCTACTGGAGACTCAGGATGGAAGTGATATAGCTCCTGCATCCCAGCCCCTCTGCACGGAGCATGCCGGGCACAGAGCCGGGCTTCTGGGATGGACCCGTGGTCCATCCTTCCTTCCTCTCGCTGCCCTTCCAGCCCAGCTGCACGGCCCCGGCATCCTCCCCCGAGCACAAAACACTCCTCTGCTCTTGTCGGCACATCGCTGGCGCCGGGATCTCGTTGCTCCCGAGGCAGAGCGCCAAGCGATCTGGACGGGAATAGTTAGCAGGCTGACAGCCGGGCTGAGCTGCAGGTGTTGGGCTGACAGCAGCACCTCCCTGCTGCTCGGGGAGGTGGTGGGGGCAGCGCCAAAGCTTCTCCAGTTTCCAGACACAAGATCTCCAGGGAGGCTGCCTGGCCCAGGCACCAACTGGCAGACGTGGCATAACACCGCGGTGGGGATGGCCTGGCAGAGAGGTGCCGCTCTGCTGTGCCGCGACCCTGCCTGCTGCGGAAGCCTTGCCCGGTAAGACTTTTTGGTGCTGCCTGCAGCCAGCCTGGTCCCCAGCCCTGCACCTCTACACTGCCCTGAGCATCCGCCCCGCTGACACCGACCTTGCAGCTCATCTAAGCAAGATGATGGCTCAGGCATGGCCCAAGGAACCCACTGCATCTCCTGACACTGGGGTCTAGGATGGGCCCCCACATGTCTTGTGGGGGCAGGAGGAGGGCTCAGCCAGCTGGGTGGCTCTTTGCCAATGTGCCGAATTGTGCCATAGGCAAGAAACACCCCCCTGCAATCACCCACCAGGCAGGGAAGCCGAGCCCATCCACCCACCCTCTCCAAGGCAAAGCCAAGGCAGGATTTGAGGCAGGAGCAGGGTAAAACCCAGCATCAGCATCACCCCGGGTGTTACTCCCTCACCTGACCCACTGCCTCCTCCTTTGGCATGTCGTGGGGATGGGACGACACTGCCCTGAGCCACTTCCCAGCCTCCAAGACACCGAAACCATGGAGGCTTCAGCCACCAAGGGATGCAGTGGGGGTCTCTTGGGCTTTGCAAAAGCAGGGCCAAGGGCTGCCCCTTGCTCCTTTTGCTGGCCACCCCATGAAGAGGTCTGAGCCCAAGGCAGCACTGAGCCCTACCCGAGGTGAGATGTTGCAGCCAGGGGCTGTGGAAAACTTGGGCTTTGCCTCCTGTTCCTCTTCACCTTCTCCCTCCTGGCCACGTCCACATGAGAAACCTGCAGCCCTTGTGGGTTCAGCATGGCCCTCTGCCCCGCCGATGGCCAGGACCCCATGAGCTCCCAAGGGGTGGGCGGATGTTCCCACAGCCAAGGCAATCCCAGCATTTCGGGGAGCATCCGAGCTGTCTGCAACTCAAACTTGGATTTACACCAGGTGGCCCTTTGCTGCTTGCAGAGGATCTGGCCCCTTGGCAGGCTCTGAAATGATCCCAAGCCCCCCTGCTTTGTTATTAAATCAAATCCATCTGGCCTCAACCACGGACGTTTGTTATTCGAGATCCCTCGCAGAGCGGAGCTGGGATTAGCTGCTGGGCATGGGGGGATTCTCCCTCCCTCTCTCCCACCAGCTCCCAGCCCCTCCTGCCTCTCTCTTTTGTGTTTCTCCACTTCTGGGAGGAGCAGGGGGAGGCGCGGGCTCTTAAGGCAGCTTTTGTGCAGCGTGGAGCTGCACGGGTGTCCCCGTGGGACCATTATGCCACCGCGCTCCCAGCGGGTCCCATCTAGACATAATTGCCTGCACCTGACTTACCCGCGCATGGGGCAGCCGGAGCCCCCCGAACCTCGGGGACGCCGCGGGCCGGCAAGGCGGGTGACACGGTGCGTTATCCCAGCCGCCTGCCATTCCCGTGTCTGACCCCGAGCAGCCGGGACCGAAGCATTGCCGAGAGCCGCTTTCCCCAGGGGTTATCCCCCACCCCAGCCCTGGGGAACCCACCGTCCCAGGAGAGCGGAGGCAGGCGCCGGGGTAAATCAGAGCGATGCAGGACATGCTGCTGCTGAACAAGTGCTTTTAAGTGTTACAGCAAATGCTTTTAAGCGTTGCTGCTTGCCTGGGTCACTATCGCTGGTTTCCCTAAAGGCTGCAGCTTTCTGACCACTGTTTAGGAGTCGCTGGATTGAGCAATTGCCTCTGGCTGTGACCTCCATGAAGATGACCGATTTCCACTGCTCTGACTACAGAGAAAGTGGTGGGGGAAATGCAGCTGCTGATGAACTTCCAGCATGACACGGAGGCCGGGGACCCAGTTGGCGTGGGGAAGCACGTGTGCTCCGGGTGCCACCTTCGGGGCCAGGAGATGCCCATCGCCGCAGCCACCTCTACCCAGCAGAGACGAGGCGACAGCGTGTCTCGCTCCAGCCCCGCAGGGACCCCTCGAGGTTGGGCAGACAGGAGCCACGGTCCCCACAGGCTCCCCAGCACCAGGCCCTGTGTTCAGGCTGCCAGCAGAGGTACCAATTAGTGCACCAGCTCATTTCGGAGCTATCGCTGGGCACGGGCTTTTGCTGAACCATGCTGGAGGCTCAGGGCATGCCCGAGCCCTACCGCTCCCAGCTGAGCCTCACCTTGGCCGCTTGCATCTCCTCTGCTGCAAACTCCTCTCCAGAGGACACAGCTTATGGCCTCGACACACTGTTATCTCTACCACTGCTGGCGTACGTGGTCCCCAGCAAACTACAGATCGACCCTGCTCCTCGCCATTCCCCCCTCCAGCCCCATGGCCCCCCCAGAAGCTGTGGCGTGGGGCGCATCCTTCCTGGGACGGTCTGTCTTCACACGAGATGAACAATCGCAGCAAAGCGTTGAGTGAAGCTGGGTACGGTGTGAGCAGGACTGGACAAGTCAGAGACTAACTTTAAACACAGACTTGGTGTTTAAACCTCATCTGCAAAGCCAGAAGGAAGCAGCATGCCCAGGTTCCCTCTCCAGCCTTGGCAAACGTGTGATGCCTCGAATACATCCTCAAAGAGCCTGCACCATCCCCCACGTTCCCCTTTCATCACAGGCTTACCCGTACCAGAGCCCGTCCACCACCCGGCACCAGGGAGGTGGCACCCGAGCAGCCACTGCAGGGACAGCCCTTCGCCCCCAGGAACCATCGCAGCGTAGGCAGAGGCTCAGAGCGTCCGCCGCAGCAGCCTCCCGTCTCACCTCAGAGCTCTTCAGGAGCAGCCCGGAGATTCGGCGTCCCGCGGCCGGGTAATGTCCGATCTGCCGCATTTCTGCCTGACTTCCAAGTCCTGCTCCTTCTGCAGCTGGCTGGAAAATATAGAAGGAGACAAGGCACTTTCTCAGGAAGCCCTGGAGTCTGGGGCACGCAGCAATGCAATAATTAACAGCGGGTGCCTTCATTCCTGGCTCACGCACACATGTATGAACGTTATCGCGCCCACTCTGCTCTCTCAGAGGGTCCTCTACATTTAGGTTCAACGTCTGCATCCAGCAGGAACTTTTTCATGGCACAAGGAACCTTTCAGTGACAGAGACGGTGCCATCATCTTCTGCAGACAGCCCTGCGGGTACTAGTCTGCCCAGGGACCTCAGCACAGCTACGATGGAGTCCCAGCTCCTTCCCAGGCCGCCCTACCCCACGGTGGGCTGTCAGCCCGTTTTGGAGGAGGCCGGGAACGTGTCCACTTGACGTGCCTGAAAAGCAGCACACATCTCCCCGTTGCTATGGAAACACTTCTTTTAAAGCAAATTAATAATAATAATTAACACGATCTATTAAATAATAGTAATAGAGGCATTAGTAATGACTTGTAATTGGTAAAGCACTCTTAATAATACATGCTCGCTTCACGACCTGCTCCCAGCACAGGAACGGGGGCCAGGGATAGGATCTCCCACCCGGAGAGGAGTCCCGGGTTAGGGCAAGAGCCCTTTGCATTCAGTGCCGTAAAGGCAGGAGCTTAGCGAGCTTCAGTGAGGGATCAGACGTTTATCTGGATAATGAGGATGTCTAGACTGATAAGAAGAAGGGTTAAATTGGCTCAGGGCCCGATTCTGCCTCACCGCGCGGTTCGCGCAGCTTGGCACACTCCGGCGCCCTCAGGAGTAACTTGTGGGCAAAACCAAGATGGGTCGAGGCCGCGTATCCGCAACAGGGCTGGACACAGCCCTTGTTCTTCCTGTTTTTTAAGCCTAGCCATCAGAGGTATTGCCAGCATCCTTAACCCACAGAAGGCAGAGGCGAGGAGAACTCTAAGAAACCTTTAACATGTGCAAATTAGCCTTTCTGAGCTCTTATTTTTCTGCCTTAGCTATGCCCTCGCTGTCTCCCCATTCCCCGTCGAGTAAACCCCTCAGACTGCGGCACAGCCACCTACAACCTGCCCCTGTGCAAGGAAGGCAAAGCCTGTGGCAGGGGAGACCAGTTTAGACCGAACCATTGGCCTGGAACTGCACAAGACTCAGCTGGGCAAAGCGACCCTGGGTTTTGGAGTGACTGGGCAGAAACATGACTCTTGCTAACTCAAGTGACCCTCAAACAGCAGTGCCCAGGAAGGAGAAGGTATAGATGAGAAAGAGCATCTTCTCCCTCAGCCTCCCCTTCTTCCTCACCTGCTGCATCTGCTCCTAGGCCCAAGGCAAAGCCAGATCTCAAGGACTCGCAGGTCCCTGTGGCTCTGCGGCTTCCCCCAGCCAGGACAGCTCGGTCGCTCTGCTCTGCCTCACACACGCTGGCCCGTCGTGTCCCGCTCCTGAACCTCCATCGCCAAGAGCAGCATCCAGAGCGAAGCGGTGCGAGGCTGAGCCCAGCGGGACTTTGCAGCAGTGAAGAATCAATTGCGTGTGCAGCAGAGCTGCTGCTGCAGCTGGACGTGGAGCAGGAATCCCATGTGGATCCTCTGTCTGATGGAGTGGATCCGGCAGCCTGGCCTTACAGGGCTCTCTCCTCTACAGAGACATTACTTTGCACACAACTCAAGGAATGAAATATCTCCGAGGCCTCCATCCCTCTGCCAAACTTGGCTGAGGCTGGTCAACAGGTTCAGACCAACACGCAAGCCCTGGGGTCAGGTGTGACTTTGCCTCGCTTAGGAAACCGTGCTAAAATGCCCCCTCTTCAAGCTGTGAGATGCTTCCAAAAGGATCTGGAATTGCAGAGAGCAAATAAATGCAGAGACCTGCCAGTGTCACCTGCTTGTCTGTGCCGAGAGACCCTTTGCTGGCTGCGGGCAGCTGACAGGGTCCTCTGCACAGCAGCAGCGAGGACCAGCTCGCTCAGAATTGCTCAGCGCTCCCGCAGGAGTCTGCCTAGACATGCAGATCCAGGAGGCGAATGCTGCAGGAAAACCTGGCCCTGATTTAGGTGCCTGCACGAGAGCTGAGCTGTTTGGAAAAGGAGGTCCCCACTGTCGATGCTGAGCCTCTGGAGAGGCATCGTCCATCTCTGGGCTTGCACAAGCGAATTCAAATCATCTAAAAGAGCTGTGAGATGTGATTTTTGGGCTTTTCCCCAGATAAGCCCCACATCCAGGCTGCTGTGCCGTGCAGGATGCCGGAGCAGCACTGAGAGCAATAAGGCGTGTCGCAGTGATTGCAACACACCTGCATGGCTTCGCCTCCATCCCACCCCACAACACCGTGCTGTAGCTTCCACCACGAGGCTAAAATTAGTAGCAACAGGAAGAGCTCTGGAGCACGATGGGATGATTAAAGCATCCCTGGAAAGGAGGCACCGTGTGCAACGTAATGACTTTCCTCAACTCTGGCACGACGTACAACAACCGTTGTGGAATACGATAGGGAAAGGGAAGGAAGGGAGAAAGAGAAAGGAGCTCCTACACTAAATTGGAGTGAGGGTGCTTGTCTAGGGGAGAAAAACCTTGGCTCTGCTGGGCTGTGCCCCCCACACACTGTATGACTGTGGTCAAATTACTTATAAAGACACAAAAACGCCACCATCACCTCAGATTTTTAAGCTGCTTTGATTACAGGTAAACACCTAAATGTGTTTTTGCTGGGTGAAAAACCGTCTGGCCGGCCGAGCCCAGAGAGCTGCGGTGATCG
The DNA here is from genome assembly GCF_949628215.1 of Phalacrocorax aristotelis. Taxonomy (NCBI): domain Eukaryota; kingdom Metazoa; phylum Chordata; class Aves; order Suliformes; family Phalacrocoracidae; genus Phalacrocorax; species Phalacrocorax aristotelis. Next base: position 1,294,500 of record NC_134300.1, read on the forward strand.
GAGCTAAACCCAGCGGGCGGCCGGTCACAGCGGGGCTCCCCAGGGCTCAGGGTCGGGGCCAGCCTTGTTTAGTGTCTTCATCAATGATCTGGGCGAGGGGATCGAGGGCACCCTCAGTCAGTTGGCAGATGACACCGAGCTGGGCGGGAGTGTCGATCTGCTCGAGGGCAGGAGGGCTCTGCAGAGGGACCCGGGCAGGCTGGATCCATGGGCCGAGGCCACTTGTGTGGGGTTTAACAAGGCCAAGGGCCGGGTCCTGCCCTCGGGTCACACCAACCCCAGGCAGCGCCCCAGGCCTGGGGCAGAGGGGCTGGGAAGTGCCTGGCGGAGAAGGCCCTGGGGGTGCTGGCTGACAGCCGGCTGGGCATGAGCCAGCAGTGCCCGGGTGGCCAAGGAGGCCACCAGCCCCCGGGCTTGTGTCAGCACTGGGGTGGCCAGCAGGAGCCGGGCAGGGATGGGGCCCCTGTGCTCGGCCCTGGGGAGGCCCCACCTCGAATGCTGGGCTCAGGGTTGGGCCCCTCGGGACAAGAAGGCCCTTGAGGGGCTGGAGCGTGTCCAGAGAAGGGCAGCGGGGCTGGGGCAGGGTCTGGAGCACAAGTGTGCTGGGGGGCGGCTGAGGGGGCTGGGGGGGTTTAGCCTGGAGAAGAGGGGGCTGAGGGGAGCCCTTCTCGCTCTCTGCAACCCCCTGAGAGGGGCTGGAGTGAGGGGGGGGCTGGTCTCTGCTCCCAAGTCACCAGTGATGGGGCGAGAGGGAACGGCCTCAAGCTGCGTCAGGGCAGGTTTAGGTTGGGTGTGAGGGAAAATGTCTTCCCTGCCAGAGGGGTCAGGCCCTGGCACAGGCTGCCCAGAGAGGTGGGGGAGTCACCGTCCCTGGCGGGGTTCAGAAACCATGTAGACATGGTACTTGGGGACATGGTTTAGGAGGCCTGGCGGTGTTGGGTTGGGAGTTGGACTTGATGATCCGAGAGGTCTTTTCCAACCTTAATGATTCTGTGATTCTATAATTCTAAATCAAATGGGAAAAAATTTCTCTTTTACATCTATTTAACTTTGTGTGTTGAGGGCACTTTGTGAATAATCAGTGTCACCGTTTTCCAGCACAGTCAGCGGGGATGATCTTTCACTCCATGTAAGAATAACTAAATCCATATTTGTGAGCTCTTTGTTGGCCTTGTTTGGCCAAAAATATGACTGCAGCCAGCTCCATCACCCACATCCATGTTCCTGAAAGGCAGCGGGAGTTCACTGGGCCTCACCCCTAGCTATAAACCTTCCCTATTTTCATTTAAAATTACCCATAATTGGAAAGAGCATTAAACCTGCAGGTGTACCGAGCCTCCAGGCAGGAAGATGTTACTGTGCTGAGACAGCTTCTTCATAGCTCAGGAAAATAGATCTGCCCCTCTTGTCGCACGCTAATGCAAGTTAGTTTGACTCCGCAACTCAGATCCTTGTCTTGAAACTTGGAATATGGCACATCCCCCTCTCCCAGGCGGACCTTTAAAGACAGCGCTCATTTGTTAGGGTAATAGGAGACAGGTAAGTCCCTTGGATGGGGCTGCCATATTTCTGTACAAGATTTCCTGGACCGAAATATGTGCACATGCGCTGCACAGCTTGACAATGAACGTGCAGTGAATCCAACACATCCTGAACGCGTCGGATTTGCTGGGCACACGCGGACCATCTGGCCAGCACATGGGCCTCAGGCTTTGACATGTCCAGGAGGCATCCGACTTACTGCGGGAGCACCAGGCAGCCGATCGGAGCACATGCGGGAAACCTGCCCCGCTGGCATCACAGCAGAGGACGGTGCGATGCCCGAAGAGCGGATCCACACGCGCGCTAGCGCAGCTGCGCCAGGATTTCTAGGCTGATGTAGACTCAGAAGTACCAGACGAGTGGGCAAAACCCTAACGTCCCCCCCAAACAAAGTTTAGAAGAGGTCATGTCCAAGGAAACGTATGGTAATCCTGATGTTCTGTGACCTGAAATCAGGAATTATCTGCTTGCAGAAGATGGGATTCCAATGGGAAGAAAAAGTATTCCTTGGAAAACAAACTATGTGTATAAGCAGCTCATAAGGGGAGAGCACGACCCTGAAGGGGAACCCCCCTTCGATCCCAGACCTAAAATCATCCAGATTTCAAGGTGAAGGAATTTCTTCAACAAGCTTAGGGCAGTTTTTCCAAAAACCCTCATGACCAGAAGTCCAAAACCTCCACACTTACAATCACGATCAAGCCTGCAGATTGCTCCGCACCAGCAGTCCCACCGCCAGATTGTCCCCGTAGCTTAGCGCTCCATCTGCAGCCAATATGCCGAGCTCTTAACAAAATTGAGGGGTTTTAAAATCTGATCCCCTGGGCCTGATCCCACGGACCACGACTCACCAAAACCAATGGACTTCAAGGAGCTTTGGATCAAAGCTTTGTGGTAATTTACTTATCTCAGAGAAGAGCTTAATTAACAAATGTTTGCAAAGCACTTTAGGATCCCTGCATGGAGAGCAAGGTACCTCTTTCTATCAGTCCCGTCTACAAAGCAAAGAGGTTTAAAATCGATGCGCAGCAAATGAATTGCAAGGGCAGTCGCAGCCCCAGATGGGGCTGCAGTGATGTACCCTTGGGTGGATCGGCTGCCACAGAGGGCGGATTAATTTCTGGACCTCGTGCCGCAGGAAAGGGCCAGCACGAAGAGCTGCCGGACGAGGTTGCGGGCTGAAAGCTCCTCGTACGCGCGGTGTGCGAGGGATCCCTTCCAGCTCTCGAGCGTTTGCGATACTCCCGTTTCACGGGCGGCAGAGCAGTTATCGAAATGAGCTGCCCAGGGACGGGGAGATGATGCCTCAGAGCTCTCGTGGCGATGCCAGTCCAGCTCCAGTCTCGCGTGGAATGAAAATGAAGAAAAGCCTAAAGAAGGTGTCCAGGTCACAAGCAGCATTTTCACCTCCCTGCTGCCCGCACCACCCTTGCCTTTTCACAGCAGCTTGCGGGAATGGCGATGCTCGCCCAGCATTAAAGCTTCCCTAGCAGCTGCCGCCTTTCGAATACCTCCTTCCCCCGCCTCGGGTACTTTTGGGGGGAAGAGGGATGCAGCGCCGGGAAGTGCCAAACTCTGCTTTGCATTGACGACACAACTTAACCTAGAAAGTTTCTTTCCTGTGTTTCTCTCGATGATGAATGTAAGTTACTGTTTTGCCTAAGGACAGTCTGCTGGCACCACCTCAGTCAATGTCAGCTTTATTCTTGCCTTCGACAGGGCTTTCTATTACAAGCTGTGGTGCCTGGACTCCCCTCCCCAATGGCTCTGGCATTGACAGCAGTTGCAGTTTGCAGTTTCTCCCTTTTCTTTGATCATTCTGCAACCCCTTGCCTAGGAAAGGGGTGAGGAGCACGTGATGCTGCTATACGATCCCAACCTCTCTGCCTGGTGGACTCTTCCGTCATCCCTGGTTTTAATTAATGCTTTTTTTTTTTCCCTGACAGTAATTCAGGGATGTGGATTTTAAACCGTTTGAAAATACCAACTTTTTAACTAGAAACGCTGTGCTTTTGCCAAAACCTTGGTAGGAACATTTGCAGAGCGAACGTAGCTGTGCATGGTCTACGCCCGCAGCAAACCACTCAGCTCGCAATCCAACACCACTACCTGTAACCAAAAAATAACCTTTTACTCCCACATACGGGGAGCTGCAAACATTTAAGCCTCCGTCAGGCCCGTGATATGAGCCCCCGTGATCTATTCCAGCTCATCAAGTCAATTCAAGCCACCTGGCAGCGCTAACTTTAACCTGAATTAGTATTGAAATACAGCTTCCCCAGAGGGCAACAATGCCAGACGGTAGGTAAGATCATTCCTAAGCAGTTGCTATCACTGTGAGAAGGATCAAAGTCTTGGTTGGAGCCCAGCTACGCCCCCAAAATACTGTATGAACTGAGAAACGTTGCTATCAGGGACCCATCAGGATTAGTCATTGCCCGTGTTGCCAATTCTTGCAATTTTTCTATGAGCGTTCATGTTCGCCTGAAATTCCCAGCTCCGTGAGTCATGTGAATATGTGCGAGCCGGGATTTTCGTTTTTTCAAGTGCGTTTCTAAACCTTGTGGCTGTGCAGAAAAGTGAGGTGACGTAACTCGAGTGAAATCTGAAAGCCCCGGGAGGAAGCAAATGAAAAGAACCCCCATATTCATGATTTTTGTGGAGTCAAACAAACTTTTTAGTTAGTTTGATGATTTCTGGGCCTGGCTGGTGCTGTTTGAAAGCTTAGAGCTCTGCAGTTCTTGTTTTGGTTTTTTTTTTTTTCTTTTCACTGTATGATTTCAAGGGGCACTTTCTTCTCCTGAAACCTCCAGGACAGAACTTAAAATGGAGGTTGGAAGCAAAACCGTGTCCCTAAAATGACATGATACCTGCAGACCCGGCATCTTTATCGGCTTCACGAATGAGAGCAAACTTCCACAGATGAAAACGTCGCTCTATAATTTACGGGACAAAGCCCAGCAGCTGCCAACAACACCACAACGTACTGGATGCACGTGTTTACGCGCGTGGACGCGCACGTGAATAAACCCCCCACATCATGAACGTACCTGCACGGAGACGTACGCGCACACGAAACGCTTCGTATGAAAACACATTTGCCGTTTACGTACGTGTTTCGAGGGAAGGCTCCCCACTCGCACGCTCGCTTTACGTGCTCGCATTCTGCACGCGCTGACGCGGCTGCGGACAATCTTTTTACACAATTTTAAGCGTGCGAGTGAGCCGCAGGCAGCAGGCGTGTGCAGGAGTAACGGGCCGCGTGGAGGCGAACACCCACAGGTATTACAGGCAGGCATTTTTTGTCCGTGTAAGCTCCATGAGGCACACGGGACTGAGCGTGTGCGTATTAAACAAAACACTCCGCGCGATGCGTGTGTGCGTACAGAGCCGCTATCCATCGTACCACAATAGAAACAGATGCCATCTCTTAAATGAAGGAGAACGTCCCAAACTGTCAGACTTTCACCAGTGCCATCACTGTGCAAATGTTAAAAAAAAACCCATACGAGTAATTCAAGACACTTCTACAGTCATGACCAAGATGAGCCACATGAAACACGGGTTCTTCTGTTCTCAGCTATCCTTTTTTCTTGGTGTTTTTTTTTTTTTTGAACGCTCACAACACAAACACCAAAACCTCCAACCCCCGCAGCAGCTCTGCTCCGGGTCCTGCATGAGAAGGAACCTGCCACCACCAGCCCCGGCAGCCAGTGTCCCAGCATCTCACTCGCTTTGTGCTACGGATCAGGAAACCTGGGTGCCAAAACAAAACGAAAGCAAAATTCCCGTTCCCAAAGTGCCTGAGCAAACTTGCAGGGAAAGCTATAGCAACACCTTACCGTCTGAGTCAGTGGATGAGACATTTCCTTGTGCTGGGTGCCCCATCTGCTTAGTTCATCTGCAAGCTGAGATCTTCTGCTTGTAGACCAAGAAAGGCGGGGAGGGGGAGAAACCTTGCTGCGAGGATCTGAGAGCCAGAGAGAGGAAATCATAGAAAATACAGTGGGGGGGGGGAAAATTCCTGCCTCGGTGACAAGGCATCAGTGCCACCATCCCCCCCGCTCCGTCCCCAGCCAGAGCCGCAGACGTCGCCTCTGCCAGAGCTGCAGCGCAATGTGGCTCGATGGGAGCCTCGCATCTTTCTGCATTGTCTCTCTCCAGTGTAAGCTCATGCAATCTCATTTCATGGGAGAGACATCTGGTTTGATTCAAAGCGAAGAAAGGGGAAGAGGGGAGAAACTCACACACACAGAGCCCAGCCTTGCTGGCGGGGAGCTGGAAAGCTATTTTCAATGCTTCCCTCTGCGCTAAATCGCTCCTCATTTCAATGAGAAAAGCTAGCCGAGGGAGCAGGGCTGTCCCATGGCTCTCCCCCAGCATCCCCAGTTTGCGGGGCGGGGGGGGGGGCTTTCCTGTGGCAGGGAGCCAAGGGCGGGGAGGCCGAGCCCCAGCAGCCCCGCCAAGCCTCGCCGCTCCCGCGCCTGGAGCCAGCGCAAGGCCTTGGGGTGCCGGGGGGTTCCCCCTTCTCCTCCTGCCATGATTCCCGGTGCTGCTGGATGCACGGTTCCAGCCCTCAAACCCCTGTGATATTGGTTGGGGGTCTTCCCGTCACAAGACCAAAGCCCCCATGTTTAGGGGGGACCCAGCACCTCTTCGAAGGCCGTGTCCCCCTTCCCACGAGCATGAAGCCAGTGAGCTTCCATGGGAGGTGGGCTCACCCCTTCAGGACCTGCCGCATCATGCTCAGTCCCCTTCTCCCCACCCTTCACCCCACAGCCTCCGGTGCCACTGCCAGCCTACGCCCAAGCAGTTCCACCCCGAGGCGTCCCTGCCGAGCCACCGCTTCTCCCACGGGTCCCCAGTGCAACTCTATGCTCCCACCCTTGACCCCTCCACTGCACCCCCTCACGGGTGGGCAGTGGCGGGTCCCCACACAGCCCCTCCTGATGGGATGTGCACTGACAGGTCCCCATGCAGTCCCCCCGCACCCATGACCCCTCCATGCTGGGCCGCACCTGGTGGGTCCCCACGCAGACCCCTTCCACCCACGGCTCCTCTGCACCAGGGTGAGAGCTGTTGGTTCCCCATGCACACCTCCTCCACTTGTGGCCCCTCCATGGCCAGAGTCCCCTCCACCCGTAGCACAGTGGGTCCCCACACAGCCCCTCCACCCATGCCACAGCAGGTCCCCCTAAGCCCATCCACCTGTGCCACGGCAGGTCCCCCGAGCCCATCCACCCGTGGCACAGTGGGTCCCCACGCAGCCCCTCCACCTGTGACACGGCGGGTTCCACGCATCCCCTCCACCCGTGGCACGGCGGGTTCCACGCATCCCCTCCACCCGTGGCACGGCGAGTCCCCACGCAGCCCCTCCACCCGTGGCACAGCGAGTCCCCACGCATCCCCTCCACCCGTGGCACGGCGAGTCCCCACGCAGCCCCTCCACCCGTGGCACAGCGAATCCCCACGCAGCCCCTCCACCCGTGCCACGGCGAGTCCCCACGCATCCCCTCCACCCGTGGCACGGCGAGTCCCCACGCAGCCCCTCCACCTGTGACACGGCGGGTTCCACGCATCCCCTCCACCCGTGCCACGGCGAATCCCCACGCATCCCCTCCACCCGTGACATGGCGGGTTCCACGCAGCCCCTCCACCCGTGACACGGCGAATCCCCACGCAGCCCCTCCACCCGTGACACGGCGGGTTCCACGCATCCCCTCCACCCGTGGCACGGCGAGTCCCCACGCATCCCCTCCACCCGTGACACGGCGGGTTCCACGCATCCCCTCCACCCGTGGCACAGCGGGTCCCCATGCAGCCCCTCCACCCGTGCCACGGTCGATCCCACGCAGCCCACGGGTGGCCCCGTGCCCGGCGGTCCCGCTCCCGCCGCCGGCGCGCCGGGGTGCGGGGGTGGGGGTGGGGGGGGTGGATGCGCGGCGGCCGGGGACTACATCCCCCAGCAGGCCGCGGGCCGGGGCAGCCTCCCGCTGCGCCCAGCCGCCTTCAAACAAAAGAGTTTTCCCCCCGCGGGGCTCCGCGCCGCCCCGCGCCCCGCCGGCCCCCCGCACACCCCGGCGGCGGCTGGGAGCCGGGGGCGGAGGCGGCGGCGGGGGGACCCCGGCGGGCTGGAAGTGCCTGGGCGAGGGAGCTCGGGTTACAGAGAGAAAGGGGCTTGGCCAGGCGGAGGGGAGGTGGGCGGAGGGTCCTTTTCTCTCTCTGTTTCTCTCCCTCTGCCTTTTTTTTTTTCCCTTCTCCCTCCCGAGCTCTTTGTGTCCCCCCCCCCCACTCCCCTCCTCTCGCTCTCACACCCCCCCCCTCCCCAACCAACCACCACCACCCAACCCCCTCTCAAGTCTTTGTTAGCCATGCCTAGCCTGGTAGTACCAGGGATAATGGAAAGGAACGGGGGTTTCGGCGATTTAGGCTGTTTCGGTGGGAGCGGCAAAGACAGAGCGCTGCTGGAGGATGACCGGGCGCTGCAGCTCGCCCTGGACCAGCTCTGCCTGCTGGGGCTAGGCGAGCCTTCCTCCTCCTCCTCCTCCTCCGCCGTGGTGCTGGTGGAGGACAGCAACAACAACAACAATAACCCGCCGCCGCCGCCGCCGCAGCAGCCCCCGCCGCCGCCACCGCCGCCGCCGCCGCCGCAGCAGCAGCCGCCGCCGCCGCCGCCGGCCCCGAAGGGCTCGTCGGCTCCCAGCGCCGGGGCGGCGGAGCCCAAGTTGTGCGCGCTGTACAAGGAGGCCGAGCTGCGGCTCAAGAGCAGCTCCAACACCACCGAGTGCGTCCCGGTGCCCAGCTCCGAGCACGTGGCCGAGATCGTGGGCCGGCAAGGTGAGCGCCGGGGGTCGCCCCCGGTCCCGTCCGTGTGTGTGCGTCCCCCACGCCCGGTCCCCGGTGTGTGTCGTGTTCCCACCCCCCCCCGCGCGCCCGGCCGGGCCCCTGCCTCGGGAAACTTCCCCCCCCCCACCACCCCCGCCGCATCCCCGCGGCCGGGAGGGCCGGGGACCGCCCCACCGGGGGAGGTGGGGGGGGGGGAGGTGGCCGCCAACTTGCCCCCGCGGTTCGCCCCCTCCCTCCCTGCCATTGTTCGGGGCCGGGGCCGGGCGGGCACCCCGGCTCAGCCGTGCCGGGGACAAAGCGGCGGGGGCGGCCCGCCTGCCCCCCGGGCGGAGCGGGGCTCCCGGGGCCGCGGACGGGGCGCTGCTCTTTTGGGGGGGGGGGGGGGGGGCTGCTTTTTATTTTTTGCGGGGAGGTGGGGAGGAATCTCTAGGAATGCCTGCGCGGGGGTTTGCCCGGCTGTCTGCACCGGAGCCCCGAGCCCATCGGTGCTCCGGTTCTGCGAAAGAGCTGTTCCTGAACGGCGCTCTCCGCCCTCCTCCTTTTAAAAAAAAGAGGAAAAGAAAAAAGAAAATAAAGCGGGGGGAGGAAGGAAAAGAGCGGCTGAGCCCGGCCCCGGCTCCCCGCGCCCCGCAAAGGGGGGAGAAAAATCCCCTTTGTTGGGTTCGGCGGAGCGAGGGGGTGTGGTTGTGGCGGGGCTCGCCGGGGCCGGGCGGGCTCGCTGCCGGGCCTAGCGCGGGGCCGAGAGACCCCTCGATGGAAGTTGAACTCCTTCTGCAGCCATGTGACTGGCGGGGACCCCGGAGAGGGGACCCCGGAGAAGGGACCCTGGAGCGGGGACCCCGCAGCGGGCACCCGCGCGTCCCGCGTGGGCCCCACGCACGCCCCCGCAGCCCGGCCCCGCCGCTGACCGCGCTCCGCGACAGGGATGCTTTTGTTCTCCTTACGGCTCTGTGCGGAGCGAGGTGGAATGGAGGAGGGCTTTAAAAAAAAAAATTATATATATATATATATATACACACCACACCCACTCTTAAGTCACCCCTCGCCCACCCCCACCGCTCCGGGCTCCCGAGTGTGCGTGTGGGGGCGAGGTGCGCTGCGGGGAGGCGTTGCGGGAGCCGACACAGGGTTAAACCATGGGGTTGGCGAGAGAAGTTTTTTGTGTCGCTTACAGAGGGGGGAAAAAAAAATAATAATAGTGTGGCTAAGTGGGATTTTTTTTTTTTTCTTTCTCTAAGCAAGTAACTTGACGCTCTAGAAGTGTGACGGGCAGAGACTGCGGCTCCAAATCCAGATGCTTCCTCTTGGGTTGGGAATTAAAATCACCCGAGCAGGGGGTTTGCAGTTTGATAGCGAGGGGGGGTGGCTCCTCGCGACCAGCGCTCCCAGCAGGGGATGCGGTGGCCGAGGTGGGCAAGGGGCAGCGATACAAATGGCTCATGGCTGTGCATCCCTATGCTGGGAACAATGGGGCCTCCGCTGGTTCAGCTCTCTCTCACCAGCAAAGCAAGAGGCCGGTCCCCACACTGGGATGGAGAGCGGGGAGGGGGTACATGAGGGTGCCGTCGTCCCCCAAAACTCAGGGTGCCCGCAGCGGAGGGAACGGCTCTTGCTCTGGCTTCCCCCTGCGCCGGGATCGTGGCCCCTGCGCCGGAGAGTTGGGGAAGCGCAGGCTGGGGAGGGGGATGAAGGTATGGCCGAGATCATCCTCCCCCCCCCGGGCCCGATCCTCCCCGGGATGCTTTTACAGTGCCGCGAGCTGAGCTCAGGCAGAAATGGCGGGGCTTTGCACCAACTCTGCGCTGGCGGGTGCGAGGCCGTGGAGAATCAGGCCCCCTTTGTTTAATAAAGTTAGAAAAGAGAGAGGATTCAGCAGGCGGAATCGAGGGGAAACGTTAGACGATGCGGGAGGTGCCCGGGCTATTTTCTTCCTGCATCTCGCTGCCGCCCCAAACTCCCTAGAAGGGGGTGTGTTTCGATGTGTACGGTACGCAGCGCTGTGCCCGGAGTGATGGAGAGGAATGTGGAGACCTGGATTATTTATTTTTTTTTCCACCATTTTTAGCGTATGTGTGCGTATGTGAGGGCTTTCCCACATCTGGGAAACTGGGAGATGTCAGCGGGCCAGAGCCCCGGCAAGGCGGGCTCGGCAGCGCTCCATCGGTTAGTGGGTCAGACGGCGTAAGTGGTGCCCCGTTATAGGGACGGGTGGGCCGGATCCTGTGCTGACAGAAACCAAGATTGCTTCGGCAGAGGCCCCGCAGCCACAGTTCTGTACGCCAGCAGAGGTTGTGGCCCACGCTTATTTTTAAAGGCCTATAGGAATGTCCCCTGGGTCTTGTTTTTGTGTGGAAAGCCGGATTACGAGGGTCTGCTCTCGGATGGAGCTAGGTGCAGGGCACCCTGCGGGGCCAAATCCTGCGCTCTCGTGGGTGCCTGACCAGGAACCCTGGGGGGGGAGCCAGAAACTGCAGGTTGTCACCCCCTTCTTAATAACGCTCATGGGGCTGGTAGTTTTCTAAGGAAATGAGTGGTTTATAGGTACTTGTGAATAGGGTGATCAACATCTTGGAAAAAGGGGAAGGGGGGGATAATAGTGAAATAAAAATTATTTCAGGGCTTTAATTGGTACCAGGGTTGAGCTTTTTCTTTAACTTAATATTTTCTGATCTGATCAGACACTGTTCCTTCATGTTATTTTAAAATAATATCTCCCATCTTTGGAAGCGTACCTTACTGGCACGTCTGTATGTAAGAGGCCTGGATCTGGGCACGGGGGCCCTTTCACCTGCGTCTGGGAACGGGATTTCCACCTGCTGTAAGACTGCCCTTTACTTTGCTGGAAGAGTGTAAAGGCACTTGAGTATAAATAAGGCTCAAGCCCCATATATTTTTATTGGAATGTTTGTAAGTGTGATTTGCGAAGAGGTTTAATTGCGGTGGAGGGGGTGGCTCCAGTTGGAATGAGAGATGCTGCAGGAGCTAAACCTGTGCTTGGTGGCTCCCTGTTTTCCCCGGGAACTGTTAATGTGCCCTCGCGGAGCCAATCGCGTGCTGGAAACCTCACTCGAGTTTGAGGTGGTGCCGGTTTGTGCGCTGATTTCGAGCAGCGCTTCTTCAGCGGCACAACCGCTAGCTGGGCGGGATGGGGGACTCACGGGGAGGAGATCGTGGGCTGCTGCGAGGGGGACTTCGCGGGAATTGGTGGGCCGGGCGCCGAGAGCTGCTCCGCTGTGATGCCCCGGGGTCCGCGGTGGAGAGCTGGGTGCCTTGTGCCAAGGAGTGCTTTGTGAATTGGTGTGAAGGAGAGGAAACTGGAAAAGGAAGGATGAGAGGATAAAGTCATAACAGGTTCTTTGATGATGTCTGTGACCTCTTCCACTCTGCCCCTGGCCATGGTTGGCAATGGCTTCCCTTCCCTGGCTGGAAGTGGAGCCATGACCTCCATGCATGCCGGCCCGTTGCTGCTAGGGTGAGGAGCCGGGATGTCCGCCTGTGTCGGGGCTCCTGCGGGTAGTTCCCTCCTTCCCTTAGCACATGGCAAGAGTGAACTCCAGCCGTGCTGCGTTTGGGTGGCTGAACATCCTGGCATGTGCCGTGGCATGCACGGTGCTCCCTGGTTTTGGAGCCGGTGTGGGCCTGCGTGGTGCGTTGGGATGCTCGGTGGCTCTTGTGTTTCACCTGCCAACTCTTGTTGTGGGCATCTTCCCTGCAAGAACCTTTGCGGGGCGGCGCCTGTTCTCGGAGCTACGCAGATAGATTTGCCAGGGTGTAAAAACAAAGCGCTGAAGTGGTTTTGCAGGTGCTTTTTGAGGAGATGGTGGAGCACCAAGGGAGTTGCAAAGGAGAAGGTTCTTGCAACCCCAGGGTGTAGGTTGAGATGGGAGGGATGCTGGGAAGAGTGGAGAGTGTCCAAAGGTGTCATGCTTTGGCCGTTCAGACCGTGAACTTGGAAAGTGGCAGAAGTCCTCAGCCACCGAGATGGCCGGGTTCTTCCCTAGAAGTCGCCGGAGGCAGGTGTAGCTCAGACTGACGAAGGTGCGCATCTGACTTTTCTGCCAGCGTTAAACCCGCTCCCACCGACAAACCGGGCTGCTGTCGGTGGAGCCGGGGAAGAGGCTGCTGGACTCTAAGTGGGACACATTTAAGGCTGGACCTTGTAGTTAGGGAGACCTGGTCATGGTTCTTTGTGTGCCTGGTGTGTGCAGGCACGGGCAGAAGGTAGCGGGTCGGTTTGGCTTCCCGCTGCGTGGGCACAACAGTGCAAGCTGCCCGCTCCCAGCAGGTACCTTCCCTATAACAGTATTTTTGCTCTCATCATCAATAGTAGCATCCATTGTCACCTGTACCCAGAGACATCCTTTGATGAAGCATCTCCCAGCCTGCTCTAACTAGCCTGTTGTCAACAGGAATGAGATTATGTGAGAGAGGAGCTTAACATAAATTGCTCTTTCTTGGCAAGGTGAAGTCAAATAACAAGAGGCCCCACTAACCCCAGGTGATTGGGCTCTTTGTGTAGCTCCAAACATGCTCTAACGCTTTCAGCATTTAAAAATAGTCCAAGGAAGCCTTTTTCATTGAGGAAGTCTGATGATTGCAGCTCCCCCACCCACCATGTGGAGGTGGATGTACAGCATCCTAGAAGCAGCGAGGGGGTCAGATCCTGTTGTCTGCTTGCTTCGCGTAAACCGGGGCTAAAGCCACCCGGTCTGGTGGGGCCTGAAACCCAACCTCCTTATGCCGCTCTAGCAGCTCGAGATGGGCCTTAAAGGGAGGGAGAAATCGCAGTCGGCGGCAGGTTGTTATAAAGCGTTAATGAGAATCCATCTGAATTTACACCGGGGAAAAGTGCAGAACGGGATCGACTTTGTGCGGTTTGAACTAGAGGTGGGAGGAGAAAAATGAGTCTGGGAGAGAGACAAAGGGAATTTTCTAGGGAGACACGCACACTCCGCGCATCGGATCCGGCTGCTGGATGCTGCGCTGACCGAGTGAACCGCGCCGCAGAGCAGCCGGCCGGAATCTAGGGCAGTGGGAAAGCGTGCTGGCGTTGGGTGGGAGCCCCTGCCCCCCGTTCCTGCCTTTGTCTGGCAGCCCCCTCCTCCTGCGTGTGTCCCCCCCGGCGGCTCCCCTTGCCCCCCGCGCGCCGTCCGGCTCCGAGCGGGCGCAGGATTGTGCCATGCGGGGGGCCGCGGTCACACCCACCCCGATGTGATGCATTGCTGGCAGAGAGCGGCTGCTCGGGGCCTGGGGCTTCCAGCCTGAGTTCCCAACTTTCCTCCGCCGCACAACAAGGCAGCGATTGTGTGTGGCATCTGGGATGTTGCTTTTGGGTCGCGTTGCTTTTTCTTTTTTGTATGGTTTTTTTTTTTTTCCTTTTTATTTTTTTATAAACAACTTTCATCACTGCATGAAAAAGCTTAAAATCGCCGCACTGAAATGAGGTGGTGGCTTATTTTCGTAGTGTGTTGGGGTTTTTTTTTTTCCCCTCCTCCTTGTAAACACAACTTGCATCATCAGTACAATAAAATCTCAATGCAAAGGGATTTGGTTGTTTGTTTGTGGTCCTTTTGTGTGCATTTGTGTTTTTTTCACACCACTTTCATCGCGTTTTCAATGCAGCAAAATCTTACCCCACAGATATTCAGGAGGGTTTATTTGTGATGTTCTTTGTGTGCTTGTCTTTTAACATGGCTTTCATCTTAAATGGGAAAAGAATGCCCCACCTTACCAGAGATATTTGAGGGTTGTTTATTTTATGGTCCTCTTTAATTCTAGGTCTATAACAGGAAAAAGACCAACTCCTAATTTGCCCTTAGGCTCTCTTATACTGCACCGGCGATGTCAAAATGTCCTAAGTGGGGTATTTACAGGTGTAATTTATACCAGTGCAGCGTAAAGGTGTGTTAGTATAAATGAGAAGAGGGCTAAAAATCTTTTGTCTGCAGAGATAATTTTTTTTTTTATCTGATGAAAACAAGAAATAGAAGGACCTGGAGTGATTTGTGCGGTGTGTTTTTTAAAAAACCCCAAAACACAAAAACCCAACCAAACAAAAAAACCCCACCTCGGGGCTGGATCCTTAGCTGTGTGCTCTAAGCTGGGGTAGCACCTCTGATGCTTTCCATACTTCTGGGCATAAACATGCTGGACGTGTGCCAGTTTGTGCCAGATGAGGCCCTCTAGACTACATCAATAGCAGTATGTACCCGTGCAGGATTTGGCCTTTTAGCAGCAGTAAGGAGAAGGTTGTCCGTGGGTTCGACTCCGAATTTACACCGAAATAAAACACCCGGTGGAACTACCCCATGGGCACGGCCGCATCTGCCATCGCGCTGTCCTTCTGCTGGCATTTACGGCGTGCACGGTGCAGCGGGCGCACCCCATGGGCGCATCCCAGCGCACGGCCATCCCGTCTGCCTTTTCCCGCTGCCGGAGCAGCGCGCAGGAGCCTCGGCGCAAACCACAGCGAGGGCCCGTGGAAGCGCGTTGGGTTTACGCCACTCTGAGCGAGAGAAAAGATTTGGGATGGGCTCATGCAAAGCCAACCGCAGTCAGGTCGGGTGCGTCCTACACCCTTGATGCCCTCATGAGCAACTGCCGCAGCCGGGCACGGGGACCAAGCCCTCGAAGCCTTCTCTGTTAGTTCCGATGGGTTTATTTAGCCCTGGTGCTGGGGTAAGCAGAGAGGGGAGTGTGGCTGTGCATCCCAACCTCCCCAACTCCCCCCATCCCTCCCCAGTTTGTCTAGCCTCCATTTATTTATTTGTTTTTTAGCCAAAGCTAGCTGGATTAATTCTGGTGAGATGACTGGTCTGGGTGCCGGAGGCTCCACGGTCCTCAAGGGTTTGTTCCTGTACGTTACCATTTGTGTTACTAGGGTAATTTGCAAACACATTTACTTTGAGTCAATTGGCAATCAGTTAACTGAAGTTAAAAAGAGAAAGGGGTGGGGGGAAGAAATAATCATACAAGGCTCCTTTGCAAAATGCTTTGGGATCTGTGCTATTGGCAAAAAACAGAATAATAGAGGCTAGGTAGTGGAAACACAACAAGAAAGGGCTTAATTCTCTCTCTAATATAAAAATCCAACTGGCAGGAGTCTGCCAGGGATCAATTAGCTGATGTCTGCACACTGCCTTAAAGAGTAGAACACTACAGCAAAGTTATATATTATTATAGTTTCTACAGGTCCTTTTCTCCTCTTAGTTTTACATTTTTAACACCACCTACTAAGCAGTTCTCTCCCCTTTTCAGGATACCAAGTGAAGCGGTTTGTTGCATGTTGTTTTCAAATTTCAGTTACACATGAAGAAAAAGCCTGTCATTAAAAAAAACAACCCATACAGGACAAATTTATTCAAAAAAAAAGCACATAGGACCGTGCTGCTCCTCCAGCCAGGATACAAAGGGCCACATTCTGATCTGGCTGTGCTCTGTCAGAAACGGAGCGGTGTCAAAGAAGGTTCAGCCCCTATTCAGTTGTGCGAAGCCAGGGTTGGGGTTGGGATGGGCTGGGAGCCTTGGCACGAAGTGGGTAAATCAGATTTAAGCCCAGCCTGGTTTTAGCTGATGTAAATCAGTGCGGCTGTCTTGGAAGTTGGTGGAGTTATCTGGATTTATACTGCTGTTGGCTTGGCCTGTTGTCTGCACCAATTTAGAGCTGCTAGAGATCTGGGACGCTGAACCTGCTGGGCTGCTGGGCTTGATGGAGTTGGTCTAATTTCCTGTGGGGTTATTTTCTCCAGTTTTTAAGCACAGGATCCCCCATCTGTCTGTCTCTGCAAAGCTGGCTTTCCTGTCTGCAGGCCTGCATGGAGACCCTCCCTCCTCCTCCCCCTGCTTCTCACACCATCGACTGCACCATGCGTCCTTTTGTCCGTTTCTAGATCCTCCCTCCCCCTCTCGCCATGCTCTCTCCTTGCCTGTCTCCCTTTTGCCGTTTTGGGGGGTCTCTCCTTTGCCTCCCACCCCTAATCCTCCTCCCTCGGAGGAATGACAGCGTGCCTCTCCCTCAATTTCCATCACCTTTCCTCCATCCCTAACTCCCTCCTTCCCACGCTCTCCGGCTCGTGCAACTCGCTTACGTTTGCCCTCATTCATGTGTATTCCTTGCCACAGTTTCCTTCCATCTGTCCCCAGCATGGAGCCCCCGCCCTTTGTCACTGCTCTGCTTGCCTGACCCTCTGTGTCGCCTCCTTGATTTTTTCCCGTCGTGTTGGGCTCAGATCCCTCTCCCCCCACACGCAGTCATTGTCCCGTGGCTTAGAAAAACGCTGAACCCAAGCCTAGCACTGACAAACGCCTACCTGAGGTCCTTTTGCCAACGAGAGCAAGCCTTGCGCTCCTGGGAGGCAGAACGTGGGTCACTGAGGAATTCAGCAAATGCTACTTCAGCCTGGGGTGATGCACGGGAGTAATTTTCAGCAGGGATGCTTGCTGCTGACACCCCCTTTCTTTCCACGCGGCGCTCCGGTGATATCCCTGGGGAAATGGTGGCATCTCGGTTAATCTTTCTAAGATGGAATCTCCATCTTTGGAGCGAACAGCACAGGAGCAGAGCAGGGAAATGTCTGCCAGGCGTGGGGTGGGGAGAGCCGAGCCTGCCCTGGGGCTGCGGGAGGGCATAGGTGACCCCTTGTCCCACCCTCCACGGGCTCCTTGGGATGAACCTTTATTCTGTGATTTTGTCTGCGTGGTTTTATCCTACGGTTGTGTCGTGCCTAGCGCTGTCAAGTCCTGATCTTCGAGTTTCCGAAGTACTGGTAATACAACGCTGTAGGTGACCATTGGTCCTCATCAACTATTCAGAAACTTTCCTAAACAAAGCATTGCGAGTAGACTTCAGGGTGCAAACTCAGCGGGGAGTAACGTGTGAGCTACGTCGGGCTTGGCGGAGCGTGGACTTGGTTTGGATTTTGGGGGTTTGCCCAGCTCCTTCCTTGGGTCAGGTCTAGCATTTCCATTTGCCAGGAACATGAAATTAGTGGCTTAGAGATGGGTTTAATGCAGCAGCATCGCAATGCTAAGTATTACAGGAAGTTTTGCAGTAACACACAGCAAGAGACAGCTATTCTTCCCGTTCCACGAATGGGGGACTGAGGCTCGGAGAGCTGAAGTAGCTCTGAGGTGTTCAAAGGAGTCGACAGCAAAGTCAGGATTTACCGGCACGTGTCCTACACCAATGCCAAGACTCTCGGACAGGCGGTGGGGTTTCGGAGCTATGCTGGGAGGTTTCGTGTTCACACAGTCTCCTGCAGTTTGACGAGGCTGCACCCCGGTGCCCATGTGATGCTGCGAGATGTGAGTGTGACCTGTCAGGCTGAGCATGCTTTGTGCAGCTGTAACTATTGGTTGTACCGTGTGCGGCGCCTGCCACCGCTGCGAGCGCGGGGAATTATTCTTGTCAGCTGCGGTGGCACGAGGCTCTGTTTTTATCACTAAAGGTGCGGGGTTCGATTCTTGCTAATGATACGTGGTGGCGGGATCGTTACGTTCCTGTAAACACCCCCATGTCACAAGTCTGTGTCTCATGAGACGAGCTGCAGATAAGTGGCAGGGCTAAGTGAGTGGCAGCCCTGAACTCCCAGCTGGGAGAGATGTTGTTATTTATTAGGATCTGTATAAATAATAATGTTCCAGCCCACTAGTGGAGGAATCTTAATTTCTGGGTTGCAGAAGCATCGTTTGCAGGTCATCTTGTGTTAAAGTATGACGTCGGCGTGGTACGTTGAAGAAAACTTGCTGGTGTCTGATGGTCAGAGGAGAGGACACGAGATGGGCTGCTTTTGGGGGGGAAGATGGGGTGGAGAGGAAAGAGGTGGGGGATCCCACAGAGGTTTCAATGTCGTAGCCTGACCCTCTTGTTCCATGACCCCTGAGTCAGGTGCCTGAATCCTTAGGAAACCAGGGCAAAATGCTTGCCTTATTCCATCTGCACTAGTCGAAATGCAGTGCCCTGGAGAAGCACGTTTTAAAATTTTTCTCAGAGACCCGAGCTTAGAGCAAACCTGCCCGCAAAGGAAGCCTCAGTCTGCGCGGGAACTCGGTGCCAGGCTTTGAAAATAACTTCAGGCACCAAGTAAGGCTTTTGTAGAGAAGGGTTAGAGGGACAGCAGCACGGAGGGTTTCCAGAAGTAGTTTAGGAAATTGTGCCACATCTGTAAAAATGTTTAGTTGCTTGATGGCATCCTAGTGTCATCTAGGAACCTGGAGTCAAACAGCTGGCTCTAAACGCCTCTAAAAAATTATTTGGAAGCCAAAACACCCTGAAAAGTCTCTTGCCTTTTTTGGAAAAGCAGAAAGATGTTTTCTGAGCTGTAAGGAGCAGGGGAAATAGGCTCGGTGGGCTCCATGGAGGTGGGTACTGATATGTAAAAGCACTGGCATGACCTCAGAAAAGGGTCCGAGCGCCGGGACCGCCGTGGTGCGGAGGCCTGCGGCCATCGCCGTTTGATACACCAGATGGAGAGTCAAGGATAAAACGCAGCCCTTGGCTGGATGGCCTCCCCTCCCCGGGCAGCCACGCCATGCCTGCCGGGAGCAGGGGTCTGTGGTGGGGCTCTGCGTGGACACAGGAAGGCAGCCCTGCCCCATTTCTTGCTGTTTTGACCCCAAAGCAAATACCGGCATCTCGCTACCCCCTGGCCTTCTAGTGGTCGCACCATATTAGGGGTGGGGAGCCCAAATTGCTGCATCTTTGCTATTGCCCCAAACTTGGCCCCCCAAAAGTGACCCGGGTCACACCAGATTCACCCCAAAAGCTCCACAGTAGGACAGAATTCCCCATGGAGGGCCCTGCTCTCTATGGGTGACGTCTCTCCCGTCGTGCTCCCCGTGAGCTGGCGCAGGGTGGTGAAGGGGCTCCCCATCGGCCATGCCTGGCCGTGGACTCGGCGTCCCCCCTGCTCCCTGCTGTCACCGCCAGGGCCTCTCACGGCCCCGTGTGTCAGCCGAATCCTTCCTGTCCCTGACGAGAGAGAGCCAGGGCGTCCATCTTCTCTGAGGGGCACCATGGTGGGGCCTGGGCCTCAGTGGGGACAGGCTTCCTCACAGGGCAGCGGGACAGCCCCTCTAACCTCCCTGCTTTGTTTTCTCTCTCTTCCCCAAGGCTGCAAGATCAAAGCCCTGCGGGCAAAGACCAACACCTACATCAAGACGCCGGTGCGGGGCGAGGAGCCGGTCTTCATGGTGACGGGACGGCGGGAGGACGTGGCCATGGCCCGGCGGGAGATCATCTCCGCTGCAGAGCACTTCTCCATGATCAGGGCCTCCCGCAACAAGGCTGGCACCACTTTCGGCAGTGCTCCCACCTTGCCGGGGCAAGTCACGATCCGGGTGCGCGTGCCCTATCGCGTGGTGGGCTTGGTGGTGGGTCCCAAAGGAGCCACCATCAAGAGGATCCAACAGCAAACCAACACCTACATCATCACGCCCAGCCGGGACCGGGACCCCGTCTTCGAAATCACCGGTGCGCCGGGCAACGTGGAGCGTGCCCGGGAGGAGATCGAGACCCACATCGCGGTGAGGACGGGCAAGATTCTGGAGTACAACAACGAGAACGACTTCCTCTCCAGCAGCCCCGACTCCGGCATGGAGAACCGCTACTCGGAGGCCTGGCGGGTCCATACGCCGGCGCCGGGCTGCAAGCCCCTCTCCACCTTCCGGCAGAACAGCCTGGGGTGCATCGGCGACTGCTCCGTTGACCCCGTCTACGAGACCCCCCGGCTGAATGACCAAAACGACTTCAATTACGGTTACCTCTTCCCCAACTATGGCGTGAACAAGCAAGATCTGTATTACGGGGTGCCGGAGTCGGGTGCCCCGATGTGGGCTGGGCAGGAGAACACCAACCCCGTCTCGGTGCTCTTCTCGAAGCAGCAGCGGTCCAGCAGTACCGGCGCCATCCACCCAAATTCACATCGCTCCCCGTCCTCCTCCATCCAAGAGCCCAATCTCTCCGGTCTCCCCAGGCGGTCGCAGGGGGAACCGCTCCAAGGGTTTTCCAAGCTGGGGACGACTACCGCTGCCCGGACATCCGTCTCCAGCAGCCGCGAGTGCATGGTGTGTTTCGAAAGCGAAGTTACGGCAGCTCTGGTGCCGTGCGGCCACAACCTCTTCTGCATGGAGTGTGCCGTGAGGATCTGTGAGAGGACTGATCCAGAGTGCCCGGTTTGCCACGCTGCAGCCACTCAGGCCATTAGAATATTTTCCTAAAGAGACAGAGCAGGGCATTGGGGTGGGGTGGGGGGGGGGGGGGCAAGGGTAGGAAGGGAGCGTGGGGGGGTCCAGGAAAGAAAAATGATGATGATAATAATAATAATAATGATAATGATGATAATAATAATAATAATAATGACATCTGAAGAACAAACGAATGAAAGAATAAATTAATTTAAAGAAGAAGAAGAAGAAAAAAAAAGAAATTATTTTACAAGCAATGTATGTTATTTTTTAAAAAAAAAAAGTGAATAATAAAATTAAAATGAATAGCAAAGCCAGAAATTTTGAAGGGCGAACGATGCTCCAGCCTGCAATGTCTTTTTTAAAACAAGTACTCTGAACGCACACTCGGATCTCGCAAGCAAAGCGGTTTAGTTCAGTTTTTTTTTGGTGGTGAGATTGGGACTTCTCTGCATTGACCAAGCCAGGCCGTCTCGGTCGGACGGGGAAGGGAGCAGGGATGCGGGGAGGGCCCTGCCAGCCTTTCTTCTTCAGCCACGTTCAATCTTCATCTTGGTCTGAAGCCCCTACTCTCCTCCCCCCGAGGGATGTCGGCCCAACTGGGAGCTCAGAAAGAAACAAATAGAAAGAAAGGAAAGCGGATGACGGGGATTTAGAAAAACAAAAAAGAAACCATCAACCTCTGGGAACCTGTTAGAACGAGGGCACAACTGTATTACCTCAAAGATTTAAACAAAAAAAAAAAAAAAACCACAGCAGCTAAAGAACTTTTATTGTTTTCCTTTTTTTCTAAAAAAACAAACAAACAAAAAAACCACAAAAAAAAAAATCAAAAAAAGAAGATGAAGAAATAAAAATTACGCCGGTGAAACTGAAGAAGGTTTGGAAGAACCTATTGGAATCACACTGGGCGATTAGCATTTATTTTATTATTCTGAGCCACCGTGGAGTCTGGAACTTTGTTCTTTTTTTTCCTTATCCGAGCAGGGATTTGTTCATCAGACGAATCAGGAGTCACTAACAGGGTATTTCAAAAGCAGTCCTGAGTTCCCATCCATGGGGGGAGTGTCTCGACTTCCGCGTTTCCGTAGTTCACTCTTCATCCTTTTTTCCAAGCGATGCCAGCTGCAGCTACACACACCGCGCACGCGCACACACACGCGCACACATAACATTGTGCTTTTCTTTTCTTAAAAAAAAATATATATATATATATATATCGCACCAAAACCTAAGAAAGACGATCATGCAATACAGGCAATGAGCCCACGCGAAACCAACGTGCATCCCAACAGAAAGCAAAAAAAAAAAAACACACCGAGTTTATATATATAATTTTGTTGTCGTCGTTTTTAAACTGGACCAAAACTTTTGTTACCCAAAACCGAGTGGGGGGAAAAAAAAAAAAAGAAGAAAAAGTATTTCTTTATGGACCAAAACCTCTTCAGCTGTCCTTTACCTGGATCTTCCTGAGGTTGGCCGCTTTTATATATTATATTTTTTTCAGAATGAAACAAAACAAAACAAAAAATTGCCTTGTCGAACATCCTTTAATCATTTCAAGACTCCTGGTTTTGTTAAATCAGATACTTTTTAAACCATTGGGAAGTGGGAGAGGATGGGCTTCGAATCTGGCTTCTGTGCCAACGCACATGCGATGTGAGCCAGCATCTTAACATCATCAGGTTTGTTCAACCAGTCTCTGGATGCCAAAATGCTGTGATGGTAAAGATGTGTGTTGGATTAACCTATCGAGTACCAGTATACCTGTCTATAAATATACGTGTGTATATATATATAGGCACTTAACTCATCAGGCACCTATATATATATATATGTGTGTATGTAAAATTATATATATATACTTTTTCTCCCACCACCACCACTTCCCCATTTCCTACCCCTCGACTTCTGCTCACAGATCCTGGACCCTGATTTAGAACTGAACCAACAAGTTTCACAACTTGGCAGAGACAGTTCTACAGAAAAGAAAAGAAAAAAAAAAATCGCCTGAGATTTTTTTTTTTTTTCCCTTCAGTTACAGGAGACTTTATTTTCATCGTAATAATGTTCCTGGGAACATCCCCTCTTCTGCTCAGTTTGCTGCCGCTTGCTCCCGGTTACTGCCTCCGCCCCGGTATGGTCTGCTCAGGCCACCCTCGGTCACTGGAGGAGAGGCTGAGCTCGCCACTCTCGGGGCCGGCTGCTCCGGTGCTCTGCGTCGATAAAGATCCACTTTCGATCTTCAGATATCGGGTGGAGGGGCGTGAAAACGATGGGCCTCCACCATTTTGCATCAACGGTAAAATATTACGTAGGGGCAAGCGGTAGATGGAGGGGTGGACGCCGTTCCTAGGCTCTGTAGTGGATGCTGATGCTTTGGAAAAAGAAAAAAAGAAAAAAAAAAAATGCTGTGCTAAAGGGACACTGTCAGGTCGAATTTGTACTCGCCTCCTCCCCAAAGCTTTAAGAAATCTCCGGCCGCTTGGTTCTTCCGGCCCTACGGTGTGCACAGCCGTTTGCACCGGGGCCGGGTCGGGATGCGAGCGCTTCCCCGGGGGAAGGCGCCGCGATTTGGACCCGCCGGTGCCGCGGGGGGTGGGGGGGGGAGCCGTGGGGGCGATGGAGGGCTGGGGGATGCTGGCCAGCCCTGCTCCGGCCGAACTCCCAGAGCCTCCGCGGCCCGCCGCCGTCCCAGGACGCGGGCGTGAAAGCCGTCCCCCCGTGGAAGCAGGGCCTCGGCCAAGGCTTCAGAGCCCCGGCCAGCTCTGGCCACATCCTTTCTAAAACCGGCCCAGTTCTCGTTCAAAATCTGGCTTTGGTTTGGTCCCAGCAAAAGAAAGGGAAGGGAGAGGGGGAGCATTTCTGTTCCGCGGGCGGTAACCTCTTCCCTCCCCGCGCGCACCTCCTCCTCCATCATGTCCCGTCCCCCCCCACCCCAGGGTTGTATTTTAACCGTTCATCGTGCAAAATTCTCCCGCTGATGTCGAGAGAGAGAGAGTGGTTGGGGCAAGAGCTGGGTCGCGGGGGCGGGGAGGGGTGGGCGGCGGGGGGGGGGGGGGCGGGACGCACACGACCCAACCACCCTTCGAAGGGGCGTTCGGAAACGTTCGTGTCGGTAACGGAGGGGATTTAGCTGGAAACTGCATCGGCGAATGCTTCCCTGGCCGAGTCCCCCGGGGCCGATATGTTAGTTGAGTTGACTAGTTGTTCTTGGCTGAGTGAAGTCTGTTCGTGGTAATGTGAGCAAGTTTTTGATCAATGTCTTTATTTGATGCCAGGTTGTGAAGAGGCGGGTGGGAGTGGGGAGGGGGGAAGGAGACGCCCCTGTCGGGGACCTGGGGTGGGGGGGACCTATTCTAGCACTGACCCTAGGGAGTGGGGAGGGGGGAAGGTAAGGGGGGCTCTTCTCTGCTCCTTTTATCTCCTCCCTTACCTTAACAAGCGAAAACGATGTAAAAGCCTCCTGCATGCTGAAAAATGTTAGAGAAGAAAAAAAAAAAACCTTTCTTTTTAAAAAAAAAAAAGGAAAAAAAAAAAAAAAGGAATAATGACCCAAACAAACGTCCATGCTTGCTGATCGGAACCGGAGGGGGGGCTGTCCGTCTGTCCAGGCAGCGGCACGTCTGCCCCTCTGCAGACGGGGTTCCTACTCAAGTCTCCAAGTTGGCCTTTAATAAAATCTTCAGTTCCAATAACCTTTATATATATATATATACATATATATATACATATACATATATATTAAAAGAAAGCTTGATGTAGCAGTTCTAGTTTAAAATGAATAGAAGTATTTCGGCCCCTGTTTTATTTTGATTTCTCCTTTTCCCCTGCTTTCCCCCGTACCCTCGCCAACTCCATATTTTGATGTAGCAACTTTGGAAGAAAGAAAAACAGGCGCTGTAAACGCACCGAGAGCTACCTCTGCCCTGAGAGGGGGCTGCGCGGGGGGCTCGGGCAGCGCGGGAGAGCTGCGGCCCCCCCGCCGCTCCCCGGCCTGTCGAGGGCACCCGGAGAGGGGCAGTCCTGGGCCCTGCCTGTTAGCATCCATGGGGAGCCCGGTTGCGGGGCTTAAACAACAAATTTGCGTAACTTTTTTTTTTTTCTCTCTTTTTAAATATATGTATATATATAAAAATCTTAAAAAAAAAAAATAAAAACAAAAAACAAGAAAAATGCCCATGACCTTAACTATTTGCTCTGACTTGTATCTTCCTTGATAGGTGACTAAAAATGGCTTGTTGGTCTAATTCACCAGCAATAACGTTAACTAAAGACAGACCCCTCCTCCCCGCACCCTGCCCTTCGTGCAGCGAGCTCGGAGCCGGGTCCCCTGCGCCCGGCGCTGCTCCTCCGTCCCTCCCGCCCCGCAGGGGTGCCTTTGGTGACCAGCCTTGGGATAGCAGCAGCAGGGGGCTCCAGCTCCAGCTAGGCGAAACCTCGCTAGCTTCACCTGCCCTCAGCATCCCTCCCAGGACTCCGAGAGCCCATTCCGGGTGTTCAGTTGATACGGGGCACCCCGGCGGGGAGGGAGGCACGGGGTGCTGGGGACCAGCACGCGAGGCCGGGTCGCGCCGAGCCACCCGGTGCTCCCTCCCTCTGGTTTAGGAGCAGCAAAACCCTTGCAGGGAGCCTGGTCTTTAAGACCCCCCCCCCCATCCTGCAAATCACACGAAGGCTTGACTTTACGCTTGGCAGCGGCACCCCAAAATCGGGCCGGCTGCTGGGAACCGTAAAGCAAAGCTTCCATGCTCGCAGGATGGGAGCAAGCGGGGGGCCCGATGCAAAGGGGCGCTGCCGGTTTCCCCTCCGCGCCGCCGGCCAGGCAGGGGAGCGGTTTGTTCCCGAGTGTTTCCATCCGCCGGTGGGGGTGGTGGAGCCGGGCTGGGGACCCGACTGAGGACCCGACCGTGACTTGCCGTGCTTGGGTGGGTGCCGGTGGCAGCGTCCCCCCGCGCACTCGACCCGCCGCAGGGCCAAGCTGCGTCGGGGCGCTTCTGCGAGGCCGCGAGCGGTGGGCTGGAGGGCAGGTACCCCCAAAACCCGGGGGGGTTTGGTGTATAGCTGCGTTGGAAGGTGCTGAGCTGTTAGCAGGAGGCTTCCAGGTCCGGGCAGGATCGGACCCGTGCGGGGATGGAGAGGACCTAGCGAATGGGACCGACTTGGTCCCAGTTCAGCGTGCCGCTGGGATTGACGCATGTGCTTTGCCAAACTGCAGCCGACTTCAGCGCTTGCTGAAACCAAGGAGCGGGGACGGGGGGGGCTCTGGTGTTTCGCTGAATTTGGGGCTCATCCTGCAAACTTTCCTTGTGGACGTGACCTCCCGGGCAGAGCCGAGCCGGGGTGAGGGCTGTGGGAGCGGGGGCTCCGCGGCCCCGGCGCGGCGGGGAGATGCGGCGTGGGAGCGGGCGGGCGGCAGCAGGGTGCTTGGCAGGGGAGATTCGGGGCGATGCCTGCGCCGCTCTGCCGCCGTCCCCCAGATCCTGCTGCGTCTCCAGCCGGTGTTTGCAAGCTGCCGTGGCGGGGACAGGGACTCCTAGAGAAGGGACGGTGCGGGGGAGAGGGTGACAAAACATAACAAAGGGAAACGGAAGGATAAAGGAATATCATGCTGTGATGTCATCCTCATCGACATAAATTATATAGAGAATAGTGTGTATTATAATACATAACAAAAGAAAAAAAAAGAACCAAAATTGGATTTATATTTAATGAGGAGATACTATAAAAATATCTTGTCCTAGCTCCCATTTGCAAAAGTATTTTTCAGCTGGAGGGATATCTATTATTTTTTTCTCTTTTCTTTCTTTCTTAAAAAAAGAAAATAATCTCCATACGTACAAAGGCTCAGACTGTTAATATTGTGAACCTCTTAAATCAAAATGCTCCAACCTGTTTATTTGGTATTTGAAGGGTTTATTTTGATGCATTTACTGGTGTTTTTTAAAGAGAGAGAGAGGAGGGAAAAAAAGACTAAGATTTTAAAATTAGAACATTTCTTTATAATTTAATATTCTATTTTAATAAATGCATTTATTACATGTAAATGTAGCAAGGAACTGGGCTAATAAAAATACTTTTTATTAGGTAATTTATTATAAGAAAAAAGGATATTTTATTTTATGATAAAGTGATCCTTAAAAGTTTAGAAGGTTTAGAATATATGTAGGTTAAAAAATACATTTGTATCCAGAGTATTGCTTAAAAAGTGTTTTTAATATATGTTTCCTTTTTTTGTGTGTGCGTGTGTGTATGTAAAAGGTGATAGTTATGGTGCAGATAGCCCTTTCCAGAAATAAGAAATTAACACAGTTGGATGTATTTAAAAAAAAAAAAACCACAAAAAAAAAAAAAAGAAGAAAAAAGGTTATTAAAACCCAGAGAAGAGAAAAACCACTACGAATCAAAGCCCGCGCGGTCATTTCGAAGCCCCCGTCCTGTGGTTGCTCTGTCTAGCGAATCCCTTTGCGAGGGGTCGAGGTCTGAGCACGCTGAAACGTCTTTGCGGGATCAGGCCCTGGCTGCGGGAACCCTCCGGGCTGGGGTTCGGGTCGGGGGGTGGGTGGGGGGCTTTCGGCAGCATCGCCCAGCGCCAGCCCCCGGCGAGCCCCGGCCCCGCGGCGGCAAAGCCCGTCGGCGCATCCCCGGCGCCCGGTGGCTCCCCGGGGTCCGGCTCCCACCTGCCGCCCGGGGCAGGCGCTGGGTGGCCAAGGTTTGCTCTCGCTGGGGGTGTTTTTTGGGGGGGCAGGGGCTCGGGAGGAGGCTGGACGCGCTCAGAAAGCCAAGCTTGCGTTACTCCTCCCTCCTCCGGCTCGTCTCCCTGCCAGCGCTACGGTGAGCCCCGTCCTGTCCCAGGGAGCCGGTGGAGAGTCCTGCCACTGATCCGCTCCGCCGCAGGCTGTTAGAAAACCGCTCCTTGTCGGGGGCGAGAGGATTTACGGGCCTTCCCGCAGCCGTGACGGGAGGGAGCAGCAGCCGCTGCCCGCTCGGACCTCCCCGGGACGGGAGCGTGCTCGCAGCGCTGCCCCGCAGGCAAGGGCGGCGGTCGCCGTCCGGTGCCTCCCGGCAGGCTTCGGCTCCATTCCGGCAGCTGCGAGGGGGGCGAGGACCGGAGTATTTTGTCCCAGCGTTCAGGCGAGGCCTGATCTTGCAAACACCCATCCTTTTGGACCTAAGGGCTCGTGCGGGACCGGTGCCTGACCGCAGCTGCTTCGGGCTTGTAGCTGGTGCCGCGAGCAGGTACGGACAGCTTGTGCAGAGCCCCTGGCCAGCCTTGACCCGTCCTAGATAGGTCGACGTTACCCTTTGTGCTCCCCCCAAGCCAGCCTGGGCGCGTCCCGTGCCAGGCAACGTAACGTTCGGGCAGCCCGGAGCGAGCGGGGTGCCCCCTCTTTAGCCGATGAGGCTCTGAGCTTGCAAAGCACGTGCTTTAAATCCAGGCAAGCACTTAAGCATGCGCTTAGCTTCAGCCGCGTCCCGGAGTGGTTTTGCAGGATCTCGGGCCAAGGAGCTGCTTTGCAGACGGGCTGAGCAAATCTCGACCTCCCCGGGGGCTGGGGAGCGCGGAGGGTCCCGTACCCGCACCGCGAAGCCAGCCCTCGTCCCGCTCCCCTTCCCAAAGCAGCAGGAAGGCGGGGGATGCTTCTGCTCTGTTGCCTTTCAAAGAAGCATTTTAAAATATGACTTTTTTTTTTGTTTGTTTGTTTGTTTTTAACCAAAAAGGAGAAGAAAAAAAAAAAAGAAAAGTTTGAGTTGATGGGTATTAAAAAAAAATAATAATAAACATTCAAATTTATTTCATATAATCCTAGAGTAAAGATTAAAATAAAATTAACTAGTTCAAATAGTAGATGCTATCCATATTGTTTAATCTATAGTAGATCCAAGTGATCCCAGACAGAGCAGAATGTAAAATAAACTTGTAAACGAGATCAGCTATCATTTTTAACTTCCCCAGAAATTCCATCTTTTTTTGGTACTATTTTTCTGAAGCAAACAAATAAACGAACAAAAGCCTAACAAAATAACAGACCACCGACTGGTACCTTCTGTCAATCAAAGTCCTGAAGTTATTTTTATAGAGGGGAAAACAAAAAAAAAAAAAAAGGGATCTAATAATATGTATTTTTTTAAAAAGATACGTTTGGGTTTTTATGTTGCTTTTTTAATAAAAATATAAAGATTTGGCTAGTCACTGAACAAAATAAGGAAGTTTTAGGCCATTCTTTTTGCCTTATTCTGCCCTCCAGCCTCGGGCTTGGAGCATGAAATTTCAGAAGAAATGTTAAAAGTTGCTGTTACTTTTCTCGCGCTCTTCTTGCTTTTCGAGCTTCTCCAAGCACCGAAGGTGTCGGAAGGTCCCCGGGACGGGCGGGTGGGCCCGATCCTGGGCGGGAAGGCGAAGGAAAGGAAAATTGGATGAACTCCCCTCTGTAACGTGACGGACAGAGCACGAAGGCAGCGAGGTGCTGGTGCGAAGGCGCAGGGCTCCTCTGGCACGTCTGCTGCGGGGCCGCGAGTTAGGCTTTCTGCCCTCGGAGCCGGGCAGTCGACGTAGGACATTAGGGTTGGTTTTTGCCCTTCCCCCCCCCTCCGCCCCCCTTTTTTTTTTGGCTCTATCTCGACCCGGTGAGGAAGCACCAGGGAGACAACGCACGCCTTGGGACGAGCTCGCTTGTTTTAGCAACTGGCACCTTCCAGGATGCCAGGGTTGGTTTGTCGGGTGGTTTATTTGTTCTGTGCCAGGTGCTCCCGTAAGGGAGCCGCCATCGCTCGGCCTCAGATCATCGGGTTCGAGTGCCGGAGCTGCGGGTGAAACGTTCGCGAAAGGCTCTGCTGGCCTGGGAGGTCCTTCCCGCGGGCACGGCATCCCTGAGCCCGCAGCTTTGCTTCCCGACAGCCGGCCCCATGCCGCCCTGCTCTCGGCAGGGCGACGTTGGCGGCGAGCGCCTGGTTTTCAGCTGCGAAAGCGAGGCAGGAGGTTGGGGGCTGTCCTCGGCCGGTGCCGCGCGTCGGGCTCTGCGGCCGGGACGCCTGAATCCTTGCAGTGCTGGGAGCGGGAGTTAACGGCTCCCCGAGCGGACGGACCAGCGTTCGGGTGCAAAGGCTGGACGGCGGGTCCGTTCGCACGGAGGGCAGCTTTTCTGCCGATGGCAGATCTGCTCTGGACGGTTCGGGACAGGGGAGCGCAGCCCTGGCACCGGCAGTGGGGTAAACTTATCCAGCTGGATAAACCCTGGTCCTTAACATTTCCGAGCCAGGCCAGCACTTCGGAGCGTTGGTGACTGCTTTTCGCTGCCCCAAAATCACCGTTTACACGCTATAACTCGAAAATAAATGACCTAGCGTCGATTCTGGTATTATTAGAGAAGCAGAGCGTTGCAAACACTCTTGAAAGGTGGTTACCTCTGGGTTTAGCTTTTGCTCCTATCCTCCGTGTCGTGGCTCAGCCGTAGCGAACCCAGGGATGTCCTGCAGTTCAGGAGCATCCACAAGGATCCCAAAGCCTTCGAGAAACGCAGCGGCTGCCCCTCGCTCCCTTGCCCGCAGCCGGCGCGCCTGCTTCTGGGGTGAGACGAGGCAGCCGCTTACCAGCATTCACTCAGCAAAGCCATGCAATAGGTTAGGACAGGAAAGCGAAGACAGTTCTCATTCGGTTTCTGCGTATAGCACTGTGAATCAGAGATCGCTCCACGGGAGCCTCCCCGGCACGCTGGGGAGGTTTCGGAAAGCAGGGCACGATGTCTCCCGCGCTTTCGGAGGGGTTCGTGCTTGGTGGAATCAAGCGCCTGGTCCTTCCCTGCAGGGGCGGCGAGGCGGCCTGTTTGCTCTTTCATTTTTGTTTTACCTCATTTTTTTGGTTTTGATACTTGAAGAAGAGTCAGTGGTTGACATTGTACAGTGATGCCCTGGACTGGAGAGTGGATGCACTTTATAGTAACTTGTATACTGATAGTGGGGTCCCATCCCGCCTCTGCCGAGCCTGCAGCAAGGTTTCCTTGGTCAGCACCGGCAGGAGCAGAGCCAGGATGGGCTGGTTCTTCCAAAAAAACCTTTCTAGGATGTTAGGGAGCAATCTCTGTGTTTTATATTGTGGGTTTTCACATACTGTAGAAACTCAAAAGTCACATTCTGCTGTCAGTCGACCCGGTGGAAAATTCAGCCATCATTTTGCTGGGCTGACTTTGGGTTTTGCCTGTGCTGTGATGGCTGGAGATGGTGGAGGTCGGGCGGCTCCTGCCTTTACTCCCGTGTAACTCGCCCGTTTCAATGGGGTTACTCTACTGGAATCTGAAGTCGCTTCAGCCCTGGCAGGCTGCGGCGGTACCGCTGGATCCACTCCAGCATTGCTTCAGGGCTGCTAATGGAGAAAATTGAAAGTCACCCCCAGTAAAGTGACACTAATGTAAAATCTGGAGTTGCTCCACTGGTGCCTGTGCAGGGATAAAAAAAAATTAAGTCACCCTCCGACGGTGGCACGGGTTTACCAGGCTGCTGACAGCAGAATGTGCTTTCTGGTCTCGCGATGATGCTTTTGAAACAACTTGCAGAGAAACGGAGTGGCGAGGCAGAGCAGCGCTTCGTGGCCGCGGAAATCTCTCGGCTCCCAGGAGCTGGGATGGAGAGACACGGTCACAGGCTGCTTTGCTCGTCTGTGAAACGATCAGCACTTTTTTTTTTTCCCTTTTTCCATATGAATTCTGTCAAGGTAATAGTGAAAAAAGGAAAAAAAAAAACCAGGGGCCAGATCCTGGTTTGCAATTGAGGATTTGCTCCTGGGTTAAAAGCAGTGTTAAGAAAACATGAAAGGCAGCGGGCACGAGCGCTGACGAATCCCAGACTAGCAGGTCTGTTCGAGCCACGGCCGCTGCAGAGCCCGTTTGCGCTGCTGTGCTGTGGAGCAGACTCTGACCCCAGCCCCAGGCGAGCCAGGGAAATCCCCAGGGGTGCCCAGAGCAGCCCCCAGGCACCCGGCTGCACGGTCGGTCGGGAGCCTCTGGGGCTGCAGAGGATCTCCTGCGGCTCTGCCCCAGTATCGGAGAGATCCAGGCTCCAGCTTGCTGCCGTCGGGACTCCGGCAAAGCAGCTCCGGTGGGATTTCCCGTGTAAGCCGTGAGCTAAAACGAAACCCACGGCACCGGGGACCATCAGCAGCCGATCTCGGCGATACCCACGCAGCAGCAGTGGCTTCCAGGGGAGTGCAGCCCTCCGCCAGCCCTTCATGGTTTTTCCTTGACCAGTACCGCATCAGTTTTCTCTCGTCCTCGCTCAAAAACACTGTACAAGTTTGCGTGTATCCTCTTTCCCAGGGATCCGGGTGCCATCACACGGTCCTACTCCATGGTACTACCAACCTCGCGCTGAGCCAGCCAGCCACAGAGTTGCTCGGTGTTAGCCTGGCCGTCCTGACTGTGTGGCCCTTCCATTTAAAATCCATTCCCTATTATGTTGTGTTTGCTTTTTTTTTTCTCTCTCTCTCTCTTTTCTTTTAACGTCATAGGTAACCTGTAGTCGGGATTGTTACTATTGGAAACCGATCACATGTTCCATCCAGGTATTTTCATCTCTCTGGCATTACGCAAAAATAAAGGCCTGAGAGAGAGATATAACAGAACATAGAAGTAGAGTTAGGCTCGTTGTCTGAGTTTTGAGGCATATAGTATAAGGGGAGAAGGAAAAAAATTAAAATAAAATAAAAAATTAAAATAATGATGTTGCACAACTTGTAGAAAACAAAGAAGGGAAAGGGTTAATGTATTAAATGTGCTAAATTACATTAAGAACTTAATTTTATTAAAGTATTATTACTTAAGAACCTTGGTGTCTGCTCTTGGTTCCTGTCTGTTCACGCTTTAGGAGGGGGTCCACGGGTGGGGGTTGGGAGCGGAGCCCTGGGCTGGGCTGAGCTCCGGGTGCACCGGGGCCATAACCTCCTTCTAAGACCCCTCACGGGTCTCTCACGCCTTCAGTGACACTTCTTGGGGTTAATTAGAGCAAAGGCGTTTAATTCGCCAGGCTGTCAGCTCCCCTGCACCAGCTGCGGCTCCCAGCCCCGGTGGCGGCAAGGTCCCGTGTCCGTGAGCCTTGTGCACGTACCCGAGCCTCGTTTCACCCTTCCCACTACCTCGTTCCAGCAGAAATTGTACAAAAGCTGGAAAACCTGGAACAAAACTGAGCTGCCAAGCCTGAAAGCGTCTCCATGAGCCTAAATGAGCTCGTCCTGTGCGTCCATGCCGGTGCCCGGCTGCATGGCACGTCTGACGGCAGCAAGTCCCAAGCGACGCTTGGCTCAACCCCCGTCCCTTTGCGGAGCCGACGGCAGCATCCTCCCCCCCACCCAGCACCCACCTTTCTGGCGGCAGGGCTGACATCACCTCTTGGCGCTGCGTTTCAGTGCGGGGAGGCGGTGGTGCGGGAGGGGGTGGTGCTTGGCAGCTCTCCGGCTGGTCTGCGAGAGCCGTGCCCCTCCCGGCTGGCGTGGGCACGGGGCAGAGCCCGGCCCGGTGGGGTAATCCTAGAATCGTTAAGGTTGGAAAAGACCTCTAGGGTCGTCGAGCCCAACTGTCAACCCAACACTACCATGACTCCTAAACCACATCTACACAGTTTCTGAAGCCCCCCAGGGACGGTGACTCCCCCACCTCTCTGGGCAGCCTGTGCCAGGGCCTGACCCCTCTGGCAGGGAAGGCATTTTCCCTCACACCCAACCTAAACCTGCCCTGACGCAGCTTGAGGCCGTTCCCTCTCGTCCCATCACTGGTGACTTGGGAGCAGAGACCAGCCCCCCCCTCACTCCAGCCCCTCTCAGGCAGCTGCAGAGAGCGAGAAGGGCTCCCCTCAGCCTCCTCCAGGCTAAACCCCCCCAGCTCCCTCAGCCGCTCCTCATAAGACCCGCTCTCCAGGTCTTATAACCGTCACTCACCTGGGGACAGCAGCCGCCAGCCACGGTCAGACACAGACGGCTGCCAAGGACGGGTCTGGCCAAGGACGGGTCTGCCCAAGGCTGGGTCTGCCCAAGGCTGGGTCTGCCCAAGGACGGGTCGGGCCAGCTCAGGGATGAGGCTGCCCCGGGACAGAGCAGTGCTGTGGTGTGAGGACACGCCGCACCGGGATGGCTTAAGCCAAGGTTAAGGTGCTGCCAGGGCTGGGGTGGCTGAACTGTCGGCTGGGTAAAAAGGGGGCAACCTAAACCCCATCGGGGCTGGCATCCACGCGGCACAGCCATTTCTGCGCCCGGTTCAAGCACCCCCGCTCTCCCCCCCGTGCCACGGCCGCAGGATCCAACCTGCCCTTCTGAGCCTGAATGTCAAGCTCTCCCCTCCAGCCTCCCAGCAAGACACCCCCTTGCCCAGGCTGCAGCCACACCTTCCTCCCTTACCCTCCTCCTCCTCACCTCTCACACCCTTCAGTGCTCGGGGATGCTGCGCAGCTGCTCCGTGCCCAGGCGCGCAGGGCTGGAGCTGGCGCAGCTCCTGGCCTCAAGGAAGGACCCTGGCAGAGAGAGCGAGCGAGCCTCCAGCAGCAACTTTATTTGGCGGTTTTGCCCAAATTCCTGTTTCACTGATAAATTGCACCCCAAGGCAAGACCCCGGCGCGGATCCTGCCGGCCCAGCCAGGTGAGATGGGGTGACCGGGGGCAGCCATGGTGAGACACAGACGTACACCCCCCAAAATCCCATGCTGTGGCGGGGATGCACTCCCGCGCTGGGGTTAATGGGAAGGGACAGGCTCTCCCAGTAAGGCCACCGCAGTGCCTGCACCCCCTCTTGATTGATGCCTGCCAATCACCCCCTGACAGTGGCACCGGGCTCAGCCCAGTCTGTCCCAGCACCCTGGGTGATGTCCACCCCGGGAGGAAGCTGCGGTCCCCGAGGCAGGGGAACAGGGCCACTGTCACCCTGTAGGTGCAGCAGACGCTCCATCTAGTGGCAGCCGGGGCACCAGCCCCCAGCCACGAGTGACAAAACACTCGAGTGGGGCAGGTTCAAGTAGGGTGCGAAGCTCCTCGTTGGCCAGAGCCAAGGGGCCCAATGCGCTGGCATCACCCACCACACAGGGGGGTGTGCGGGGGGGACCGGGTGCCCAGCCCCAGCACGCCATCCCTGCCCTCACACTCACCCTACCAAAGCCCTGGGACCCCCTTGTCCCCTCCTGGGTGCTCCCCCAAAGGACATGCCCCCCCCCCAGACCCTGCTCCAGGCCCCCTGGGCTGGGGCAGCAGTGGGAGAGGTGCAGCTTTTCCCTTTGCTGGGGCTGTGCAAGGGCTTCACAGCATGAAAAACAGGGTCCTTCCAGGCATGAGTTGGGAGTCACCCCCCCCACCCCACAGCGGGGTGTCCCACGGCTGCCCCAGCAGCACCCAGAGGCACACCCAGCCCTTGGGGCTGAAGGAGCAGGGCTGGGTACAGCTGGCTGTGCTGCTGCTCGCTTCACCAGGCAAAAGAAGGGTGCACCCAGTGTCCCCCTCCGCACCCCACCCTAAAAGGCTGCACCCAGGGGTGTCGCAGAAATGTGGCACCAAACGAGGGAGTCGCGCTGTTCGGGCTTGTTCGGCGCCACCCTGAGTCACCCAGCGACTGCGCCTTCGGGGCTAGAGGAAGCAGGGACACGAGGGGATGGCATGTCCCAAACCATGGGGAGAGAGGGGAGAGACCTTGACGCTTCCCGCCCCCACCGCCCCGTTTGTGTAGGTCCCACATAAAACACAGGGAGAGCAGCACACAGGCAGCATGATGGTGCACACTGGAGCAGCCGTGCAGAAGCAGCCACCAGCCCGCCCTGTCCTGGGGAGCTGCAGCAAGCAGAGGTAGAGGGTGAAAAACACGATGCCACCACGTGCTGGGTGGTGGCGGTGGTGGGTGTCAGGGTGGGGGCACCCCAGGGGGCTCAGATGTTCTGGCAGCAGTTTGCCTGCCTGCCCTCCTGCTGCGTGGGCAGCACCCGGATGGGCTCGATGGTCGTGGTGGGGCCGAACTCTGACTCCGGCTGCCCGGTGATCTGCCTCTGCGACACGATGTGGTAGATCTCTGCCAGCAGAGAGAGAAGAGAAGGGGGGGAAAAAAATGCTTTAAGTATATATTTCAGTGGGGGACCCGCCCCTCCCAGAACACACAGCTCAAGGGGTTGCAAACGCCCACATCTCCCCATCCAGGGGAAGCAGGACCCCACCCCAGAACATACAGCCAGGGTCCCCAGCGGTGTCCTGGGAGGTCACACTGCCTGAAGCCACCTCCATTCCCCCCTCTCCCTGCTTTTCTGGCTGCCCCTTACCCGAGAGGATGTTGTGGAAAGCCGTCTCCACGTTGGTGGAGTCCAGAGCCGATGTCTCAAGGAAGGACAGCCCGTTCTTCTCTGCAAGGACAGGGATGGCTCAGGCGGGTGCCATGAGCTGCAGCTGCCCGAGGATGGGCCAGGACAGGGCAGGGTGGGGGAGATACCTGCAAAGCTCCTGGCCTCGTCAGTGGGCACGGCCCGCAGGTGCCGCAGGTCACTCTTGTTGCCCACCAGCATGATGACGATGTTGGCGTCAGCGTGATCCTGCAGTTCCTTCAGCCAGCGCTCGGCGTTCTCGTATGTCAGGTACTTGGCGATGTCGTAGACGAGCAGAGCTCCCACCGCCCCCCGGTAGTACCTGGGGGGACAGTGAGGGGACAGGGTCACAGCAGGGCCCCAGGTGAGGGGCACAGGTGGGGAGCAAGGAAACTCACGCCGAGGTGATGGCCCGGTACCGCTCCTGCCCAGCCGTGTCCCAGATCTGAGCCTTCACAGTCTTGTTGTCCACCTGGATGCTCCTTGTGGCAAACTCCACCCCGATGGTGCTCTTGCTCTCCAGGTTGAACTCGTTGCGGGTGAAGCGCGAGAGCAGGTTGCTCTTCCCCACCCCGGAGT
This sequence comes from Phalacrocorax aristotelis, assembly GCF_949628215.1. Taxonomy (NCBI): domain Eukaryota; kingdom Metazoa; phylum Chordata; class Aves; order Suliformes; family Phalacrocoracidae; genus Phalacrocorax; species Phalacrocorax aristotelis. The sequence goes on from NC_134300.1 coordinate 1,330,959, forward strand.
CCCCGATGAGCACAACTGGGGGGGGGGGGCACAAGCACAGTGTCAGTCCCCCCGCCAGACACCCAGCAAAGCCGTTCGCGTCCTGCAGTGCCGACCATCCCAGCCAACCCCACAGCCCAGCCTGGCAGGACAGGGGATCTCCCCACCTGCCCCACCCCAGACCCCACCTCCATTTCATCCAGGGAGATGCTGCCAGGCGAGGGGGCTGCAACTGCGAAGCTGCACTCGGGGAGTGGGACCAGGAGTTTCTGTTCATCCCGGCGGCATCGCCGCTACCTGTAGACACCCCTCAAGAAAATTTCTGCCGTTGCCTGGAAGTTGCCAGGGGTTTTCCTACAGGAAGGCACCGTATGCACCTACGTACGCAACGGGCAGAAAACCAGAGCCAGGACCTGTGCAGAGGCAGGCAGGCAGGAGAGGCCAAGCAGAACTGTGTCTCCTATTTTCAGCCCAAGCTCCAACCCTGAGGATGTACAAGAGGACTTAAACACCTGGTCTGAAAGGAAGCATCATCCTCCTCCTCCGCTGCTGGTCCAGCCCGTGAGCTGGGAAGGCCCTGGGTGTGGGTTTGTTAAGTGCATTTTCTGCCTGTCCCAGATCTGGCTGGTTCCTGTAAAACCTGGTGCAACAGGCTCTGGGGAGGCTTTATCGTGCAGTTCCCCATCAAGTTTGTTGATTTTATGACTCAATGGGTTTTGATTTTTGTTGTTTTGTTGTTGTTTGTTTGGGTTTTTTTAATTCCCCACCTCTGATTCTGTTCGTTCTCCAGGTACACTCAAATGCAGCCCACTTCACTTTGCCAGACCTCGTGGGACACTTCTCCCCACTGGGATCAGGCAACAGCAGGGCTGAAATCAGAACTGCCCAGTGACCACGCTGGGGAGAACGCCGGAGCAGTAGCACCGGTGAGGGACCCGCAGGTATGCCACGCCGCGGCACGCTGCGGGATTTGCCTGGGGTTTTGCAGCAAGACACATCTATGCTCGTTCAAGGCTCAGCAGCCACCATCCTCTAAGGACATTGCTCTGTGCGCTGGCTAACCCTTTCCCCATCAGCTCCAGCTCCTAGGGACTCGGCTCCCTTGCATGGGCTGGGATGCAAAGCCACCCCCTCCCCAAAACCCCGGTTGCAGGGCAGCCAGCAAATAGCATTGCTCCACGAAGCCCAAGAGCATGCAGCGCAGCTCCGTGGATCACCAAGGGCAGCTGGAAGGCACCGGAGCCTCGCTGGAGATCGCCGTGTCAGGGCGGCCAGCATCAGAGGGAAGGGCGGCTCCTCCAGGCAGCGCTGGGAGACGCCGCGCTACGTGGAGGCTCCGGAGGACCACGACAGCCTGGGCTACTCTGGACAAACCAGTGGAAAAAGGCAGGCCAATGATAAGCCAGGTTTGTTAACGCTTAGGAGCCTCCCAGTTTTGATGTGGGCTTGGCGTGTAATCAACGGGAAGTTGCTACTTCCCCCGGCTCAACTGCCGCATCCCCTATGCCCGCAGCGCCGTGCTTCTGCTGCCTCCAGCCCCAAGCACCTCGGTGGCCCGGGAACAGGGGGGCAGTGCAGCTGATGCCTGCAAGAGCCCTGGCTGCCAGGAGCCGGCACTAAATACAGCCAGGGGAGACTGAGGCACGAGCATGCCGTACTGCATCACCCCCGCAGCCGGCAGGAAAGAAAAAATGTATTGGTATGGGAAAGCCTTAGGAAACCGGTGTGGGAGAGGAAGGAAGGAGCAGACCCAGCCCGTGTCGGGCACACGCTGACCTTGCACAGACCCCCACGGCCGTGGCAGGCTCCTCGCGCTCCTGCAGGCTTTGCACCACGCCAGCGATGCAGGGAGGGGGTTGGATGGGGTGAGGAGCCGGCAGCCTCTGGGGCACCGCGCTGCAGAGGGGGTACAGGCTTAGCCCCATCCCCCTGAGCTTGGAGGGCAAGAGGGACTTGAGCAACATCCTCCACCCCACGCACAAAAGCATTTGACACGCTCAGTCCTTGCTGCCTCTGGACACGCAGCATGAGCTGTTCAAAGCAGAGAGCGCGCGTCCTGTGAGCATGGCGAAACATCCCTGACACACCACATCCCACCCCAGAGGTGGGGATGGAAAGAGGCCTGGAGCTCTGCGCAGGGGCCCTGGGGAAAGTCCAAGGAGCCACCACACCCAGGGCCATTTCTCATCTGTCCTGAGCCCCTCCAGCAGAATCGAGGGCCTTCCTGTAATCACGGCAGGAATTTGCATCGTGCTTTGCAACAGGAGAAGGCAGCTGATGCCCCCGTCTCAGTGGAAATCAGGATGATGCTGCTGTGAGTGGTGACCATCTCCTGTTTCGCAGCGGGAGACGTTGGTCTCAGCAGAGCCACGTAACCCCAGAGAGAGCTGGCTCAGCTCCATGCCCCTGAACATTGCATCTCCCTGGGACTTTGCTCCTACTTCAGGAGGGATGAGCAGACCTTGCATTCAAAACTGAGTTCTCTTACTTTTTAAGTACTCCAGAGATCACCACAACACCGAGGAGGGGAATGCAGAGCCCAGCGCCGAGCTGCTCTCGGCGCCGGCTCCTCCGGGATCACTGGGAAGGGACAGGCGCCACGGGAGGACGACGTGCCAGGGCCATCTCAGAGCTGCGCTGCTGGCGCAACACTGGGCACGAAGCAAAGCACACACCAGCCAGAGGAGCTCCTGGTCCTGCTCCTGTCCCAGCTCCAGCTGCATCAGATTTTCCCCCATGCCAGGTTCCAGAATAACTCCGCAGAGGAGGATTTTCCTGGGCAGGGGCCAGGGGATGTGTGCGAGGAGCCAGGGGCTACTGTCGTGTAGGTGGCTGGAATTACTCGGGGCTTTTCGGGCAGGGCTGCACAGGAGGCTGACTCACAACCAACGGCCGGGTGATCTCACTCCCCAGCTTTTATTGCTCGGGAGGTTGTGACATTGCCAAGCCGTCCCCTGGCTTCCCCCAGCACCCGCTCCAGCCACGGCACAGCGGCCAGTGCGAGGGGAGAGCTGCTAATGGCAGGGAAACCGGGCATGTGCAGGGGATGGCAGCTGGGGTGGGGGTGCTCCGCAGGAGCACTGGGCTCCTCCAGCCAGGAAAACCAACACTGCACCTCCAAGGGCTCAGCCCAATTCCTGCTCGCACACCAGAGAGGTGTGACCAGCACCGGGAAGGACAACCCTGGAGCCCGGGATCCTTTCCCTTAACCGCAGCTGGGCAAGCAGCTCAGATTCCCTCTTGGGATTGCTCACTCAGCCCCCAGAACTGCCCCTCCTACCCCAGCCCCGCAGAGGAGAACGCCCAAACCTGCTCAGGGGGACTCAGGGGCTGGCACAGCCCCTGCGGTGCTGCATGGACCAGCTTTCCCCACCATCCCTGCCTCCTTGGGCTGCCCCCTGGGACCAGCACCCTGCCAGGGGCAGGACCACCCCTCCCCTGGATGCTGCACCCAGGCGAGGGCTCCAGGCTCCTCCTGCACCAACGAGCTGCTTTAATTAGCACTAGGGCCACAAACAGGCTCCCGCACCCAGCAGCCACGGGCCAGCTCTATGCAAATCCCAGCACCATGGCAGCGGTTCAGCCTTCACACTGAGGCCCCGGCACCACCGATACCCACCACCCCTCTGCCCAGCACAGGGGAGCACCCCAGCAAGCCCCCCCCCCAGGTCCCCAGCACTGGGAGATGCGTGCCATATCCCAGTACAAGCCAAAGCCCCAGCTTCCAGCTCCATCCCGAGGGTCCTGCATGGAGATAGCACCACCTACAGCAGGCTGAGACCAGGCACAGCTCATTGCAGGCACGGCCAGAGCAGCACAGGCAGGGCAGGAGACCCACCTTTGAAGAGGTAGTCGTACTCATCGTCCTTGCCCCGCATCTCGTCCAGCACCACAGCCACTGGGCCAACTGGGATTTCCGGGCCTTATCCAGCCCCAGCAGGGGCTGTCCCCTGCGCACCCATTGGTGGCCACAGCCCTTCCTCCTCCACACCCATTGGCGGCCAGGGCTGCCTGTCACCGCCCAGGTGTGCTCACCTGGGCCAGGTAAGGGGGAGGGGCAGGTATGCGGCTGCTCCCATGGGCGAGGGCTCTGCTCCCAGCTCAGCACCGGCGTGCTTTACCGAGGGCGCTGGGGTGCTTTGCATCAGGGTGTCCTCATGCAAAGCGCTGCGTGGCGGCAGGGACGGGCCCCCGCCGTGTACCTGTGTGCCACCGATGGGGACAGTTATGGCCACGCTCTCTGCGCGGGGCCACGGACGCGAAACGGGAGCTGGGCCGACGTGTCTCGCACGGTGCAAAGGGAAAGCGAGTGCCCAGGACTAGAGGAAGATACAGAGAATCCAGCAGTGTTTCTCCCATTTCCGAGGGGTTTCGGGTATCTGGCTGAGGCCAAGTCACGGTTTTGGACTGATAAACTGCCAGCCATCCCCTATAAGCCATCGAGGGTGTGGGGACGTGGACTGGGAAAGGCTGTGGGGGGGGGGGTGCAGGGGGACCGTGGCATTGGGCTGGGCTGCTTGGGTGACCACGATCTTCAGTGTGTCGTGGAGGTGGGGACCAGAGGACGGGACCACAAACACGCAGGAATTCCAGCTCAGCAAACCTGCATTTTGCAAGTCCTTTAATGGTTGTGTCACCGTAGCACTGGACACGGAGCTGTTCCCGGGCCCCTTGGCACCAGGCTCTGCACCGAGCCCTGTCCCGCCATGCAGATGGGAGGGACCTTCACGCTCATCCCATGTCTGGGATGGGGACAGTGGTGCACCAAGCATGGCCACTTTGCCCCTTTGGGCTTGGGACGACCCCAGAGGAGTCCCTAGTGGGGATGGAGACCTGTGGGGACAGCCACATCCCCAGCATGTGGCACAGCGTGGCCACACAGGAGCAACCCCAGGGCCAGACGCTGTCGTCTGTCTCCCATCACTGCCATGATCCTGGCCAGAACTGCCTGGCTCCTTCCCCAGCGGTGCCTCGGGGGTATCTCAGTCCTCTGCACCGTGGGGCCGGAGGGGCCGGGAGGTCCATGTGTGATGGTGGCGGTGATGCTGATCAGGGCCTGGCAAAAATGAAGGAGACAGAGCAGAGCTCCCGGCACTGGTGCTTCTCACCATTTATGGCAAAATTTGGCCACTCTCTGGGCTGCTGGTGCCCGCTGCACCAGGACAGGGGTGGCACCGCAGGCTGGGTGGCACCAGCCGGTGCCGGTGACCAGATGAGTCTGTGTGGAGGCAGACCCAGCTCTACGCCACTGGTGTGTCCCAGCACCGCGGGGGTCCCCGGGGGCTGCCCGGTCAGCTCAGAGGGCCACGCAGCATGGGCGCTTCTCCGTCTGCGCTGGGGCCGTGCTCTCCGCGCTCTCGCTGGCAAGTGACACCATGTTGGTTTGGCTGCTCCTCTGCTTCTGCTTCTGCACTTTGTGAAAGATCTCTGCAAAAAAAAAAAGGTGGTGGGGAGGGGTCTGTGTGTCAGCTGAGGGCCCCCCAAGGAAGCATGGACAGCTTTGAGCCTGCACCCCCATGGCTTGTCCTCTGGCCCGCTCCTTGGTGGGTCTCCTTCCCCTTTATGCAGCAGAGGAGATGAGTTGAGGGGTGACAAGGGAGCAACTCCCCCAAATTGCATCCCTGTGGTGCCTGGGGAACACCCTGCGTTAGGCAATTTCCTCTTGCCCAACGTGGGATTAGTGCTTCACCCCGTGCCATGGCTGGCAGCTCGCCAGGCCAGGCCGGCTCGGCACCATACGGCACGGCACGGCACACCTTGCTGCGCTCCTGCCCCAGCGCTGCTGGCTGCCATTCCCGGAGAGGTGCGCGTGGCCGAGCATCACCCCTCTCCATCCCCGGCCCCCCAGGTCCCCATGGCTGGTTCAGCAGGGTGCTGGAGACGTTGAGTCAGGAGCTCCGGACAACAGGAAGGGGGACCAGGGATTACCGGGGGAGAAGGAGCCCCCAGGGCTTCGGAGATGCCTGGGGGCTGTGAGAGCAAAGCCACAGGTGCGGAGAGCGAAACGCCCAGCGTAAAAGGCCGGAAACCAAACCAGCCAGAAAGACGACTCTGAGACCAGCCCCAAAGAGCTCAGGTGGAGCAGGGCAGAGGAGAGGTATGCTGCACACCCTCTGCCCAGCCCTGCATCCCCAGTAAGGGACCCTGCGATGCCCTGGTCCCCGGGACCCCGCTGCACCGCAGTGCCAGTGCATGTACCCTTCAGGATGGTCTCGAATGCCTGCTCGACGTTGGTGGAGTCCAGCGCCGAGGTCTCGACAAATAGCAGCCCGTTGTTGTCTGCAAGGAGAGGAGTCCCCCAAGACGATGCAGACCCCGGCGAGGGCACAGCTCCATTTTGGAGCCCCTTTAGAGATGTTCGGGTGCCCACATTGGTGCGGGTCCCTGCTACCAGGGAGGTGGCCAAGGCCCCAGCCCCATGGCAGGGTACCAACCTGTACCTGCAAACATTTTTGCCTCCTCCGTGGGCACCTCCCGAGCCTGTGCGAGGTCTGTCTTGTTCCCCACCAGCATGACAACAATGCTGGCCTCGGCGTGGTCATACAGCTCCTTCAGCCAGCGGTCCACCACATCGTACGTCTGGTGCTTGGTGATGTCAAAGACGACCAGGGCACCCACAGCCCCCCGGTAATACCTATGGGAGAACCCCACTGTCACCCCACGCTCTGGACACCCCCCGCAGCACCCTCACCTGTGGGACTCAACCCCCACAAGGGCATCACCGCCCAGGTACCAGCAGGAGCCCTGATTTCAGGCATCCTTACGCAGAGGTGATGGCGCGGTACCGCTCCAGCCCGGCCGTGTCCCAGATCTGAGCCTTCACCGCGGCGTCTCCCACCAGGATGGTGCGGGTGGAAAACTCCACGCCGATGGTGGTGCGGCTGTCATGGTTGAACTCGTTGCGGGTGAAGCGGGAGAGCAGATTGGTTTTGCCCACCCCAGACTCCCCGATCAGGACGACTGTGGAAGGAAGAGAGAAAGACCCCTGCAGCTGTCAAGGAGGGGAGAGGGGTGCTCCAAGACACTTCACAGTAATTCACATAACCCTTTCTGACCTCAGGCAGACCAGCCAGCAGCTCGTTGTCTCGGCAGCACAGCAGCCAGACCCCCCCCCAGCTGCCGGCGCGGTGCCTGGGCATCCCCCGCGGCCTGATGACCTGGGCACAGTGGCTGGGCAGGGATGTGGATGTGACACCCGGCGCAGTCACTCCCTCAGCAAACGGGAGTCCTGTCCCCGCATCACAAGCTCTCAGCCCCTCAAGCGCAGCTGAGCCATTTCGGCTGAGCCCACCCATGCTGGCGTGGCCCCAGCTCTGTTCAGGGGGGTCACGGCTACCAGGTTTGGGGAGCAGGAGCAAGGTGAGGACACCAGCAAGCCCCGGGTTACCCCGCTGCGGTGGGCACCCAGGACTGGTGGCACACTGGAACCAGCCCATCTCTGCTTGCCCAAGGGGAGCACTGAGGTCCCGTGGGGTCCGGCCAGTAGCACCCAGCGGAGATGCAGGATGCCAGGGCCCTGTGCCTGCAGAGCTCAAACTGGGGGGCATGAGGCTGTGCCCCTGTTTCTCCAGCCCAGGTTTGACCCCTGTGTCCTCTGCATGTGCCACCACCCAGGTCACCACAGCAGAAGGACTTTTAAATGCCCGACGGTCTCGGGGGTTAATGGGCTCACACGGCATTTGTTTTGCACGCTCAGTCCCGGTAGTCTCAGCCCCCACCGTGCGCCTGCAGTTTAGCCGGCGTCCCACACCTGCAGCCGTGGGGTGGGCATGGGTCTCCCCCTGCCTCCGCAGACCCCGGCACCGCTCGCCAGCCCTGACCTCACTGCCGTCAGCCGGGGGCGCGGCTGAGGCCGGCGCCTGCTCCCCGATCCCCTGACCCTTCGCAGCTCCTGGCGCACATCAGAGCTGCTGGGATGACCACCACCACCCCAGTTCAGGACATGGCAGCCCGTGGGGGAAGGCACCTCAGTTCCCTCCCTGCAGCCCTTGGCCATCCGTTTTGGGGAAGGGGGTTCGAATTGAAGCCATGACTCACCCTTGAAGACAAAGTTATAATCCTCCTCGGCACTGCCCATGTCGCCCCGGCTGCCTCCCGCCCTCGCCGGGGCGGCCGCCGCTTGGTTTCCTCCTTCCCGCTGCAAAGCCTCGAGCAGCCGGTGCAGGGTGGGCCGGGCCCCGAGAGGCGCCGAGGGAGGAGGTGGAGGAGGACAAAGTTTCCTCTCTGTCGGGGAGTGAGCAGGGAATGAGCGGGGAGCGAGCAGGGGCTGGGGGTGCGAGCAGGGTCCCGGGCAGAGACAGCAAGGCCGGCCAGGTTGGCAGTGCGGCGCGGCCGGTTGACTCAAGGGGTGGGACTGGGTGTCGCAGCACAGGTTGGGCAGGTAGTGTCACCCCTGGGACCGTCACGGGGCAGCCGGAGGAGGAGCTGGGGCCTGATCCTGGCTGCGGAGGCCGGCGCAGGCTGCGGCGCGGGGCACGCTGGGGTAGCGGGCACGGTTGGGCAGCGTGGGCAGCCAGGCCAGGAGCAGAGACCCCAGCTCAATCCTGCTCCACATGAGTCTGAACGCGTTTCCTCGCCTCTGCTGCCATCGTGTGAAAGCTGGGGAAACTGGGGAAAGGAAGGAGCCCCTGCCACCCCAATGCAGCCAGGCAGGGGTGCAGGGGGGCTCGGCTCTGTTGTACCCTCTCCCCCTTGAGAGCCCCTTGCAGCCCCTGCCCTGTTTTTCCCCAGGGCGATGGCCCGTCAGGGAGCTACAGGCAGCCCCAAAGCACTGCCTGGGGCCCCCCCAGCCCGGCTGAGCGTGCGTTACCCCCCCAGCTCCCCCTTTTATTCGCAAGAGACACAAAAGGACACAAGCATCATACACACTTTTATTCCCTTCCCCCGCTCCCCGGCTTTTTTACTTCCCCCCCCCCGCTTATTTTTAAAGGCCACACCAAAGCAGGACCGAGCTCCAGGATGCCCATGGGGCCGCTCACCCCCCACCAGCGCCCGTGACGGCGTCGAAGCAAATGGCCTTTGCACGGCAGCACCTCCGAGCCCCTCTGCTCCGTGCTCAGGATGCGGCCACCTGCGTGAGCGGCTCCTCCAGGTACTGGACCAGCGCCTGCGCCTGCGAGCAGAGAGCAGCGTGAGCGGCGCTGAGGTGGATTTTGCAACCGGTGCACACAACGCCTGCATGCTTATTTTAATTTATATTTCATTTTAGGGCCTTAAAAAGGTGCAGTGCGGTGCCTGGGCTGGCACAGGGGTCAGAGGACCCCCTGCAAGGAGGAAAGAGGCATCTCAGGCATGGCAGCTCCCCCTCCACCGCTCCCATCCTCATCCTCCTCAACAGCTCTTGCCCCTCCCACAGCAGGGATGCAGCCCTGCGGCCCCCCCGGCCCCCTCCCCACCAGCATTACCTTGGCCTTCAGCATCCCAAATCCAACTGTCTCCTTCGCGTACATGCAGAGCAGCAGGTTTGCCACCCGCGTGATGGCCACTCGTCCCTCCTGCCCAGGGAGAAACAGCACCCGTCACACGGCAGGGTCCCAAAGGACCCCCGGGGTCCCCAGGGAGGGGAGGGCAGCCCCTAGCCCCACGTACCATGCAGTCCATGAGGATGAATTTGAGGTTGTCCTCGTTGAACGCCTGGTGCCCGTTCTTGTCATAGGCCACCCAGATGTTGCTGGCGATGGCCGCGGTGACCCTGGCATCAGTGTCCCCATAGCCCGAGTAGGCGAGCAAGGACCCCTCATTGTTCAGGAGCCTGGAAACGAGATTTGGGGGGGGGGCAAATTGGTGCTTCTAAACCCAGTGGAGCATCAGACCCCACTGCAGTGCCGGGGGGCAGAGCGAACCTCCGCAGCCCAGTCCCCTGCCCGGCACTGCTCCCAGGACACCCCAGGCTTACAGGGGATTTTGGCAGGGGGTGGGGGGCTTCAAAGCCAGGAAGCTCTGGGGTGGCCCCAGTCCTGAGCAAGGGTCTGCCGTGGCTGTGCCTGTTGCAGCAGTGGGACCAGCTGCAGACTGGGCAGGAGCCTGGGGGGGGGAAGCAACATGCAGGACCCCAGCACCGTGCATGCCCCTTGCAGGCCCCCGTGTCCCCCCCGGGAGGGCGGGCATTTCCTTGCAGGAGTGTTACCCTGCACCGAGCTGCCGGCCCTGCAGCCCCCAGTGTACGGGTGGAAGCTGCCCCTCGCTCCCCAGCCCCCAACCACTACTTACAGGGTGCTCTGGACCCCGCCGGTGTTGGCCTGGCTCAGCACCTGCGTCAGGGCTTTGGGGCGCAGCATGGCCGCGGCCGCCCCACTCCTCGCCCTGCGATGGCGGGGAAGGATGGAGCAGGCCTCCTCCGTCAGCGAGGCCATGCTCTGCCCAGAGCACGCTGGGACTTGTAGTCCCTGCCCCAGGGATGCCGGGAGTCCTGCTGCGGGTGGCCTGTCCCCCAGGGCCACCCCGGGGTGCTGCCCCAGCACCCAGCCCAGGTGCAAGGTGAAGGAAAGCCTGGCCGGGGGGAGTGCCGGGATCGGCCGGACACCCCCAGACTCTCCCCCTCGGCAGGCCAAGCGTGGCTGTTGGCACCTGCCGCTGCGCTCGTGGGTCTGGATCAGTCCCCGCAGAAGGCCATGGCACGGCAGCGGGGGGCTTGATCCCCAGAACGAGCCCAAATGAAGGGGGGGTTTCCACCCCCCGCTGGGGTCCCTGGCAGAAATGGACCTGTTAGAGCAGCTTTAGCAAAGGGAGGGGTTCCCATGGTGGGCCTGGATAAAGAGGGGTGCAGGATGGATCCGGCTAATTCGGGGGTATGGGATGGATCCAGCTAATGAGGGGGTGCAGGATGGATCCAGATAACTGGGGGTGTGTGGGATGGATCCAGCTAATGAGGGGGTGCAGGATGGATCCAGCTAATGGTGGGGGGTGCAGGATGGATCCAGATAATTGGGGGTGCAGGATGGATCCAGATAACTGGGGGTGTGTGGGATGGATCCAGCTAATGGGGGGGGTGCGAGATGGATCCAGCTCACGAGGGGGTACGGGATGGATCCAGCTAATGGGGGTGTGTGAGATGGATCCAGCTCATGAGGGGGTACGGGATGGATCCAGCTAATGGGGGTGTGTGAGATGGATCCAGCTCATGAGGGGGTACGGGATGGATCCAGCTAATTCAGGGGTGCAGGATGGATCCAGCTAATGGGGGGTGTGTGGGATGGATCCAGATAACTGAGGGTGCGGGATGGATCCAGATAATTGAGGGGGTGCGGGATGGATCCAGCTAATTCAGGGGTGCAGGATGGATCCAGATAATTGGGGGTGCGGGATGGATCCAGATAATTGAGGGGGTGCGGGATGGATCCAGCTAATTCAGGGGTGCAGGATGGATCCGGATAATTGGGGGTGCGGGATGGATCCAGATAATTGAGGGGGTGCGGGATGGATCCAGCTAATTCAGGGGTGCAGGATGGATCCGGATAATTGGGGGTGCGGGATGGATCCAGATAATTGAGGGGGTGTGGGATGGATCCAGCTAACGGGGGGTGACGAGGGGCTCTGGCCGGGCACCGGGGGTGCCGGGAGGCAGGCACCACGGCCACAGCTGCCCCCGCCCGCCGCCCCCGGGCCGCCCCCCCGCCCCGCCGCCCCCGGGCCGCCCCCGCAGCGCTGCAGCTCCCCGCCGGGCCGCTAGGGGGCGGTAGCGGCGGGGCGGGGGGCCGGGGCGCCGCTCTCGCGCGGTGGCGCGCGCCGCCTTTCTCTGGCGGCGGCCCGGGTTAGCGGCGAAGATGGCGGAGCCGAGCGGCGGCGGGCCCGGCCCCGGCGGGGAGGGCGAGGCGGGGCTGGGCGGCCCCGGCGGGGCGCTCATCCGCGTCACGGTGAAGACCCCCAAGGACAAGGAGGAGATCGTCATCGCGGACGGCGCCTCCGTGCGAGAGGTGGGGGCGGGCCTGGGGGGTGTGGAAGGGCGAGGGGGGCCTGGCTCGGGGTGAGGGGGCCGCCGGGGGCTGGCTCGGGGCTGAGGGTCTGAGGCAGCCTGGGGGGAGGTGGCTCGGGGGTGAGGTCTGAGGGGGCCTGACTCGGGTGTGAGGGTCTGAGGGAGCCTAGGGGGGGATGATTTTGGGGGTGACAGGCTGGGGAGTTGAGTGTGGGGTTTTTTAGGAAGGGTCTTGGTTTTGCGGAGGGGGGAGGACTTTTGAGGGGGAGCGAGAGAGCCGGAGGCCCTGAGAAGTGGGGGGACTTGGCTTTGGTTGCAGGTGACGGCTAGAGGGGCTTGGAGGACTTTTGGAGACTGGGCTTCGGGTTGGAGGGGGGGCTTGGGGGGCACCCCTGGCCTTTGGGGCCTTGTGGGAGCCAAGCTTTGGGGGAGCTGGGAGACCTGGGTGAGGGTGGGTCCTTGGAGGGGGCTTTGGGGTGGGGGCGGGCAGGCTTTGAGCTGACGTGAGCGATGGAGACGGCCCTGGGTGGGGGGAGAGATTGTCCTGGGGGTAATCCTTGGGAGGGTTTGTGGGTGTCAAAAACAGGGTGTTGTTGGGGATGTGGGGGGGACTGTGAGGGGCTTGGAGAGTGGTCATGGGGAAGGGAGCTTTGGGGTGGATGGGGGCCGTGGGTAGAGGGATGTGGAGGATCGGGTTGGGGGTCTGGGGGCTCGGCCGGTGGGCTGGGCTGCGCAGGGAGCAGGAGGGAAGGTGTTCCTCGAGCGGTTGGTGTGGGAAGGGTGCTGCGATGGGGAGATGCGGCTCTGGGGGCAGAGCCGGATGAGTGTGCGCAGGGCGGCCTGTGGGGAGGCAGCTGGGTGTTGTGGGGTGGGTCCAGACACTGGGATCCCAGTCCCTCAGGCGAGAGGAGAGGGGCTGGGCAAGTCTTTGTGGTAAAGGTTGGCCGGAGTGGAGGAAAGGGAAATGTCAGCCTACCCGTGGGCTGGCGGGGGTCTGCTCATGCAAGGGAGCTTCACCGGGCCCAGTGATGCGGGGTGAGCGGGAAGGGGCTGGAATTTGCAAGGATTGGCTCAGGCGCTGTCGAAGTGGCTGTGCCCACTGGGGCAAGGTGTCATCAGCGCGGCTCTTGTCTTGCTGCGTGCTTTGATCTGGGGTGTGGGGCACAGAGTTGCGCTGTGAAGGACCTGGTGGAGATCTCTGGGAGCAGAGTCATTGGGCAGGCAGGTGCTGTAGGATGTGTGGCCCTCCTGCTCCTTCCCGAGCGGCTCCTGAGAGCCCATCGGTATAAGTGGGATGTTGAGTGACAGCTTGGCACAGAGGAGGGTGTGAAGCTTTGCGACCAGGATGACCTGGGGCTCAGGGCTGCGCTCCACCAGGGATTGTTGTTGAGGGTTCTGGTGTGAAGGCTGCAAGCTCCTCTGGGACAGGTGTGTGCTTCTCTTTCTGTCCTGGCCTTTCCCTCTGAATTTCCTGTAGTTTGAGACTTCCAAATGCAAGGCTTTTTTCCCTCGCAGATCAGCTTGGGAATGCCCCAGCTGGGCTAGCAATGACAGTCTATTGGCAGGTGTTTATCCCACCCCATCACAGACTAAAGAAGAGGTGTCCGTGTTATGTGGTGTGGCGTGCTCATAGGGAATTCAGTTGCAGAAATAGGAATTGGAGAAGACCTAGTTTATTTCCATTGGCTGATAAAGGATTGTTCCCTTTTCCATAGAGCTCTGTCCTGTATTAAATCAGAGTTGGGCTTTCCTTAGGAAAAATATCAAATGAGCAGAGACAAAAACAGTTCAGTCATTCAGAGGATAAATGGTGTATTTGGATTAGACCTAAGAGACACACTTGATCTTGCTTTGGAAGCCTTCAGCTCTTCTTGAGGTAATTGCTCTATCCTTTCTGAAATTTACTGCACATTTTGTAAGCATGGAGGTTGTCTTTTGGATTTTTTTTTTTTTTTTCCTTAACGCCCCAGACATCCTCAGCAACTGGTGACTGAATTGGTACCTGCATGGGCTCCTCTTGGGTGAGATACTGAAGGGCTGTCAGTTCCTTATGCTGTTTGCATAGTGGATATGATATCTGGAGTATTAGCTTTAAATTTCTGGACTTGAGCCTTTGCCTGAAAAATGCTTTGTTTGTTTTTCAGTTCAAAGAAGAGATTTCCAGGCGGTTTAAAGCCAAACAGGATCAGCTGGTTCTGATCTTTGCTGGGAAGATCCTGAAGGATGGAGACACGTTGAATCAACATGGGATCAAAGATGGGCTGACTGTACACTTAGTCATTAAGACTCCGCAGAAGTAAGAAACTATTTCGTCTTGGGGGGCTGAGGCTAAATGGATGATGGAAGTAAACGATGGTGGAGCATTTCTGCCCTGTCTGAAGTGGTGTACTCGTGCGAGGCCTGAGTGCTGAGGCTGAGGGCGTGTGCGAGTCTGGCAGCGGTGATCCAGCAGGAGAACTCTCCCAGGCTCTCTCCCTGCCACGGTTTTGCCGTGCAGCTGTGGGGTTTACCACTCGGCCTGTGTAAATTTGTGGCAAGTACCTGAGGGGTTGACTCTTCTTTAACACAACTGGTGTATTTTGAGCTTTGTGTATTTTGTGCCTTTATAACTTAGTAATCTTGAAAGAACCCATTGGAACTTGATACCAGTTCTAACGAAGATAAGTTGCTGTTACCAGAAATTACTTTCCCAATGAATTTGTGTTGAAGTTGAAACTAATATCCAGTTTTTCTTTCACTTCCTGTCGTGTACTCTGCTCTAAGCCTTGCGCTCGTGCTTTGAGGTGCCATGGGAGACAGGCCGTGCGGGCAGAGCGCTGTCTGTGGGGCAGAACGGTGTTCCCGTGTGGTACCTATAGGCACGTCTGTATGGGCAGGTGTGGACAGGTGGGTGCTCCACCTTGGTGGGAACGCGCGGAGGCTCAGGACGTATGAGCATGGGCACGCAGCGGTGTGGTTGTTAGCTCAAGTCCAGCACTGCCGGCACACCCCGTGGTAGCTCCCAGTTTGGACACGGCTCACTTGTGTCTGTCTGCACCATGTAGCTCGGCCTGAGAAAGGGACACAGGACTGACCGCACGGCCCTGCAGGGTTAGGCTTTTCCCAGTGCTGTCCAATGGAGCGGTGGGCACAGAAGGGTTTTTGGGACTGCTTGCTGTTCTTCAGGCACAGCCACGTCTTGTTGATCTTGAAACCCCCTTCGCAACTGTTTCTTGGGCTCCCTGCTGCAGTCACATTGGGCTCCTGGTGAACTAGCGGGGCTGCATCTCTTTGTGCAGTTTTGCTCTCCCCTGGGAGAGCTGCCTTACTGGCTTAGTCAAGATTAGTGCTTCCCCCCCCTTCCTCCCCGCCTTTTTTGTAGAAAGACAAGCATGTGTTTTGTCGGCTTCTGCAGGAGGCCTCTCTCTGGATTCTGCATCTCCAGGTAGCCTGATGCTGTTTACCGCTGTCTCCACAGCAAACTGTGGTGCTTGTGAGCCATTTCAAAGGGTAAATGAAAGAGCTTCCCTGGGCTGCTGATTTTATTTTTTTCCCCCCCACTAATAGTCATAGATAAGTGCTTACTGAAGACATTACAGCCTCTTCCTGTGCTGAGAGAAACCAAGTGACCTTTCTCCAGCTTCCTTCTTCCTTTTTTGTTCAGCTTCCTATTCACTTTGTTTCCCCACTCTCTGCCTCCTTCTCAGTGGCCGCTGGTTTTCAGCAGCAGTCAGGCGACTCGGGAAAGTGGTCAAGGAACTTCAGGTTTGATTTTTGAAGTCCTAAAATATGAGTGAAAAAGGAAAGGGAGTTATATAAAGGAATCATTCTTGGTTTGGAAAAAAAAAAACCCTGAGGAGGAACTGTGATTACAAGGGACTACCTTAGGTTCGTTTACTCAATAAAGCTGATGTCCGGCATCTGCTACGCTGTGGCTTATGGCACAGTATCTGCATGTGTGTACTGAAAGAAGTTCTAGTCAACTCCTGTTGGACGGAGAAGCCTTGCATGCAAGGTCCAGCCAGTGGCAAAGATGTGAATTCATAGCCAAGCTGGCCAGAAACGTTCTGTGGCTTCATGGGACAGATGTTAGCTGCCCTATGCCTCAGTTTCCCTATCTGCAGAGTAATGGTGATGCTTACTTTTGCCCCAGGAGCACTGATAGGAATATTCAGTGCATGGGAGGATTTGCAGAAAAGCAGATTCTTGTTTACCCCGTGCACTAGCCCTGCTGTAACCTCCTGTGGTTTCTGTGGGAGCAGCAGGAGGATTTTCCTGTTTGGAGCAAACTCATTGCTCAAGGATACAGCTGAGGCAAATAGTTCAGTGGGATTCAAGGAAGAGCTAGACACAACTTGGGGTAAGACCAGTTAAGCCACTTCGCGTGGGCCAGGATAAAATGTCAGAGGCTGTTACACATCGGGGTGGGAGGCAGATTCCAGCAGGTGGAAGGCATCTGGGAGCACAGCGTGCATCCGCACAGGTGGGAGTGGGAGCAGCCAGGGCTGGCTGCTGCGGGCCAACAGGCGCGAAGGGAGGCTTGGTCAGCACAGGGTACGCCCTCCTGTGTCCCCCCCAGAGGGCTCTGCTCACTCTTCCCGAATCTCAGGAGCTGAATGCCTTCTTTGTTTCTTTGCAGGGTCCAGGATTCAACGTCTGCTGCTTCTGCCCCCAATGCTGCTTCTGCCCCCACGGCAACCCCTTCTTCTCCTGCTGCCCCATCTCAGCCTTCCACATCCAGCAGCGCTGTTTCCGACGCAGGGAGCGGCAGCAGACGGAGCAGTGGGTCAGGGACTGTGGGAGGTCCTGGAGACGGAGGCCCTAACAGTGCTACATCCATCCTGTGTAAGTGATGGCTGTGAGGTATGACACAAAAGAAGAATTTCCTAGGATTAGCCCAAGGAGTCGGGGTTCCTGACCCCTATAGTTGTCTCTGCTTGCTGTAGGCTTTGCATGAGTCGCTTCCACCAGCGTAGCTCTGTTTCCCTGCCGAGGATAATGCCAAAGCCTTTAGGGAAGCATGTATAGGGGGTGTCCTCCCTCAGAGCTGGCTGCTGTAGGAATATAGGATACCCCTAGATTAGCGTGGGTGCAGTTCAGCTGATGTGCTTGTCCTCTTTTTGCAGCTGCCGACAGTTACTGACTCACGCCTCTCTCCCCGTGTGTTGTTCCCTCTCCAGCTGGCTTTGGCGGCATCACTGGGCTGGGCAACCTTGGGATGGGCTCCGCCAACTTCATGGAGCTCCAGCAGCAGATGCAGCGGCAGCTGATGTCCAACCCAGAGATGCTTTCTCAGATCATGGAGAATCCGTTGGTGCAGAACATGATGTCTAACCCTGACCTCATGAGACAGATGATCATGGCCAATCCCCAGATGCAGCAGCTCATGGAGCGAAACCCGGAGATAAGCCACATGCTGAATAACCCGGAGCTCATGAGGCAGGTGAGTCAGCATGCCAGGGCCTGGTTAAAGCATGTTCAGGAGCATCTTTGTGGATGAGCTTCAGTGTCTGCTCTCCAAAGGGAGTGTGTGAATGCCAGATCCAAGATTTTAGAGATCTCTTCCTTCCTGCTGTAAGCTCCCCACAAACAGATGGTGGTCTTAAGTTATGTGAATACTGATTACTCAGCCCACATACTTGCAACTCTTATCTCCCTTTCAAGGCTATTGAATCCATGATAAGCTGGGCAAAAAAGGATGCTGGGATCATCCTAGTGTACTGCGCACAAGGCTACTGTGTTCTCATTCAGGAATGGGAGTAAAAGCAGTCACAGAGAAGTGAAGCTACTGCAAAAGCTTTTTGTTTCTCTCCATTTCTCTTAGTAGATTAAGAACAGACTATAGAGCTGTACAGTCAATATTTTACTACCTGTATCAGGGGAGAGCACTAGTTGTAGGCCAGGATCCTAGAGGTCTCGATTTTCCCTACTATCCCCGACCAGAGGACCCATGCCCTAGAGCACTGGCTGGCTGGAAGACCAAAGGTTCATTGGAAGGGAAGCAGGAGGCGTGAGTGAGAGCCTGTGTTAAACAGCCCTTGACAGGACCCTGCTGTTGCCCCGGGAAGCCTTGTCTGGAGGTCTTTCTGGGTTGTTGCTGAATGAGCCTAGTTTCCATCTGCTTCTTGGTTATCTTTTTCAACTGTGTCGGCCATACATGGAATTCCAGAGCTGCAGGACTACATTGTGAATGATCGGTACTTAAGCAGCTCCTTATGTGAGATCTGGATGCTCCTTGCGCAAGGGAGAGACCCATCAGAAGTCTGGAGAGGGTGAATTTCTTGGTTTTCTCGAACTGGGAAGGATCCAACTCTTCCACCTTCTCCGTTTTTGAATGCAGTCCATCGACTTTGAGTGGGAACATATGGGTGTTAAATGTTTGGATGTCCCAATACTGCTTAGAAACAAAACAATCTCATCCAGCTGAATTGAGGTTGAGAAGGAAGAGAGCTGAGCAAGGATGGGAGGAGCCAGGATCCCTGGGCTCTCTTTGCTTGGATAAATGATCTCTCTGCTCTCTGGCTGTGAAACGGGTTTAATTATACTCTTTCTTCTGGGAGCTGAGGTTTAACTCTTTCAGTGCTTGGCTGGTAGAGCAGTATTATACCACTGGGCTGCTAACCAGTCTCTTGATCCACTCTGGTCTTCCCTGGGGCACATGGGCCTGAGCTTTCCCTGTTTTCCTCCTTCTCCCAGACAATGGAATTGGCTCGTAACCCTGCCATGATGCAGGAGATGATGCGGAACCAGGACCGTGCTTTGAGTAACCTCGAGAGCATTCCAGGAGGATACAATGCCCTGCGTCGGATGTACACGGACATCCAGGAGCCCATGTTTAGTGCAGCCAGGGAGCAGGTAATGGCTGCATTCCTTTAAGTGGGGTGTAGCGTGCTGAGCATGGGAAAGGGGTTTTTCCCTGACCGCCGTGCTAACAGGGCAGCCTTCCCAAAGCATGGCTGTTCATCCCCTCCTGCTCTAGATGATGAATGCAGCCACTAGCAGGAGAACGTTGTGCAGGGCCTGTCATCTGCTTTTATTGCATGCTTTGGTGTATCTGGGCAGAGACCTTTGGTCTCCGAGCAGGCTGGATGCCAGCCATCGCCGATGTGAAGGCCCCATAGCTTCGCTAGCACAGCCCTCTGCTCTCAGCCCAGCTTACTGTATTAGCTCAAGCCTGATGCCTTTGGATTGGAGCTGGCTGAGATCCAGCTGGCTTGAAGCACAGGAGGAGTGAGCGCAGGTCTGTCTGTAAAAGGCTGTGCAGACATACTCTAGTCTAGCATTACCTACTGGTATGTCCGGGTGCTGATTTTACGTGGATGTTTTGAAGCCCTGCGTTTGGGAGCCAAATCTAGGGCTGTGGCCGATTCTTGAGCCTGGTCTCTTTCTGAGCGAGGTGTGTTGTGGATTAGAGATTTCTCAGGAGGCAAATTATGGTGTGTGTTTAGCATATTCTGGACCAGGATGAAGATGATCGGCCATTCCCTAGCTCGTACGGTGGTGGGGTTAGTCCGACACTCTCTGCTGGGGCTAACTGATTATAGCTATTTCTTTTTTTTCCTAGTTTGGCAACAACCCTTTCTCTTCCTTGACGGGGAATTCTGATAGCTCAAGCTCTCAGCCTTTGCGGACGGAGAACAGAGAGCCGTTACCGAACCCCTGGAGCCCCACGCCCCCTGCTTCCCAGAGCCAGGCACCCAGCAGCGAAGGGAGCGCTGGCTCGGCAACCACCCAAAGCACACCGACTGTATCCAACCCCTTTGGGCTGAATGCTGCTAGCATTGGGTCTGGTAAGTAAGCAAGAGAGGAACCAGAGGGTGCTACTGACTGAATAGGTCACCCAGGCTTCCTTGGAAAGTGCTTCTCTCTGGCATTTGGGTGCCTGTCCGTGGGTGCTCTCCAGATGAATGATTCTAGCCCAGTTGCAAGCACAAATTATTTCTTGGTGCCTGTTGGAGGGTTACTTGGGAACCCTGATGTCCCTGCAGCCCTTGAGTATGGGAGAGTGGCAAGCCAAGCACTACCGTGGCTGTCCACAGCGATATTTGCTGTTGGCCAGGGTATGAAGTAAACGCATTGCTGTTATATGTCGTGTTATATTTCAGGGCCTGCAGCAGGGCTCAGGCTTGTAAGGGGTTTTCCTTTGTCTTCTCTTCCCTTTCCCCGTACAGGCATGTTTAACAGCCCAGAGATGCAAGGACTGCTGCAGCAGATTTCCGAAAACCCTCAGCTGATGCAGAACATGATCTCCGCCCCTTATATGCGGAGCATGATGCAAACTCTTGCCCAGAACCCAGACTTTGCAGCACAGGTAAAAGTGTTGCAGTTGTCTCCTGTTGTCAGACAGGCCATGAGCACAGCGCTTGTGAGACCAGTCTGCTTGTATAGCTGGAGTGGTTCCTCTCACAGAAACCAGGGAGCTGAGTGAATGTAGACAGTTTTGTTGTAATTCTTGATAGCTTGAAGACAGTCACGGTGCTGAACCCTGTTTCTTAGCAGAGCCCCTGACAAAAAAGGTGGCTTTTAAAGGAACATGGGAATGGCCCTTTGCTTTGCCCATGGCCAAATGGCCCCTGTTCAACACTGCGTCTAGGAATTGAGCTGTCCTGTGCTGGTCCCCATTAGCAGTGGAATATGTTGAAAGCCCAGGGAGGGAGTCAGGGGTGTGACTGACTTGTTCTTCATGGCTTAGTTACATAGGGTGTAACAGCCAGTGGCAGCAACCCTCTGACCCTACCTACGTGTGCTGTCTCTTGCTAGATCATGGTAAATGTCCCCCTCTTTGCTGGAAATCCACAGCTTCAAGAACAGCTCCGCCTTCAGCTCCCTGTCTTCCTGCAGCAGGTAAAGGCCCCTGTCTGGCCCTGTGCTGCTCTCAGCCCCCGGGCTCCAGAGCTTTTCCATCCTCTGTAGGAAACGGAGTATCTCAGCTGCTTCGTCAGGTGGACTAGGAAGCATGTAGGCTTGGGTGGTCTGGGCTGTGAGGGAAGGGGGTTTGCACAGGGGAGAGAGAAAGGAAGAGCTTGCTTAGACAAGGCAATCTAAATCAAGTATCTAAATGTCCTAAAGGTAGACTTCAAATGAGACTAGTTAAGCTACATGAAACCCCTGTGTGGACAGTCTCTCACTGTAATGAGCTCACAAAAATTAAAACAGCTAATTGTGCTAGAGCAGCTGGTTCACTCGGGTAAATCAAATCACATTAATGCCAAAGGTATGTGCCCCCAGTTCTAACCTGATTCACCTAGTTCATGTAGGAAATTTGGAACTCGACTCTCTGAGTATCCCTTTAGATGAGCCCTGCAGTCTGGAGACTTGAAGGAGGAACCAGACTCGCAGGTTTGCGCTGGCTGCAGGGTGAGAGGTGCAGCTCTGTGCTGATCGTCATTCAGACTTAAAGCTGGTGGATCTCTGGCTGCGGAAGCTCTCGCTGTTTGGTACCGCTGTGTCTCTTTTGCCTTTGCTCACAGATGCAGAACCCAGACTCCCTCTCCATCCTCACCAACCCCCGCGCCATGCAGGCGCTCCTCCAGATCCAGCAGGGACTCCAGACGCTGCAAACAGAGGCCCCAGGACTAGTGCCAAGGTAATAAGCGCTTTAGAGTGGGTTTCTGCAGGCAGAGCTGACATGCTTGATACCAGCAGGCAGACTAGCTGTTGATTCATCGAGGAGATCTGCTTAGGGCACTCTGTCATGGGGCTTTCTGCATGTGCGTGCGTGTGCACCTGCAGGCCTCTGTGAGCTCTGGCTAATTAGCACTTTCTGCTTATTTGTACTTCACGCGGGAAGTCTTTGACCCTTTCTTTTTGGAGAAAAGGTTGGGAAACCACTTGGTCCTTCAGCCCCATCTTTTGTGTGCTGTATTCGGTACCAGCTGAACTCAAGAATTGTATCTCTGGAGAACTATGAGATGCACAGGCACAAGGTTGGGTGGGTACCTTGGGGCAGTGGTCTGCCAGCACCCCTCAGGCCGCCTGCTCTCTGGCTGCATGGGCCATGTTCAGTGTCTATGGTTCCTTTCAGGCCTGCGCCTCTGTTAGGATCACCTACTCCCAGCACCATGTGAGACCAGGGTTCAAACGCAGCCGGTTTCATTTACAAAGCTGTCCTGTAGTGTGGGCCTCAGCAAGGGCCAGCCTGGCAGGGCCTGCTGGTCACCGTGCTGCCCAGCTCTTGGGACACTCAGAAGTGCTGGCTTGCCTCTGAGCGCGCCCTACCTTCCTCCGCAGCCTCGGCTCCTTCGGCATGCCTCGAATGCCCCCGTCCTCCACAGGAGGAAGCACAATCCCGGAGAACCCCGTTCCCTCCGCTTCAACGCCGGCCAGTGCCTCTCCAGCTGGGGGTGGTAACCCCCAACAGCAGCTCATGCAGCAGATGATCCAGCTGCTGGCCGGAGGAAGCTCTCAAGTATGTAACGCCCAGCTGCATGTTGGTACGCTTCTGGGGAGGGACATCCTCCGGGCGAGCGAGAGGCTGTCCCAGTCACACCCCGCTCTAGGGATGTGGTCCCCAGCAGGTTTCTCTTGGCTCCGGTGCTTTGTATGAAGTTCGGTGTCTCGGGCTGGCTGGTTCTTTAGGGCGTAGTAACCCTTTGCACGGGTTAGAAGCTAAGAGTGCCAGGGATCCCCCTGCCAGCGCTGCTGTCACCGCAGGTACAGAGCTTGGGCTAACTGTGCAGTGTGCCTGCTGTGCCAAAGCCCGTGACAACGTGGGGAGGTGGGTAACGTCACTAAACGAGCCTGGACTATTTCCGTACGCCTAAAGCTGAGCTCTGGGTCCCTGCTCAGCCGTCGTTGCCGGCCCTGCCCGTATTGGTTGTTGATCTCTGCTGTCCAACTATAAGGTCTTTGTCCTTTCCCTCTGTAGGCGCAGAGTCCTGAAGTGCGATTCCAACAGCAGCTGGAACAGCTGAACGCCATGGGCTTCATTAATCGTGAGGCCAACCTCCAGGCGCTTATTGCCACTGGCGGAGACATCAATGCAGCTATTGAGAGACTGCTGGGCTCCCAGCCTTCCTAAACTCTTGTCATGCTGCCCCACAGACATCAGCACATGCATCCATACACATGCACAGGGGATCTTTCAGGAAAGCCTGCCATCATTTTCATATCTGACAGCTGTCCATGTATTTAAAACAAAGATACAGCTTAACCCCGACCTTCCTACTAAGTTAAGATTTCATGTTGAAATGCTCTTTAACTGGCTTGTATGTGGATTCCAGTTCTCATCGTGGCCACAGAGACTTCAGATGTGTATTTTTTCCTAAATATGCCCTCTGTCTCAGACACTCTTCTCTCTCTCTCTAGATGGTAGAGGCGATACTTCTAGTTACTTACCTGAATGATTGTGTTTTGAGTAGCTTGATTTTAACTGTACATGATTCCCTCCCCTAGCCCTCCTTTCAGGCAAATATTTAAAACTTGAGCCAAGTTTGGTTTTTAGTTATTTCTCCCAGCATCTTATTGGGAATGGATCAAAAGAAAAATTGAAATGACCTGGAATTTTCTGATGTCATTTGTCTTAATGTTCCATTGGATTAACTGAGCCCGTGTCTTTTGCACACAGGTGCCTCTGATCTCCTGGTAGAGGGTTCATTTCTTCAAACTACATTTGAAATATGGCCTCTTTATGCTCTTGGGATGGTGTAAAGGAGCCTAGATGCCTTCAGGGATCAGGCTTGCTGTTCTTAAACTTGAGTTGAAAGTGCCGTGCAGAAGAACGTGTTCGAGAGGTGTGTTTCTGCCCGAGCGATTTAGTTCTGGCGCAAGGGCGTCCGGGGTTTGTTGCCGCTTGTGCTCAGTAGGCTTATTCCTGAAAGCGTAAAAACAAAAAAAAAGGAAATTGAAAAATAAGTTAACGATCTCGCTTCACTGGAAAATGTTCGTGTTCCTCCCAGTTTAGATCCATCCTCCACCTCCCCACCCCGCCCATTTTGGTGTGTTTGAATGTTACGACTCTCCAAGAAACTCCCCGAGGACCAGCAGGGTGATATTTCCCAAGAGCCTCCGTGGCTGTGTAATTTGCATACCATTTTTATCAAAGAAAAATAAATGCGCACAACCATCTGTCTCCCTGCACTCCATGTATCTTCCTTGATTGCCACATTTAAGCTGATTGAGTTCCCCTAGTTACAGGTGATTAATCTGTCTTGTCGCCCGTGCTCACCTCTTGCAGATAGCGTGGGGTGTTGTGCAGCCTCCCCACCTGGCCGGGCTTCCTCCCCTCTTGTGGCAGGGAACCTTTTTGATGTATTTAAGAAATGCTGCTGCAGGTTTGCCCAAAATCTGGCCCTAACCAGAAGCTTCCTTTGAATTAGGGACTCTCAAGTAGGACAAGCCAACAGCTACTCGGTAGCTCTGGATTTGGAGGACCTGATCCACGGTGTGTAAGAAGCTGGTGGGCTCTGCTGACCCCAGAGGTGTTTGCTCGCAGCGGGACTGTGCCCGGGGAACCATTTTACCCCTCCTTTTCTGTAGGAATCACAGTGCTTGCTGTTAGCATGCTGGTTTGGGGGTGTTTTTATGGCTTCTTTTAGTAGGGGAGGATTGGGTAGTGAGAGGGCAGGGGAGGAATTGCAGTGCTGTTTTCTTGTATACCTGTAAAACCTGCTGCACCCAGCTCGCTTCTGAGTTTGAGATGGCATCTCTCAGTACCCTGTGTTGTTGGAGAGCGTAGGTGGACCGGTGGTTGCTGAGAAAACACGGGAGTGCACACGGGCTGGAAACGCTCCTGCCTTTGTGTACGTGCGTCACGATGAGACCGGGGTTTTTTAGATGAGCGTTCAGAAAGCCTCGCTTTAATCTCTTGGAAGCTGAGCGCATACGTGTGGATTTCTTCTTACAACCTCTTCTCAAATGCAAAATGAATTTGCAAAGAGTTGTGTAAGGATGGGTACTGAAGTTCCTGATTGCACTGGCAGGGTCAGAGCTCTTTCCTCATGTTGCTTATCGGCCCCTTTGCAGCTAAAAATGGGCTTGTACAAAGGGCTGTACGGTCCTTCGTGATCTCTTAGATGTGGCGGATGTCCTTTGCCTGCTCTAAGGTCTGTGTATCTCTGCAAAGGCTCTGTCCCCATGCAAGCCAGCTCTTGCAAAGAATGCGCTTGTGGGAGGATGGGGTAACCAGGCAAGAGAGAGAGCAGAGAAGGCAGCTGGAAGGAGAGATGGTGCCGCTGGGTCGCGGGGAGCAGGGACGTACCCCCATCTTTGCGCTGAGGTTGAGCTGTGCGTTTGAACCTCTTTGAAAAACAAAACTAGTCCCAAACCCTGTTGTTTCTGGCCAGCCACAAACAGTCCTTCCAGCTCCCTCCTCGGTGTCAGCAAGATGTGCTGATGCGGCGTAAATCACACCAACGCGAGGGATTTGCGTGTGCGCGAGGGGAGCTGGCGTGCTGCTCGCTGGCAGGACAGGAGCTTCTGACCTGTCCCTCCGCTTCTGACGTAGGGGAGACTCGGAGGGGCTGCGGGGGGTCCGGTGAGCCCAAAGCAGCGAGACTGCCGAGAGGGAGGGCTCCTGCGAGGCTGTGGCTGCCGTCGCTGGCGTCAGCATGGCGAGGCGAGCTGGGCCGCGCCGAGGCTGGCTGCTCGGCGCCCGTGGGGTGGAGGGGTCCCGCTGGCAGCATAGGCAGAGTGCTGTGAATTACTGGGGAGAATGAACGCGCCTCTTGTAGAAGTTCTGGCTAGGATATTTGTTCTGACACTGAGGTCCTGCTTTTCCAGAGAGGGCTCTGGACCGTGGCAAGTGCGTGGAAGCCATTCCCCGCTGCTTCCCATGGAAGGAGGATAACGCTTGTCATCCATCTGGGGGAGAAGCGAGGAGGTGGAAGTGCTCAGTCTTCACAGGCCATTCAGTCCTCAGTGTCTCTCTGCTCATTTAAGCAGGAAAACATATTTCTCCTGTCTCTTTATGTCACAGCGACCGCTCTTATGTCAGTTTGAGATCATTCCTCACCTGCTACCAGCCAAGGTGCTAAAATAAAGATAACAGGGCAGCCTGCTATCTCGGCTTGCAGCCTCTGTTTGCATCTGATGTTCATCTACCAGCTCTCCAGCTTCCCCCGGGGCGATTTGGCAAAGCTGCCACCCTCCTTCGTGCTGCTCCGGAGGGGCTTTGCCATACCCGCGTGGAGCAGCCGGGTGCAGTCGTGGCTCTGGCTTTGGCACCGAAGCAGCGCAGAGGGGAGCAGCCGCTGCCCCCCCTGGGGAAGGGGACGAGCTCAGGCAAATGCCCTGCGCTGGGGCAGCTTTTAGCAACCCCTCTCTCCTTACAGGAGTTATTTCCCTTAAGGTTGTGCTGAGCGCTGTCTCGTTAGCGGCGTTTGGCGGCTCTTCCCTGCGGCCGCTACAACTGATGCGCTGGGGAGCGGAAAAGCATCGTGCCCATGCCCTGGGATGAAGCGCCGAGCTCAGAGCTCTGCCCTGCGCCTGCCCGGGGAGTCTTTGGCCTCGGCTCTGGGCAGGGTAGTGGGAGCAGCAGCGTTCCCCCCTTCTCAAAATGGGGGGAGAAAAGCTGGGAGGGAAGGGCTTGGGGTTTCGCCAGCACGGCTGCAGGAGGCAGGGGCGGCAGGGTGGGACGCTGGGGCTGTGGCTGGAGGAGCCCGGGGGTGTGATGGATGCAGCCGCTCCGGCGCTGGGTTTCGCGTCTCACCTTTGGTCTGCCCAGGCTTGGGAGGGAGAGGCGGCTTTGAAGACTGGTGAGAAGGGAGCTTTTTAGTGAAACATTAATCCCCTCCAGAGAGCTTTCCCTAATCCGCAGTAATGTGCTGTTCAAAAGCCCTCTTTCAAAGGAACAATTGCACTTTCTTGCTGTTCCATCTCTCCTTCCCCCAGGAATTGCCCAAAGGTGTTCCTTGCTGACTGTTTCCTCTCATTTCTTTCTCTGATAAATAGAATTAATTCCTTTAAAATGTAATGGAAGGACCAATTTCCTCATCAGGTAGTGGTGAATCTGGCTGATCGATTGAGAGAGATTTCTGCTGTCAAGGACTTGTTTCCACTTTATTCCTCCCCCCTCCCTGGTGGAAAACTGCACCCTTTTCCCCCCAACAACCAAATGTAACACTTTCCCCTTCAAAATCAAATCTCTTTAATGAGGAAGAGGGAGATATTGCAGGAAATGAGTGTCTCAATTTCTTTCAAGAAACCATTTCTTTTTATTATTACCACGGTTGCTGACCACGACGGGCTGTTTCCTGCGGCCACAGCCCTGATTATGGGGGTGCCAGTTCAAACCGACCCTGTTAATAACTTGTGAATGTGCTGCAAGGGGAGGGGGGCAGCAGGGGCATCTCCCGGGGTTAGGAGCTCATGGAGTGGGCTGGCTTGAAAAAATACATACTTGTGTATATATATACACCCAGAGACATATATACACACGTATGTATATTGAACTGCTGCAGCATCAGCTTTGCTCAGCTGCAGGAGCTATAAGGAAGGGCTACAGGTAGCGCAGGCTGAATGATGCTCCTTGGCCCCTGCGCTCAATTCTGCAGCATTTCAGGGCAGAAAACCATGATTTAGAAAGCGGCTGGGACAGCGCCAGCGTGCTCGGCTGCCTGCCAGCAGGACGCGGCCGTGGCACGTGCGGGTCCATCTTCACGTTGCTCTGACTCGGTTTATTTTTAATTTCTCCAGCAAGTTGATACCGTGTTCCCCGCGGCCACCCGCCCGGTCCCGGCGGCGTTTCACCAGGGTTTGCACGTGGGTGCAGCATTCCCAGCCCACGGGGTCGGCTGTGCTGGAGCAGGCAGTGCCCACCGGCGCGGAGCCTGTGCCCGGGGCAGGGCGGAGACTGGGATTTGTTGTTTGCTCCCCTTGACATCGGAAACAACAAAATCACAAGTCTTCCAGCCTGCCCCAGGGCTGAAGGACGTACGGGTGGCGAAGGGTCGTCCGGAGAGCTGTGCTGGAGCTGCCCTGGGGAAGGAGAAAGGGAGAGGGGTGGTGTTCGGGCACCTGCCCTCCCTTCTGGCTCTACGGCCCTGTGAAGGGTTAGGTTGGGTCTGGCTGCTGCCCCTGCGCTTGCACCCATGGGTGCACAAGGGGCTGTGTCACCCGCAAAACTCAGTGGGTTTCTAATGTGCACCAGGAGAGGGTCCTGGGTGCCAGAGGGGCTTCGCAGCCCTTGGCCGCTGCTGGCAGCGGTAACACAAAGAGCAGTGGTTGTGCCCGATGTCCCAGCCTGCCCGGTGCCTGTGATGGGGCTGAGCCCCAGCCCCGACCTCCTGGCTGGGAGCCCGGAGAGCCAGTGGGCTCCAGCCCCATCTGCCAGGGTTGGAGAAGCCTCTCGCGCCGTTCCGGGAAGGGTGTCTGCTGTTGGCAGATTTTTGCGGTGCTGGGACGTTTGGTCCTGCTCTGCCCGTGTTTTCCTGGGTGTCCCGGTGGGAATATCCCCATCCTTGCCGCCTCGGTTTCCCTGCCCTGTGAGACACATCGGGGGTGCGGCCATGAGACGGCTCTGCCACGAAGGTTATTGCTGCTTTTTTTAATCCTAGCAGACAGAGCAGATAGCAGTGAAATATGGAGCAGTCAAGGCTGCTGCCCCACAGACCAGTCTGCTGCGGTCTCCCGGCTTGGCACGACCCTGCAGATAAGCCCCCAGCGCTCTTATCGAGGGGAGTGGGAAGGAAAGGCAGCTCTTGCAGGGGCTGGGTGGGAAAGTAAAGTGCAAGGAGATGCAGGAGCGACGCTCACGGGGCTGGAGCAGGGGAGAGGATGTCTCTCGACCCCATCAGCCACACCGGTGAAATGCTGCCGCTCTGTGTGACGGTTGTAGCTGGGCAAAGTGCAGAGCCGGTGCCTTTGCTGCACGGGATGCACAGCACACGCTCCACATGCACCCTGTTGCACCCCGTTCATGCCACACATCCCACGAACACCCTGTCATGCACCCCGTTGCACAGCACCCTCCGTGTTCACCCCATGCACCCCCCCGTAGACCCCATTGCACCCCACACGCCCTGTGCGCACCCCGTCACGCACCTCGTGGTACCCCTGCTCACCTGGGGGCTGGTCGCCCGTCCTCCCCACCGACTCTCCCAGCTGGTGTCGGCACAGCAGGAGATCGCGGCAGCTCCGAGCTGCTCCTGCCCAGCCGGAGCGTGCTGTGAGCAGCCCCGCAGCAAGGCATTGGCACGGGGTCGGGGGGGGGACACCCCTACACGCGCTGCCTCCCCGCTGGACCACGTCCTCCTCCCGCTTTAGGAAGCGGAGCTTTGCTGGAGCAAAGGGAGTTCCGAGGGCTGGGACATGGGTGCGTGTCTCCATCCCTGGGGCATCACCCGGGCCAGACGCCCCTGGACAGCAGGGCGAGGGGTGCCAAAGCGGGCTGCCCCCAGCTCCGCAGGCACAGCCAAGCCCAGGGTGCCGGCAGCTGCCAGCGTCTGGAAGCCTTGCAGCGAGGCTGGCCTGGCAATAGGCTGGCCTTGGTGACAGCTTTGAGTGGCAGCTGGCGAAGGGATGGAGCTGGGAGGGACGAGGACGCAGCACTTGGCCTGGCCCAGCTGCACGATGCACCGGGGATGGGTTGTGGTGCATGGGGGCGGGGGGCGGGGGGGCAGAGGGGCCACGCCACGGGCTCGGGGTCTGCCCGCTCCCCACTGCGCAGCCCTGGAGAGAAGCAAACGGCCCCAGCTGCGAGGCCGAGCGCTCTGCCGTGGTTTCCACTGGGCTTTCCGCCTGGGCACGCGTGCCCGTGTGCACACGCGTGTGCGCGCACATGCACCCTCTGGGGCTGCGCAGCCCCCCGGCTCACGCACCGCAGCGCCCGCACACGTGCGGAGCAGGCGGCGAGCTGGGAGTAAATTGCCACGCGTGTGCGTGTGCGTGTGCGTGCGGTCACGGCCGGCTGCGGGCGTGCGCGCTCCCGTGGCACCCCCAGCTGGGGGTGGTGGTGTGGGTGCGTGGGGGTATGCGCATACGTGTCCGTGCATGTGCACACGCGTGTCCGTGCCTGCGTTTGTGCACGTGTGTCCCCGCGTGGTGCGTGCGCGTATATGCCAATCGGTGCGTGGGGCCGTGGGTCGGTCTGTCCGTGTGTCCGTGCGCCCGTGCGCGCGCGCGCCGTCAGAACCCGCCCCCCGCCCCGCCCGGCCATGCGCGGTCGGTGCTTCCCGCCGGGAGGCGGCGTGGGAAGGGGAGGAGGCGGCGTGGGAAGGGGAGGGGGCGGCGGGACGGACCCCCCGGAGCAGCGGCCATGAGCGCCCCGCAACCGCCGGGCCGCGGGATGCGGTTCGCCGAGAGCCAGCTGCGGCGGCACGGCTGGCGGCGAGGTGGGGGCCTGCCCAGCCTTGGACCTCCGGACCCCCCCCCGGTCCGCCCCTCCGGTCCCGGACCCTCCTCCCCCCGGTTCCCTCCTGGTCCCCAGCCCCCCCCGATCCCCAGTCCTGTCCCCGGACCCCCCAGCCCCCTCGCCGGTCCCCAACCCCAGTCCCCGGCCCTCCCCGGACCCCCCCGCCCCCCGATTCCCAGTCCCATCCCTGCCGTCCCGTCCCTCCCCCATCCCACGTCCCATCCCAGGCCCTCCCCGGTCACCCCCCCCGGCTCCCTCCTGGTCCCCAACTCCCTCCCCCCCAATCCTCTCCCCGGACCCCCCCCCCCCCCCCCCGATTCCCAGTCCCATTCCAGGCCCTCCCCGGTCCCCCCCGCCCCCAACCTCATCCCCCTCGATCCTCAGCGCCCCCCGCCCCCCCCCCATCCCCTCTCCGGTCCCCAGCTCTCCCTGGCCCCCCCCCCCCGCCGGATTCCCAGTGCTGTCCCTGCCACGACCCTAGTCCCCAGTCCCGTTCCCGGTCCCCAGCCCCCCCCGGTCCCTGGCCCTCCCCAGCCCCTCTTCCCAGCGGAGCGGGGCTTGGCCTCACAGCTTGACCCCCCCCTTTTGGGGGGCGGAGGGAGGGTCTCACCGCAGCCCCAGCCCCCGGTGGCCTCCCCCGGCCGCGGGGGGCTCTGGGGGAGCCGCTGCGGCGAGTGACGGGTGCCCTCGTCCCCAGGGCAGGGGCTGGGGAAGCGGGGGGACGGCATCGCCGAGGCCATCCGGGTGAAGGTGAAGTGCGACGCGGCAGGGGTGAGTACAGCCGCCTGCCCCCCCCCGGGGCTCGCCCCCCACCACCCCCCGCAGCCATTTTGGTGGCTTTCCTGCACCCCGCAGGTGGGACACGACGTGGCGGAGCCATTCTCCTTCTACTGGTGGGATCACGTCTTCAACAAGGCCGCCGCCAACATCGCCGTGGAGGACAGACAGGTTCGAGGGCTGGGGGGGCGGCGGTGGGGGGGAACCCCGGTTGGGCCAGGATGGGGTTGAAGATAGGGGAGGGCTTTGGGGTCCGCGGTGGCAGAAGGGTGCTGCTGGCGGGCGTGAAGCCCCTCGGACAAAACGTTCCCGAGCCCTTTGCGTCTCCCCCCAGGATGGCATCTCTGTGAAGACGCTTTCCGAGCAGGGCGTCGGGATCAGCAATAAGAAGCCCCGCAAGGCCGGCAGAGCCGGCACCATGTTGTACGGCCGCTTCGTGAAGGTGACCGGCCCTGGGGCCATGGCTCGGGGAGCAGCTGGTGTCTCTGTGAACTCTGCGTGTGTCCCCCCTTGCAGTGCAGCCTCCCCAGCCCGCGGCTGCTGCAGCCCCCAGGGCCCCCTTTTCTGCGTCCCCCCGCTTTCTCAGGG
The DNA here is from genome assembly GCF_949628215.1 of Phalacrocorax aristotelis. Taxonomy (NCBI): domain Eukaryota; kingdom Metazoa; phylum Chordata; class Aves; order Suliformes; family Phalacrocoracidae; genus Phalacrocorax; species Phalacrocorax aristotelis. Next base: position 1,362,482 of record NC_134300.1, read on the forward strand.
CCCCTCTGCCTCTCCCCACTGCAGTCGGCCACGCTCACAGCACGCGGGGAGGAGTCCACGAGGCTGCCCGCCAGCTCAGAGAGCAGCGAGGAAGAGGAGAAGCTGGACCTCTCTTCGGCCAGTAGGTGAGGCTGGGGCAGCGGCGCGTCCCCTGTCCCCACGATGCGGCGGCAGGGAGGGATGAGGGGTGCGAGGGGGAGCCCCCGCTCCGGACCGCACTCACCCCGACGCTGGGGGTGACACGTCCTGCCCGTGTCCCACAGGCTGACGGACGAGGAGCTGATACGAGCCTGCGGGGGCCGCACGGCACACAAGTAAGTGCTTGGTGGAGGCTGCGCGGTCGGGTTCCCCCCTCCCGGCTGGGCCAGGGGGGGCATGTTCGCTGCCAGGGAGGTGCCGGACCCCCTGGCAGCTGCCTGCAATTGTTGCAGGGGCGCGCGTCACGGCCTGACCATGAGCGCCAAGCTGGCGCGCCTGGAGGAGCAGGAGCGAGCCTTCCTGGCCACGTACCGACGCACGGAGCGGCAGCGTGAGCCCCCAGAGAGCAGCCCCCCAGCGGGGAGGCGGGAGAAAAGGAAGAAGAAAAAGAAGAAACAGTGCAGGGATGAAGGAGATCCTGAGGTGCTGCAGAGCCAGGAGCCAAGCGGAGAAGACGAGGTGGCAGGAGAGGAAGAGGAGGTCATGAAGAGGAAGAAGAAGAAGAACCAGGAGCCAAGCGGAGAAGACGAGGTGGCAGGAGAGGAAGAGGAGGTCATGAAGAGGAAGAAGAAGAAGAACCAGGAGCCAAGCGGAGAAGACGAGGTGGCAGGAGAGGAAGAGGAGGTCATGAAGAGGAAGAAGAAGAAGAACCAGGAGCCAAGCGGAGAAGACGAGGTGGCAGGAGAGGAAGAGGAGGTCATGAAGAGGAAGAAGAAAAAGAACCAGGAGCCAAGTGGAGAAGAGGAGGTGGCAGGAGAGGAAGAGGAGGTCATGAAGAGGAAGAAGAAGAAGAACCAGGAGCCAAGCGGAGAAGACGAGGTGGCAGGAGAGGAAGAGGAGGTCATGAAGAGGAAGAAGAAGAAGAACCAGGAGCCAAGCGGAGAAGACGAGGTGGCAGGAGAGGAAGAGGAGGTCATGAAGAGGAAGAAGAAGAAGAACCAGGAGCCAAGCGGAGAAGACGAGGTGGCAGGAGAGGAAGAGGAGGTCATGAAGAGGAAGAAGAAGAAGAACCAGGAGCCAAGCGGAGAAGACGAGGTGGCAGGAGAGGAAGAGGAGGTCATGAAGAGGAAGAAGAAAAAGAACCAGGAGCCAAGTGGAGAAGAGGAGGTGGCAGGAGAGGAAGAGGAGGTCATGAAGAGGAAGAAGAAGAAGAACCAGGAGCCAAGCGGAGAAGACGAGGTGGCAGGAGAGGAAGAGGAGGTCATGAAGAGGAAGAAGAAGAAGAACCAGGAGCCAAGCGGAGAAGACGAGGTGGCAGGAGAGGAAGAGGAGGTCATGAAGAGGAAGAAGAAGAAGAACCAGGAGCCAAGCGGAGAAGACGAGGTGGCAGGAAACAAAGGGAAGGCTGCAAAGAGGAAGAAGAAGAAGCGGGAGGAGGACAAAGAAGAGCTGGCGGAGACAGAGATACCTCTAGAAGACACCAACGAGCCAGACCAGGCTGGGCACAAGCCCAGGAAGAAGAAGAGGAAGAGGGAGCCAGAGTGAGCAAGGGCCAAGGCTGCCGTGCTGCACAGCTGCTGGGACCATCTGGCTGCGAGGGTCCCGATCCTGCCTGCTGGCACTGATGGGTGCCCAAGAGCACTCCGGGCTCTTCCCAGGTAGAGCCCCAGCGCTGTGGCCCAGCTGTGTGTTCGCTGCCTGGGGATGCTGGGCTGGGACTGACTGGGCTGGAGCTGGGTCAAGCTTTATTTCACCCCCTGAGCCTTCCTCCCATCAGTGGTGACCCCAGTTCCCACCAGTCCCTGGGGTAGGGACCCATTTGCTGTGGCTCTGTCACAGAGGGACGCAAGGGGACAGACCTCGCCGAGTACTGAAATATTTTTTGCAAGAGCATGAATAAATCTTTATTGTAGTGAAACTATCCTGAAGGGCAAACCCCGGGATCCTGGCTCACGTCTACACCTAGAAGCACTCAGATTAAGTAGCAACCCCAAACAGAGCCCACCCGGCAGCTGCCCCATCGGTGTCCAGCTCCTGGGGGCTTTAGTCTGCGGTGAGCTTCGATCCTGCTGGCAGAGCTGGGTAGGACTGGAGCCCAGTAAGGTGCTGAGCATCCTCCCAGCAGAGAGCTGCACCCTTGGCAGAATTAGGCCCTGATCTGCTGTCCCGAAGCCTCCGGCACCCCAGGCCCCTGCCAAGCCCCAGCCCTAGGTCAGCTGCAGGACGCAGTCCGTCGCAGGGTACGGCGGTAGGTTTAAAGCGTATTTCTCCTGGAGCGCGGCGGGAACAAACCTGCCCCCGAGGAAGTGGTAGCGGCCAGCGAAATGCATCGCCGCCTTCTTGGGTGCCGTGAGCGAGATGAGCATGTCGGGCTGGAGACCGTCCGCCTTCCCCTTCTCCACATCCCAGCCTGCAACAAGCCCCGAGGCCAGGCTGGGGCCAGGAAGACCCCGGCTGGGTGCCTTCCTCCGGTGGGTCTGGCATTACTCACCTGAGGGGATGTCGATGCTGGCGATGGGCACGGTGATGCGCTCGAGGGTGCTGAGGATGCTGTTGAAGGGCTCCCGCACCGCTCCCTTGAAGCTGAACCCAAAAATGGCATCCACCACCAGGCCGTAGAGCTCATCGATGAGCGCAGCCTGCCGTGGGGAAGGCAGTGGGTGAAAAACAGCCCCAGCCCCGGCTCCGAGGGTGGCTGCTCCCCAGCCGGGGGGCTGCTCCTCACCTCAGCTGGGAACTCGGGGAGGAAGGGGATGTCCATCTTCTGGCACTGGGTGGTCAAACCTTCAAACAGCGGCTTGTTGGGGCGCTTGGGGTAATACACGGTCGGCTCATAGCCCTGCAAGAGCATGAGGGCCCTGAACAGTGCTCTGGCAGCGGGAGCAGCGGGACCCCCAAAGCTTGTGGGTGTTGGGGGGCGCGGGGTGCACCCTCCCCGGGGGGAGGGAGCGTGCAGCTGCCTGCATGAGAGACTCACAAACATTTTAAGGTGCCGGGCGCAGACCAAGCCGTCGCCGCCGTTGTTCCCCGGCCCACACACGACCAGGACGGCGGGCTGGCTCGTGGTGAAGGAGCTGGGCGGGTAAGCCTGGTGTGGGACAGGAGGCGTTGGGTTATGGAGGGGAAGCGGGGCTACGCCACGGGGCCGGGACCCCCACCCCGGGACCACCGCCTGCCTCTCACGTGCCCACCTTGGCGATGGCGGTGGCGCAGCTCAGCCCCGCCAGCTCCATCAGCTGGTCCACGCTGAACTTGTACTCGGTGAAGAGCTCCTGGTCGATGGCCTGGGCCTCCTCCTGCCTGGGGAGGGAGGATGGGGGGCTTCGAAACCCAGCCGGACCCTGGCACTGCCGGGTCAGGGCCAGCACCAGCGGGCCAGGGGAGGGGGGACGGGGTCCAGCTCCCCACGCTGAGCACCCCTGTGCCCCCCCTGCACCCCCATGCATCCCCTCTGCAACCCCCCCCCGTGTCCTGGCCAACCCCTCACCCACCCACCCCCGTGCCCCTCTCCACCCTGTTAACCCCCCTCGCACCCACCCTGCGGCCCCCCACAACATCCCCAGCACCCTCTACCACCCTCCGGAGGCCCCTGCAATTTTCAACCGCCATGCACTTTGCGCGTCCGTGTGTCTGTCCCCGTCCCGTTCCCGCCCCATGCAGCTCCCTGGTCTCCACCACGCCCCCCCCCCCCCCCCCCCCGTGCACCCCCCGGGTCCCCCTCTCACCCCCTCCTCAGCCGTACCCGAGGAAGCGGAGCCCCCGCGGGCCGGGCCCCGCGCTGGGGCCGTGCATGGCGCTGTGGCGGCGGCTCCGGTCCCAGCCCCGGCCCCAGCCCCGGCTCGGGCAGCGCCCGCCCGCCCGCGCCGCCCCCGCCGCCACCAGCAGCCCCAGCCCCAGCAGCGCCCGCGGGCCCGGCATGCGGAGCTGCAGGGCCCGGCTCGGAGCCCCTCGGCCTTGCTCGGAGCCGCTCGGCTCGGCTCGGAGCCGCTCGGCCGTCGGCTCGGAACTGCTCGGCGCTGCTCGGCCGTCAGCTCGGAGCCGCTCGGCCGTCGGCTCGGAACTGCTCGGCGCTGCTCGGCTCGGCTCGGAGCCGCTCGGCCGTCGGCTCGGAACTGCTCGGCGCTGCTCGGCTCGGCTCGGAACTGCTCGGCACTGCTCGGTTCGGCTCCGCTCGGAGCTGCGGGGGCCGTCTCGGAGGCGCTCGACTCCGCTCGGAGCTGCTCGGCCCGGCTCGGAAGCGCTCGGCCGCGCTCGGCGCTCGGCACGGAGCAGGCGCGGAGGCCGCGGCCGCGGGGCCCAGCGGGGGACGGGGGCGGCGAAGGAGCGGGTTAAACCCGTGTTGGCGCAAGCACCGAGAAGGGGCTCCCACTCCCACGGGCAGCTCGGCCCTGCCCCGGGGGGACGCGCGGGACGCGGCGGATCCTGCTGCCCTGTCCCCCGTGGGGCGCGGCCATATCCCACGCGTCCGTGGGAGGGAGAGCGGCCGTCTCTGGGCGCCCGTGGGAGGGAGAGCGGCCATCTCTGGGCGCCCGTGGGAGGGAGAGCGGCCATCTCTGGGCGCCCGTGGGAGGGAGAGCGGCCATCTCTGTGTGTCCGTGGGAGGGAGAGCGGCCATCTCTGTGTGTCCGTGGGAGGGAGAGCGGCCATCTCTGGGCGTCCGTGGGAGGGAGAGCGGCCATCTCTGGGTGCCCGTGGGAGGGAGAGCGGCCATCTCTGTGTGTCCGTGGGAGGGAGAGCGGCCATCTCTGTGTGTCCGTGGGAGGGAGAGCGGCCATCTCTGGGCGTCCGTGGGAGGGAGAGCGGCCATCTCTGGGTGCCCGTGGGAGGGAGAGCGGCCATCTCTGGGTGCCCGTGGGAGGGAGAGCGGCCATCTCTGGGTGCCCGTGGGAGGGAGAGCGGCCATCTCTGTGTGTCCGTGGGAGGGAGAGCGGCCATCTCTGTGTGTCCGTGGGAGGGAGAGCGGCCATCTCTGGGTGTCCGTGGGAGGGAGAGCGGCCATCTCTGGGTGCCCGTGGGAGGGAGAGCGGCCATCTCTGGGTGCCCGTGGGAGGGAGAGCGGCCATCTCTGTGTGTCCGTGGGAGGGAGAGCGGCCATCTCTGTGTGTCCGTGGGAGGGAGAGCGGCCATCTCTGGGTGCCCGTGGGAGGGAGAGCGGCCATCTCTGTGTGTCCGTGGGAGGGAGAGCGGCCATCTCTGTGTGTCCGTGGGAGGGAGAGCGGCCATCTCTGGGCGTCCGTGGGAGGGAGAGCGGCCATCTCTGGGTGCCCGTGGGAGGGAGAGCGGCCATCTCTGGGTGCCCGTGGGAGGGAGAGCGGCCATCTCTGGGCGCCCGTGGGAGGGAGAGCGGCCGTCTCTGGGCGCCCGTGGGAGGGAGAGCGGCCATCTCTGTGTGTCCGTGGGAGGGAGAGCGGCCATCTCTGGGTGCCCGTGGGAGGGAGAGCGGCCATCTCTGTGTGTCCGTGGGAGGGAGAGCGGCCATCTCTGTGTGTCCGTGGGAGGGAGAGCGGCCATCTCTGGGTGTCCGTGGGAGGGAGAGCGGCCATCTCTGGGTGCCCGTGGGAGGGAGAGCGGCCATCTCTGGGTGCCCGTGGGAGGGAGAGCGGCCATCTCTGGGTGTCCGTGGGAGGGAGAGCGGCCATCTCTGTGTGTCCGTGGGAGGGAGAGCGGCCATCTCTGGGTGCCCGTGGGAGGGAGAGCGGCCATCTCTGGGTGCCCGTGGGAGGGAGAGCGGCCATCTCTGTGTGTCCGTGGGAGGGAGAGCGGCCATCTCTGGGTGCCCGTGGGAGGGAGAGCGGCCATCTCTGGGTGCCCGTGGGAGGGAGAGCGGCCATCTCTGGGTGCCCGTGGGAGGGAGAGCGGCCATCTCTGTGTGTCCGTGGGAGGGAGAGCGGCCATCTCTGGGTGCCCGTGGGAGGGAGAGCGGCCATCTCTGTGTGTCCGTGGGAGGGAGAGCGGCCATCTCTGTGTGTCCGTGGGAGGGAGAGCGGCCATCTCTGGGTGTCCGTGGGAGGGAGAGCGGCCATCTCTGGGTGCCCGTGGGAGGGAGAGCGGCCATCTCTGGGTGCCCGTGGGAGGGAGAGCGGCCATCTCTGGGTGCCCGTGGGAGGGAGAGCGGCCATCTCTGGGTGCCCGTGGGAGGGAGAGCGGCCATCTCTGGGCGCCCGTGGGAGGGAGAGCGGCCATCTCTGTGTGTCCGTGGGAGGGAGAGCGGCCATCTCTGGGCGCCCGTGGGAGGGAGAGCGGCCATCTCTGTGTGTCCGTGGGAGGGAGAGCGGCCATCTCTGGGCGCCCGTGGGAGGGAGAGCGGCCATCTCTGTGTGTCCGTGGGAGGGAGAGCGGCCATCTCTGGGCGTCCGTGGGAGGGAGAGCGGCCATCTCCCCGTGTGCATGGGAGGGAGAACGGCCATCTCCCAGGTGTCCTCTGTGGTCACACGAGGCTGCATATGAGGGACACCATCCTGCCCCCCCGGCGGGGGTCCCGGCTCCTGTGGGGCTGGCAGCTGGCAGCAGCGGGGCTGGTAGGCAGCGAGGCCACCGAGGTGTTACTGGGTGCAGGGTTGTGCCGGGGGCAGGGCGGGGATTTCATATAGGGGCGCGTGGATCCACCCTCAGATCTGCTGCCCCGTCCATGGGGCTGGGGTTGGCTACAAGGTGACAAAACCCCAAGCCCCTGTGATTTTGAGCTTGGGGACACGGCTGTTGCAAGGAGCTGGGGTGTCCCATGCCCTGCCAGGGTGTCTCCATCCCTGACCCCTCCCTTTGAAGGACACCCTGGAGCCCAGAATACCTATCCTCCCCCTTGTGTGCTCTCGTGCATCACCTACCGCTCCATGGACCTCAGCCGGAGGGTTTGGTGGTCGTGATGCCCTGTGAAACGCAGCGTGAGGACCGCAGCCCTCGGCTCGCTGGGGACGCAGAGCTCCGGGTGCGTTTGGTACTCACCTGGCCGGAGGCCAGCGCGGTGTGGCAAAGCCCGGCGCCGGCGGGTGGCATTTAGGTTCCTGGGAGCAAAGCAGAGATGGCGCATGTGGAGGTGATGGTCATGCATCTGCACGACCAACCCTCCCCTATTGCATTATTACCGAACGCTCCCCAAATCCCAGCCTGAATTACCCCAAAGGCACTCCTCAGAATTATGCATCTTTTAAAATCTCTGGATTTCCACCTTGACTCACGAGAAGTGTGCGGCGCGGTGCCACGCGCTGCATTACATTTGCTGCTACGCCAAGGGTATTTGGGTGCAAGGAGCTGTATTGGGGTGCCTCCCCCTCGCCCACCCACCTGGTAGTGTGGGGCTGAGCTGCAGTGGGACCATCCTCATCCTCCCCAGAGGTGTCCAGGCGATTGCGTGGGTCGTGGGGCTCCAGCGCAGGGTGGTCAGCCAGGGCCGCTCCTGCGCCTCCGGGGAGGGAGGACACGGAGGCAGAAGTCTGGTACCAGACCGTGCCGAAGCCTTGGCTCCGGCAGGAATCGGCTGTACGGCTCAAGGACATTGTCTGGGTTTTAGTTCGCACCCTCTTACCTGGCCGTGCTCCCAGCTCAGGCACGTAGAGCTCGTCCCTAGGCTGGGCTTTCCCCCTGAAGGACCTGGGGTCAAAGGAAGGAAGATTTATCTCATGGGTGATGCTGGGAACTCGCCCACGGAGGAAGGAGGCAGCTTTCCTACTCACACCTCGCTCCCCTGGAGCCGTGCCTCGCTGGTGAGGGGCAGCGTGGAGCAAAACTGCAGCTGGACGGGGTCCTGCTAGGATGGAGGCACGGCCTGGGGTTTACACGCGCGCATCCCTCTGCCCACCAAACCCTGGCGCCTCTCCCCACCAACCCCTATGCGGGGTGTCAGTCCCCAGCACCCCGATCTGCCCCACGCCCCCGGGGCGATGCTCACCGGCGCTGGGGCGGGCGCACAGCCACCCTTGCAGGAGGGGCGGCTGCGGAGGCAGAGCTGGTGCCGGATGGCGTCGGCGAGCTTGTGCACGACCCGCTCGCGGGCAGCCCCGGGGGTGTCCTGCGGAGGAGAGAGCCCACGCGCGCTGGGCTGAGGGGGTCTGCCCCCAGGGCTGGGACAGTCGCCCCATGATGCACGGGAGGGTCCGGCCTCGGGGTTTCCCTGGCGCGTCTTACCTGGCAGTGGGAGAGCAAAGTCAGGGCCTCCTTGTAGTGCTTGATGGCATTTTGGGGGTCTCCCAGGCGGAAGCAGGCTTCTCCCAGCCCCTCGCATGCTTGCCACTGCCCCTGCACGTCTCCTGGGGCGGGAAGGGCCGCATCAGCGCTGGCCCAGCACGCCACAGCCAAGGTCCCGGGGAGGGAGCATCGCTGGTGCCCTTTGGATCCGGCGCACGCCCGGCTCGAGTCTGCTCGGCATCCAGCTGCTGCAGAGCCCCCAGCGCAGGGACGGTTTGCCTGAGCCTCCCCTTACCCGAGTCCCGGAAGGCTTGCAAGGCGTGCAGGTAGTTCTCTGCGGCAGCCTCGTGGTTCCTGAGCCGGCTGCAGGTGTACGCCAGGTTACCGAAGCACTGCCCCTGCGCCCTCCGGTTCCCTAGAGCGCCTGGAATTAGGAATATGGGGCTCACCCTGAGCCGACACATCTGGCAAAGCCGAGAGCAAGCGTCGAATAATTACTGGGGGTGAAATTATTGAGGCTGAGGTTATATCCACATTTCATAAAAATTAACTTCCAGGGTGAGATCCGGTTGGCATGCTGAAAATCAGTTCGGTGATCGTTCCCTAAGCAACACCACCTGCGCTGTTAGATGTTGGCAGCACTGGGGGAGCTCGGTGCACTAGTTCTAAGAGAGATAATTAGAGGAGGGAGTGGAGCAAAGGCTCCGCGGCCAAACTCATCCATAAATCACTGCAGGTCCAGGAACTAGGTGGATCCATGGAACCACGCCCTGACCAGCACCGTAACATCGTACCCTGTGGATGAACTTAGCTCATTATAACCTCACTATAATACCAAAACACAGCCCTCCATCGCAACGTTGCCCGCCTCCAAGGTACAACCACCCCTCACTGGGCTGTGCTCTGAGTTTCTCCTGGTCTCTTCCTTTAAAGCAAAGCGAGGGATTTCTATATATCTAGCGAAGGTCTGTATGACTAGAGCCACTCAAGCTCTACCTAAACATAAAGTAGTATAAGATGACCTCAAGAAAGAGGGATACCAGGGAAGGTATCGCGGACTAGTGGGATCAGTCGATGGGCTGAACCTCTCTTCCCCCCATAGGGACGCCTGTTGGGTAAGACTCAAACACTTGGTTATACCGAGTGATTCCCCAGGAAATTTAGAGAACAAGCTTGTTATTTGTGTCTTTCAGCGCTTTATACTTGCACATGCTCTGCAGACAGTGCCTTTATCAGCGGCGATCTGGTAAGAACCTGTATTTCTGTTGCTTCAATAAACCGCACTATTAGTGGGTCTGGCTTTGACACGACTGGGCTAATAGTGATCGTACGGTTTGTGCGTCCCTCAACCGGGCTGACAGTGCTAAACTTCCACCAATTATCACAACACATATTGAGCAGTGTCAGGCTGCCCAAAAGATTAAAGCAGGAAAAAGTGTCACTGGTGCAGTTCTAGGAGCTTGTTTGTCTTGTGCTCATCAAGAAGTGAAGGAATCCCCCGCTCCCCAACAAACATCAAATGCCGAATATACAGATTTAAAATCAGAAAATGAAGTATTAAAATCATCATTGGCCTTTGAGAGGGAGAAGGCAAAAAACCAGGGATCCGAGTTGATGAACTTGTGAGTGAAAATAATCAGCTTAAACTGTTGAAAAGGTTGAACTGGCCGATAGATAAAGTGCGACCCCCCCGCCCCAACTGGGCAGCTTCGCAGCTCAGTGCCCTGTACAGAGCCTGAGGCTGGGGACGGGGATATTTGGCGTGATAGCGACGATGAGAGCGCAGAGACCCCCGATCCCGAATCGGAACCAGTTCCTTTACAACCCTCGATTAAAACTGAGAGCTCTGTCGATGAGGAGGAGGAGGCCTGCGCTACTGTGCGCACAATTCCCCGGTCTCCAGCGGGATTGGCAGACGAACCGGAGAAATACTCGAGGAGTCATTGAGCACGACTAGGCTGACAGTCATCGTCCTGCTAGTCGATCCGTAATCGTGATAGTTCAGCGTATCGAACGCGACCGGACTGACAGCGCTGAATCGGGGTCACTCCGAATCTAACCCAGCCCCCCTGACATCCGAGGGCCAGCTGGATCGCAAGGGGGTTTATTTTCCGCCAAATTTCTTCACCCATTAACGCAACAGTAAGAGATACCGGCGCGACCTACCGTGCAGTGCCGCCGCTCGCCGGTGCCAGCCCAGGGCTGCGCCGAAGCTGCGCAGGGCGTTGTGGGCAGCACCCAGGTTCTGCAGCAGCGCAGCCTCCCTGCGCCGGTCTGGCTCGCCGCTGCAGAGGGCGAGGGCCTGCTCGAAGCTCTTGGCAGCCAGGGAGAAGATGCAGAGCTGGGAGTAACCGAGGCCGATGTCGTTGTAGAGTTTCCCTGTGTCACAGAGAGGAAAAGCTGGATGCGGGCGCTGCTCCCCGGGGCACCCCGAGGAAAGGGTGCAGCGCAAGTGTTACCTCGCAGGGCTGGGTCGGGGATGCTCTCGCAGAGCGAGCGGCACTGGGCGAGGACCCCCGCGATCTCCGTCGCCTTGAACCGCCGGCTCTGCAGCATGGAGCCGCTCGCCCTGCTCAGAGCCACCGCGGCAGCCTCAGGGCTCGCGGCCGCTGCGTAGGTCCGCGCGGCATCCAAGAAGCAACGCGCGGCTCGCGCCGGCTCCCGCATGCCCAGGTAGCAGCAGCCCATCTGCACGTGGGTCCCGGCTCGGGGGCCAGCCTGCGCCGCGTGGCTGTGGCCAGCAGCTTGGCCGAGATACTCCAGAGCCTTCGGAAAGTCCCGGAGCCCTTCGTGAGCCGCTCTGATGTTGAAATAAAGGTCTCCCAAGTGCTCCTCGCTCTCTCCCTCTGAGGGCTGGGACTGGAGAAGGAACTCAAGGCCCTTTTTGGGCTTGCCGGTCTCCACGTAGGCAGCCCCCAGGTTGAAGGCACAAGCCCTGCGGAGCCGGGAGCTCGCCGTGCCCCCAGAGAGGAGAAGCGCCTTCCTGAAGCACCCCACCGCCTCACGAGCATCGCCCAGGGCCAGCGCCCGGCGCCCAGCTCGTGTGAGCCCCTCGATCTCGGCCACCCGCCCCGCCGCCTCGTCCCCTCCCTCCTGGGCATCTTCCCTGGCTTTGGGCTGCCCCTTCCCTTTCTTCCAGCTCTTCTTCCTGAGCGCGGGCTGTGCCCCCGGGTCAGCAGCCTCCTCCGAAGCCATGGGCAGGGTGAGCAGCCTGCCTGCAAGGGAGAGATGCAGCGGGCAGCCCGAGTCGGTGCGGTCCTGGGATTTCTTGAAACGAGCAGTGTTATTTTATGTATATTTTTTTTTAAATTAGAAAAGTCTTGGAGCCTGTTGGCTGCTAAAGTTTCAGGGTGGAAAAAACCGCCTTTCCACGGAGGACCCCAGCCCAGCTTCTGCACTCGGTACCTGCCTCCTGCAAACCTTTGTGGCCGCCAGAGAGGAGTCGGGGGCTCGCTGGAGGAGGAGGGGGGGATGCCACAGCATGGGGTGGGTGTTCCCGGGGTGTCTTTTTGGGAGCCAGAATAACCAGTTGCATGCACTTACTGTTTGCTCTTTGGGTGCAAAGGGTGCTGAGAGCGTGGAGGGGAGGGATGGGGCGTCACCACCGCTTGCAGCCGCGCCGCCGCTGCAAACCACTGCTCTCCGGCTGGGGACGGAGGGTGTCCAAAGGGCCTCAGACCCGCTGGGGCCGGAAGACCACCCGGAGGGCGTCGCAGCCCCCTAGATGATGGATGCCGGTGCCTGGGGTCTGGTACTGGAGCGCAGAGAGCCTCTGAGTGCCAAGAAAACGTCAAGGTCGGTGTGGCGCACACTAACTGGGACAGAGCCAGGGCACCTCCTGGGGAAGGCACGTTCCCGCACTGGCCTGGCTGGCTCCGGTTTCATCCCCGTCACCGGCACGGTGCACAGTGCCATGGCAACTTGGTTCAGAGCGCCAGCGTGAACCAGCACCCCGGTGTGTGCCAACCCCGCACCCACGGGCCCCCCCCGCGCCCCGGTGTGTGCCAGCCCCTGCACCCCAAAATCTCCCCGCACCCCGGTGTGTGCCAGCCCCTGCACCCCAAAATCTCCCCGCACCCCGGTGTGTGCCAGCCCCGCACCCATGGGACCCCCCGCACCCCGGTGTGTGCCAGCGCCGCACACACGGGCTCCCCCCGCACCCTGGTGTGTGCCAGCCCCGCACCCACGGGCTCCCCCCGCGCCCCGGTGTGTGCCACCCCCGCACCCACGGGCTCCCCCCGCGCCCCGGTGTGTGCCAGCCCCGCACCCACGGGCTCCCCCCGCGCCCCGGTGTGTGCCAGCCCCGCACCCACGGGCTCCCCCCGCGCCCCGGTGTGTGCCAGTCCCGCACCCACGGGCTCCCCCCGCACCCCGGTGTGTGCCAGTCCCGCACCCACGGGCTCCCCCCGCGCCCCGGTGTGTGCCAGCCCCGCACCCACGGGCTCCCCCCGCGCCCCGGTGTGTGCCACCCCCGCACCCAGGGGCTCCCCCCGCGCCCCGGTGTGTGCCAGCCCCGCACCCACGGGCTCCCCCCGCGCCCCGGTGTGTGCCATCCCCGCACCCACGGGCTCCCCCCGCACCCCGGTGTGTGCCAGCCCCTGCACCCCAAAATCTCCCCACACCCCAGTGTGTGCCACCCCTGCACTCATGGGCTCTCCCCGCACCCACGGGCTCCCCCCGCGCCCCGGTGCCGGACTCCAGCCCCGCACCCACGGGCTCCCCCCGCACCCCGGTGTGTGCCAGCCCCGCACCCATGGGACCCCCCGCACCCCGGTGTGTGCCAGCCCCGCACCCACGGGCTCCCCCCGCGCCCCGGTGTGTGCCAGTCCCGCACCCACGGGCTCCCCCCGCGCCCCGGTGTGTGCCATCCCCGCACCCACGGGCTCCCCCCGCACCCCGGTGTGTGCCAGCCCCGCACCCACGGGCTCCCCCCGCGCCCCGGTGTGTGCCATCCCCGCACCCACGGGCTCCCCCCGCACCCCGGTGTGTGCCAGCCCCTGCACCCCAAAATCTCCCCACACCCCAGTGTGTGCCACCCCTGCACTCATGGGCTCTCCCCGCACCCACGGGCTCCCCCCGCGCCCCGGTGCCGGACTCCAGCCACCCCCGCACCCACGGGCTCCCCCCGCACCCCGGTGTGTGCCAGCCCCGCACCCATGGGACCCCCCGCACCCCGGTGTGTGCCAGCCCCGCACCCACGGGCTCCCCCCGCACCCCGGTGTGTGCCAGTCCCGCACCCACGGGCTCCCCCCGCACCCCGGTGTGTGCCAGTCCCGCACCCACGGGCTCCCCCCGCGCCCCGGTGTGTGCCAGTCCCGCACCCACGGGCTCCCCCCGCACCCCGGTGTGTGCCAGCCCCGCACCCACGGGCTCCCCCCGCGCCCCGGTGTGTGCCAGTCCCGCACCCACGGGCTCCCCCCGCACCCCGGTGTGTGCCAGTCCGGCACCCACGGGCTCCCCCCGCGCCCCGGTGTGTGCCAGCCCCGCACACACGGGCTCCCCCCGCACCCCGGTGTGTGCCAGTCCCGCACCCACGGGCTCCCCCCGCGCCCGGTGCCGGACTCCAGCCCCGCACCCACGGGCTCCCCCCGCGCCCCGGTGTGTGCCAGCCCCGCACCCAGGGGCTCCCCCCGCGCCCGGTGCCGGACTCCAGCCCCGCACCCACGGGCTCCCCCCGCACCCCGGTGTGTGCCAGTCCCGCACCCACGGGCTCCCCCCGCGCCCGGTGCCGGACTCCAGCCCCGCACCCACGGGCTCCCCCCGCGCCCCGGTGTGTGCCAGCCCCGCACCCACGGGCTCCCCCCGCGCCCGGTGCCGGACTCCAGCCCCGCACCCACGGGCTCCCCCCGCGCCCCGGTGTGTGCCAGCCCCGCACCCACGGGCTCCCCCCGCGCCCCGGTGTGTGCCAGTCCCGCACCCACGGGCTCCCCCCGCACCCCGGTGTGTGCCAGTCCCGCACCCACGGGCTCCCCCCGCACCCCGGTGTGTGCCAGTCCCGCACCCACGGGCTCCCCCCGCACCCCGGTGTGTGCCAGCCCCGCACCCACGGGCTCCCCCCGCGCCCCGGTGTGTGCCAGTCCCGCACCCACGGGCTCCCCCCGCGCCCCGGTGTGTGCCAGTCCCGCACCCACGGGCTCCCCCCGCGCCCCGGTGTGTGCCAGTCCCGCACCCAGGGGCTCCCCCCGCGCCCGGTGCCGGACTCCAGCCCCGCACCCAGGGGCTCCCCCCGCGCCCCGGTGTGTGCCAGCCCCGCACCCACGGGCTCCCCCCGCGCCCCGGTGTGTGCCATCCCCGCACCCACGGGCTCCCCCCGCACCCCGGTGTGTGCCAGCCCCGCACCCACGGGCTCCCCCCGCGCCCCGGTGTGTGCCATCCCCGCACCCACGGGCTCCCCCCGCACCCCGGTGTGTGCCAGCCCCTGCACCCCAAAATCTCCCCACACCCCAGTGTGTGCCACCCCTGCACTCATGGGCTCTCCCCGCACCCACGGGCTCCCCCCGCGCCCCGGTGCCGGACTCCAGCCACCCCCGCACCCACGGGCTCCCCCCGCACCCCGGTGTGTGCCAGCCCCGCACCCATGGGACCCCCCGCACCCCGGTGTGTGCCAGCCCCGCACCCACGGGCTCCCCCCGCACCCCGGTGTGTGCCAGTCCCGCACCCACGGGCTCCCCCCGCACCCCGGTGTGTGCCAGTCCCGCACCCACGGGCTCCCCCCGCGCCCCGGTGTGTGCCAGTCCCGCACCCACGGGCTCCCCCCGCACCCCGGTGTGTGCCAGCCCCGCACCCACGGGCTCCCCCCGCGCCCCGGTGTGTGCCAGTCCCGCACCCACGGGCTCCCCCCGCACCCCGGTGTGTGCCAGTCCGGCACCCACGGGCTCCCCCCGCGCCCCGGTGTGTGCCAGCCCCGCACACACGGGCTCCCCCCGCACCCCGGTGTGTGCCAGTCCCGCACCCACGGGCTCCCCCCGCGCCCGGTGCCGGACTCCAGCCCCGCACCCACGGGCTCCCCCCGCGCCCCGGTGTGTGCCAGCCCCGCACCCAGGGGCTCCCCCCGCGCCCGGTGCCGGACTCCAGCCCCGCACCCACGGGCTCCCCCCGCACCCCGGTGTGTGCCAGTCCCGCACCCACGGGCTCCCCCCGCGCCCGGTGCCGGACTCCAGCCCCGCACCCACGGGCTCCCCCCGCGCCCCGGTGTGTGCCAGCCCCGCACCCACGGGCTCCCCCCGCGCCCGGTGCCGGACTCCAGCCCCGCACCCACGGGCTCCCCCCGCGCCCCGGTGTGTGCCAGCCCCGCACCCACGGGCTCCCCCCGCGCCCCGGTGTGTGCCAGTCCCGCACCCACGGGCTCCCCCCGCACCCCGGTGTGTGCCAGTCCCGCACCCACGGGCTCCCCCCGCACCCCGGTGTGTGCCAGTCCCGCACCCACGGGCTCCCCCCGCACCCCGGTGTGTGCCAGCCCCGCACCCACGGGCTCCCCCCGCGCCCCGGTGTGTGCCAGTCCCGCACCCACGGGCTCCCCCCGCGCCCCGGTGTGTGCCAGTCCCGCACCCACGGGCTCCCCCCGCGCCCCGGTGTGTGCCAGTCCCGCACCCAGGGGCTCCCCCCGCGCCCGGTGCCGGACTCCAGCCCCGCACCCAGGGGCTCCCCCCGCGCCCCGGTGTGTGCCAGCCCCGCACCCACGGGCTCCCCCCGCGCCCCGGTGTGTGCCACCCCCGCACCCACGGGCTCCCCCCGCGCCCCGGTGTGTGCCAGCCCCGCACCCACGGGCTCCCCCCGCGCCCCGGTGTGTGCCACCCCCGCACCCACGGGCTCCCCCCGCACCCCGGTGTGTGCCAGCCCCTGCACCCCAAAATCTCCCCACACCCCAGTGTGTGCCACCCCTGCACTCATGGGCTCTCCCCGCACCCACGGGCTCCCCCCGCGCCCCGGTGCCGGACTCCAGCCACCCCCGCACCCACGGGCTCCCCCCGCACCCCGGTGTGTGCCAGCCCCGCACCCATGGGACCCCCCGCACCCCGGTGTGTGCCAGCCCCGCACCCACGGGCTCCCCCCGCACCCCGGTGTGTGCCAGTCCCGCACCCACGGGCTCCCCCCGCACCCCGGTGTGTGCCAGTCCCGCACCCACGGGCTCCCCCCGCGCCCCGGTGTGTGCCAGCCCCGCACCCACGGGCTCCCCCCGCACCCCGGTGTGTGCCAGTCCCGCACCCACGGGCTCCCCCCGCACCCCGGTGTGTGCCAGTCCCGCACCCACGGGCTCCCCCCGCACCCCGGTGTGTGCCAGTCCGGCACCCACGGGCTCCCCCCGCGCCCCGGTGTGTGCCAGCCCCGCACCCACGGGCTCCCCCCGCACCCCGGTGTGTGCCAGTCCCGCACCCACGGGCTCCCCCCGCGCCCGGTGCCGGACTCCAGCCCCGCACCCACGGGCTCCCCCCGCGCCCGGTGCCGGACTCCAGCCCCGCACCCACGGGCTCCCCCCGCGCCCCGGTGTGTGCCAGCCCCGCACCCAGGGGCTCCCCCTGCGCCCGGTGCCGGACTCCAGCCCCGCACCCACGGGCTCCCCCCGCACCCCGGTGTGTGCCAGTCCCGCACCCACGGGCTCCCCCCGCGCCCGGTGCCGGACTCCAGCCCCGCACCCACGGGCTCCCCCGGCGCCCCGGTGTGTGCCAGCCCCGCACCCACGGGCTCCCCCCGCGCCCGGTGCCGGACTCCATCCCCGCACCCACGGGCTCCCCCCGCGCCCCGGTGTGTGCCAGCCCCGCACCCACGGGCTCCCCCCGCGCCCCGGTGTGTGCCAGTCCCGCACCCACGGGCTCCCCCCGCGCCCCGGTGTGTGCCAGCCCCGCACCCACGGGCTCCCCCCGCACCCCGGTGTGTGCCAGCCCCGCACCCACGGGCTCCCCCCGCGCCCCGGTGTGTGCCAGTCCCGCACCCACGGGCTCCCCCCGCACCCCGGTGTGTGCCAGTCCCGCACCCACGGGCTCCCCCCGCGCCCCGGTGTGTGCCAGTCCCGCACCCAGGGGCTCCCCCCGCGCCCGGTGCCGGACTCCAGCCCCGCACCCAGGGGCTCCCCCCGCGCCCCGGTGTGTGCCAGCCCCGCACCCACGGGCTCCCCCCGCGCCCCGGTGTGTGCCACCCCCGCACCCCGGTGTGTGCCAGCCCCGCACCCAGGGGCTCCCCCCGCGCCCGGTGCCGGACTCCAGCCCCCAGCAGCCCCCGCGCGGCCTCACGTGGGCGGCGGGAGATTCAAATCGCGGGTGGAGCCGCCGCCGGCGCAGCCATGGAGGGAGCGCGGCCGGTGCGCTGTGAGTCACCCGGCGGGGAGGGGGCGTTGGGGGCCCGGAGGAGGTGCTGGGGGGCAGGCGGGTGTGGGGGGCGCGGGGTCTTTGGGGCGCAGGTGGCTTCGGGGGACAGGCGGGTCTGGGGCGGTGGGGGGGTCAGACAGGTGGGGAGTGTGGGGGACAGGCAGGTCTGGGGTGTAGGGGAGAGGGTTTGGGGTGCAGGTGGATGTGGGGGGACAGGCAGGTCTGGGGTGTAGGTGGATGTGGGGGGACAGGCAGGTCTGGGGGTGTGTGTGGAGGAGGGGGCAGAGGGTTTGGGGTGCAGGTGGATGTGGGGGACAGGCAGGTCTGGGGGTGTGTGTGGAGGAGGGGGCAGGGGGTTTGGGGTGCAGGTGGATGTGGGGGACAGGCAGGTCTGGGGGTGTGTGTGGAGGAGGGGGCAGGGGGTTTGGGGTGCAGGTGGATGTGGGGGGCAGGCAGGTCTGGGGGTGTGTGTGGAGGAGGGGGCAGGGGGTTTGGGGTGCAGGTGGATGTGGGGGACAGGCAGGTCTGGGGCTTTGGGGGAAGAGGGGGTGCAGCGGTAGCACCCCGAGCACCTGGGCACAAGCTGGAGGGGATGTGCCTTAAGGGGTGTGTCAGGAGGGGGTGCTGCCCAGTGCTCCCCAGCGGTTACGGGTGCCTCCCGTCCAAATGGGCCCAGACCTGTGGCCGTGGCCGCCTGGGTGCTGGCCCTGGGCGCCAGCCATGGCCGTTATTTTTTTGGGTAAAAAAGGGAAATTGGAAACTTCCCTCCAACAGCCAGAAAGGCCTGGCTGGTGTCACCGTCACAGCGCCGTGCCGCCCACGTGAGGGTTGTGGCAAAAACCTGTGCCAAAAACCTGCCTTTCTGTTGTGAAAATCTTAATTTGGGTGGGGAAGGGTGCTTAAACCGCTCCCAAAACGGGCGGGGTTTGACGAGGTGCCCCCATCGCTGCCCAGATGAGCGCCTCACCGCAGACGAGATGGACGAGCAGCGGAGGCAGAACATCGCCTACCAGTACCTGTGTCACCTGGAGGAAGCCAAGCGGTGGGGCTGGCCTGGGAGACCCCCCCTCGAGCTCAGATTTGGGGGGGGAGGGAGAAGGAGTGCAAGGAAGGGGAGGGGAGGAGGCACAGGGGGTCTGGGCGTGGAGGGGGAGGCTGCAAGGCATAACAGTGCAAAATCCTGCCGGCTCCTGGTGCTTTCTGGCCCTTCAAAGGTGGTTTTAGGGGTTGTTTTTTTTGGGGGGGGGGGGCACTCAGCCATGCTGTTGCACCCAAACTGAACCCCTCGTCTGTGAAACCCTGCAGTGAGTGGGTGGGTGCTGACCTTTCCCTGCTGTGGGGGGGGGATATATGGGGATGGGGGGTGGGGTCTCCTTCAGGTGCTGTTTTCCCTGCCCGGAGGGGGTTCGGGTGGGGGTCCGGGGGGGGGTGTGTGACGTGCCCCACCTCTGCCCCGCCAGCTGGCTGGAGGCCTGCCTGAGCGAGGAGCTGCCCCCCCCCACGGAGCTGGAAGAGAGCCTGCGCAATGGGGTTGTCCTGGCCAAGCTGGGCCACTGCTTTGCCCCCGCCACGGTCCCTCTGAAGAAGATCTACGACCGCGAGCAGACGCGGTACAAGGTAGGACAGCGGCACCGGGGGGTGCCTTCCTTAGGGCGTACCCGAAAACTTGCAGGGACTTTTCCATCGCTGGTGAATGCAAAGGGGGGGGCGCATGCTGATCGCAATCATTAAGGAATAATTCAATACAGCAGGGCTGCAAAGGGGGTCTCTGAGCTGTGCAGCCCTGGGGGGGCGGTCACGGGCTTTGCCTCTGCCTTTAACCTCGTGCCCTGGGTGGGTGAGGGGCACCCCACAGATGGGAGAAGGTGGGGGTCAGCCTGACCCCAGCTTCCTTTCTTCCAGGCAGCCGGGCTCCACTTTCGGCACACGGATAACATCAACTACTGGCGCGATGCCATGAGCCATGTGGGGCTTCCCTCGGTAACGTCCCCCCTCTGCTCCCCCCGGGCCAAGGGATGCGCTGGCCTTTGCCCATGTGGCAGCGCCAGGGCTGCCATCGCCGCCTCGGCTCGTAGCGGGGAGCGCTGCGTTGCAGAGGGGGGCTTTGCCTCTAGCCCCCCACCCTTGGGCACGATCTTCCCTGTGGACCATCTCGGCGGTGTCTCCCCTCGAGCTGTCTCTTGTCTTGTTGGCAGATCTTCCACCCGGAGACCACCGACATCTATGACAAGAAGAACATGCCCCGGGTGGTCTATTGCATCCATGCGCTCAGGTGGGTGTCCCTGCTCTGGTCCCGGGGCCAAAACTGTTGTCGTGGATTGTGTTCGTGCTCACGAGCCCTTCGGGAGGGAGAAGCCGGTGCCTGCACGGTCGTGGCACGTGTCTGCTTCGTTTTTCAGCTTGTACCTCTTCAAGCTGGGGTTGGCTCCTCAGATCCAGGACTTGTACGGGAAAGTGGACTTCACGGGTACGGAGCTGCGCCGGGGAACCTGGGCTGGTGGCTGGCGAGGAGGGTTTGCCAACACTGCTCTCGGATCCCTGCGGAGGGAGGGATGTGGGGAATGAAGACCTTGGGCGAGGTTTTCCAAAGCTGCCCTGGTGATGCTTGCCCCAGTGTGGGTGCTTTCTGCACCCCTCTTGTTTGGCAGGGGAGCGGGGCGGGGGGCTCTGCTGGCTGCCCCTCTCCAGTGCTGGACCGCAGTGCTGGTGCTGAGCCTCTGTGTTCTGCTCCAGAGGAGGAGATCAACAACATGAAGCAGGAGCTGGAGAAGTATGGCCTGCAGCTGCCCGCCTTCAGCAAGATTGGGGGCATTTTGGCCAACGAGCTCTCGGTGGATGAAGCAGCAGGTAATGGGTGCCCGCCGTGGGAGCGGTGCTGTGCCTCAGCCTGTAGCGGCATCTCAGCCCCCGAATGTCGAATCAGGGCCCAGCAAACTGGGAGATGCCCTGAGAGATGCGTCCTCCTAGAGAAGCTGGTGGCTCATGGCTTGGGCGGGTGGACTCTTTACTGGGTGAAAAACCGTCTGGCCGGCCGAGCCCAGAGAGCTGCGGTGATCGGAGCTAAACCCAGCGGGCGGCCGGTCACAGCGGGGCTCCCCAGGGCTCAGGGTCGGGGCCAGCCTTGTTTAGTGTCTTCATCAATGATCTGGGCGAGGGGATCGAGGGCACCCTCAGTCAGTTGGCAGATGACACCGAGCTGGGCGGGAGTGTCGATCTGCTCGAGGGCAGGAGGGCTCTGCAGAGGGACCTGGGCAGGCTGGATCCATGGGCCGAGGCCACTTGTGTGGGGTTTAACAAGGCCAAGGGCCGGGTCCTGCCCTCGGGTCACACCAACCCCAGGCAACGCCCCAGGCCTGGGGCAGAGGGGCTGGGAAGTGCCCGGCGGAGAAGGCCCTGGGGGTGCTGGCTGACAGCCGGCTGGGCATGAGCCAGCAGTGCCCGGGTGGCCAAGGAGGCCACCAGCCCCCGGGCTTGTGTCAGCACTGGGGTGGCCAGCAGGGGCCGGGCAGGGATGGGGCCCCTGTGCTCGGCCCTGGGGAGGCCCCACCTCGAATGCTGGGCTCAGGTTTGGGCCCCTCGGGACAAGAAGGGCCTTGAGGGGTTGGAGCGTGTCCAGAGAAGGGCAGCGGGGCTGGGGCAGGGTCTGGAGCACAAGTGTGCTGGGGGGCGGCTGAGGGGGCTGGGGGGGTTTAGCCTGGAGAAGAGGGGGCTGAGGGGAGCCCTTCTCGCTCTCTGCAACCCCCTGAGAGGGGCTGGAGTGAGGGGGGGGTTGGTCTCTGCTCCCAAGTCACCAGTGACAGGACGAGAGGGAACGGCCTCAAGCTGCGTCAGGGCAGGTTTAGGTTGGGTGTGAGGGAAAATGTCTTCCCTGCCAGAGGGGTCAGGCCCTGGCACAGGCTGCCCAGAGAGGTGGGGGGGTCACTGTCCCTGGGGGGGTTCAGAAACCATGTAGACATGGTACTTGGGGACATGGTTTAGGAGGCCTGGGGGTGTTGGGTTGGGGGTTGGACTTGATGATCCGAGAGGTCTTTTCCAACCTTAATGATTCTGTGACTCTACGATTCCTGCCATTGTGCGTGGCACGGCCTGCCCTGCCGCACGCAGGGATATAGCGGATGGGTCGATCGGAGCCCTCTATGCCCCGTCTCACCTGGCCACTTCCCACTTCGCCTCCAGTCCATGCCGCGGTGCTGGCGATCAATGAAGCGGTGGATCGGGGCGTGGCGGCGCAGACGATGGCGGCCCTCCGCAACCCCAGCGCGATGCTCCGCGACCTGTGCGAGGGGCTGGCGGGTGCCTACCAGGAGGTGCTCCACCGGGCAAAGCTGGAGAAGAGCAGCAATGCCAGGAACAGGGTGAGAAGGGCACGGGGGGGGTCCTGGAGGAGGTGGGAGAGGAGCAGCCCCTTCGCTGATGTGCTGGTGGGTGCTTCCAGCTGGAGGGGTACCTCTCTGTCGGAGACTGGGTAAAACACAGCCTGGGAGCCTTGGTGTTGATCAGAAGATGGGGGGGAAGTGGTGGGGAGATGATTCCTCTTTGGGGGACAGTTGACCCAGGGTGTGGGGTTGAGAAATGAGCCCAGGCATCTGCGGGGACCCCCACTGCATGTCATTGGGGTGCACTTGGGTGGAAAGCTCAGGCTGGGGGGTCCCTCTCCAGTACCTGCAGGTGATTCCCGAGGGAGAGGATGTCTATGACCTGTGTCTGACCCAGGCTGAGATCCAAGGGAACATCAACAAAGCGAATGGTGAGCATAGCAGTGGTTTCCCTCCTAGGGGGGGTCTCAGGGTTTATCAGTGGGACTGTGGTACCCAGGGTGGAGGGGAGTGCCTGCCCAGGGTGGTGGGCATAGCAGAAAGGTGCTGTCTGCTCAGGCCAGCTTCAGACCCGATGGGGAGCAGGGCTGGGCGTGCATTTCCAAGGGGAAATTAAAATTATTGGTATGTAGGCTTCAAAGGTAGCTCCTTTTGCTCCCTGGAGCTGTGGGATGATTCACCTGCTCACCTTCTCTGGGTGCAAACTGGCCTCTCTCCTAGTGCACGGAGCTCTGGAGGAGGTGGACGATGCCCTGGAGAGACAGGATGCGCTGGCGCTGTACCACGCGCTGCAGGACCCTGTCCTGGCCCTGCGCTGTCTCCAGCAGGACAACCTCGACTGCTACTTGGAGCAGCTCAGCACGGACCGGGAGCAGAAGGCGCTGGTAGGGGCTGGCGGGAGCCTGTGGGCACGGGGTACCTGTGCTGGGGTGGCACCCCAGTGGTCCTCCGGTTGGATGGGGGGGGTCCTGCCTGGGCAGGGCGTCGCTCTGCAGATCAGCAACTTTCTGCAAGAGGTCTGGGAGTGGGGCTGCTCCGTCAGCACAAGCGGGATCTGACGTAAGAGCAGAAGCCCCTCTCTCTGCCTGCTGCAGGAGCTGGGCTATGTTGACCCGCTGGAGCGGGAGGAGGTGGAGGCCGGGATCCTTGCAGCGAACAAGAAGGGCGAGGAGGAGCGAGCCAGTGAGTGGCTGGGGTGGACACGGTGCTTGTGGCGGATTTTGCTGCCTGGTGCACCCCCTGGAGCTGGTGGCTGCAGTCCCCAGGGGAGATGGGGCATGGCCACCTCCTGCAGCCCACCCGTGCCAGCCCAGCCCGGTCTTTCCCGCAGCGCTGCGAGCCGTCAGCCAGATCAACGCGGCCATTCGTTGCGGAATACCAGCGGAAACGTTGGAAGCACTGGCAGACCCTGCAGCGCAGCTGCCCGACGTGTACCCGCTTGCTGCCCCCCTCTACCAGCACCAGCTGGCTCTGCTGCAGCGCCAGCACCCACGGGTGAGAGCTCCCCCAGGGACGGGCTTGGCCCCGGCAGCAGTGGGGAGATCGGTGCCTCTGCTGGGATGGTGGGGGGCCAGAGCAAGTGTTGGTCCTGCCCCTGGGGAGGAACGACCCCCCGCACCAGCACAGGCTGGGGGGGACCTGCTGGAGAGCGGCTCTGCTGGGAAGGCCCTGGGGGTGCTGGGGGGCAGCGAGGTGACCCTGAGCCAGCACCGGGCCCTTGGGGCCAAGGGGGCCAGCGGTGTCCTGGGGGGCATGAAAAGGAGTGTGGCCAGCAGGGCGAGGGAGGTTCTCCTCCCCCTCTGCTCTGCCCCGGTGAGGCCACATCTGGGGGGCTGCGTCCAGGTCTGGGCCCCCCAGTTCAGGAAGGGCAGGGAACTGCTGGGGAGAGGCCAGCGGAGAGCTACGGAGATGGTCCGGGGCTGGAGCATCTCCCTTGTGAGGAAAGGCTGGGAGACCTGGGTTTGTTCAGCCTGGAGAAGAGAAGGCTGAGGGGGGTCTCATCGGTGCTTATAAATATCTGAGGGGTGGGTGTCAGGGGGATGGGGCTGGGCTCTTTTCAGCGGTGCCCAACGCCAGGCCAAGGGGCCACGGGCACAAGCTGGAACACGGGAAGTTCCCCCTGAACATGAGGACAAACCCCTTCCCTGTGCGGGTGCCAGAGCAGGGGCACAGGCTGCCCAGAGAGGCTGTGGGGTCCCTTCCCTGGAGACATTCACCCCCCGCCTGGACGCGGCCCTGTGCCCCTGCTCTGGGGGTGCCTGCTCCAGCAGGGGGTGGGACGGGATGGGCTCCAGAGGGCCCTGCAAACCCCCGCCAGTCTGGGATTCTGTGCTTCCCCCACTGCTGGGGGGCTGCTGGGTCTGGAGGATGAGGGTATGGGGGTTCAGTGTCTCTGCCTGCCCCATGCAGGGTGAACTGGGACAGGAGGAGCTGTTCGTGGCTGTGGAGATGCTTTCGGCCGTGGCGCTGGTTAACCGAGCCTTAGATGCCGGGGACCCTGATGGGCTCTGGAACAGCCTGGTCAGCTCTGCCCTGGGCCTCTCGGGTGTTGAGGATGCAAATGCGCAGCGGTAAGGGCATGGTGTCTGTTTGGGGTCGGTGGGGAGCAATGCCTTGCAAGGGGACGGTTGTGGGGCCTGGGCTTTGTGTCAGCTTCTTTCATCATCCTTCCTGCCCTGTGCCTTACCTTTTTCCCCTTTTAAAAGGAAGGCACCTGGCTCTGGCAGGCACTGCTCCTGCTTAAAATGCACCAAGCTGTTTCTCCATGTCTCTCCTGTAGGTATTTTGAGGACCTACTACGGCTGAAAGGCCAATCCAGGGGAGTGGGAGCCAAGTTCCTGAGCTGGAATGACATTCAGGACAGTGTGAACGACACGAATTCATCAGTGCAAGACGAAAACAACCGTGAGTCCTGCCCATGTGAGACTGGGTCGAGCAGGGAGTTCTGCAAACTTTCTGGGAGGGAGGTTGCACTGGGAGCTCAGCCACAATAAGACATTAGGGAACCTCACACTACCCTGGGCTGCACATCCTTTGGGTGCCCGGAGCACTGGGGGAGCCGAACCGTGTGTCCCTTCCCTCCCGTGCAGGAGTCCTCGCTGTCCGGCTGATCAACGAGGCGCTGGGGCAGGCGGACCCTGAGAAGACGCTGGCGGCGTTGCTGCTGCCGGCAGCCGCCCTGCCCGACGTTGCCCTCGCGACCGCTCGGCGCTACCACGATGTCCTGGCCCGGGCACGAAGGCTGAAAGCCCAGGTGGGGGGCTATCCCCCTCCCCCAGCTGTGCAGTATCTCCCCTTGGCACCCTGCAAAGCAGAAGGTGTTCAAGGGGTGACGTGAAGCAAGACCGGCGGCTCGGAAGCTCTCAGGGGGCTGCGCAGCTCGCTAGACCCAATCTTCCCCCCCCATCTTCCCACCTTGCAGGCCACAAAGGATGATGGAGCTGTGCTCTGGTGGGAAGAGATCAAGGAAGGGGTCTGCAGGGCCAACCAGGACACGGTGGCAGCCAGGAGGAGTGAGTGCTCGTCCCGGCGTGGGTGCTGGTCCCACTGGTGAGGGGGCTGCTGTGGGGGGGGAGGCAAGAAAGGGGCTCACATGACTCCCCCCCCGCTCCTGCAGTGGCTCTGGGCACCGCCGCCATCAACCAGGCCATCAAGGAAGGGAAGGCGGCGCAGACCCTGCGGGTGCTGCGCAACCCCGACGTGGCCCTGCGCGGCGTGGTGAGCGCCTGTGCCACGGCGTACCAGGAGCAGCTCGCGGCCCTGATGGCCACCAAGAGGCAAGCGGGTAAAAAGCTTCAGTGGCTACAAAAACATCCCCCCGCCACCCCCCCACCCCCCCCCCAAGGAGTGTGGGGTGCACCCCTGCCCGAGCCATGCGGGGGGAGCGGCACCCCCCCAGCAGCACCTCTCTGTCTCGGCGTGCAGGGAGTGCGAAGCCGTGCTGGATCCAGCATAAGCTGACAGACGGTGCCGAGTATTACCTGAGCCTGCAGACCTTTGAGGGCAGCTGGCAGCGCCCTCGCGACGGCGGCCTCAACACCACGCACCTGAGCCGGGAGGAGATCCAGGTACGGGGAGGATGGGGCCCGGGGAGGTGCTGGCGGCATCACTGGGGCTGAGCTGGTGCGTTGTGTCCCCGCAGTCGGTTGTCACCCAAGTGACCGTGGCGCACGACCGGGAGCGCCTGTGGGCATCCAACGAGGCCTTTGTGGTGAGGCTGCAGGCGCGGCTGCGGGGCTTCCTCGTCCGCTCGGAGTTCGCAGCACGACGGCACATCCTGCAGGAGCAGTGGCCGGCTGCCATCAGGATCCAGGTGAGGTAGCTGGAATCCGTCCCTCCTCCGTGCCGGGGGATGCAAACCACGGGTGGCTGCTTGCAGCATCCTCCAGCGCGTCCGGGAGCACCGGTGCTTGCCGCTCTGTACGTTTCATAGCCAGGCCTTGCCCAAGGTACGGCAGAGGATAGCACGGGGCTTGTTTTCTCTCACAGCAGATGCTTTGGGTGCTGGTTTCCTCTGTTTTTCCCATGCTGCGTTATCCTTTCTTGTGCGCTCTCTGAAAAACCACCTGGATGTTGCAGCGACATTGCACAGGTCACGGTAGCCGGTTGTCTTTTCTCATGCCCAGGCTTGTTGGAGAGGGTACAAGCAGCACAGAGCTTACCGGGAGAGGCTGCGATACCTGCACGCCAACGCAGATGCTGCAATAAAGGTTTGGAAGACTCTTCCTTCACCCTTTGCTCCCGCTTCGGGCATTGCTGCCCGCTCACTCAGCATGGTATTTCCCCCCTGGCCAGTAAAGAGGCAGCCGGAGGGGGAATATGGCAACTGGACCAGGGCATAGCTGGGCCAGCACGTGAGGGGATGGGGGGAGCTTGGGCTGGGGGAGAATGTCTTGCAGAAATCCCCATGTTTTTTTCCCTTTCCAACCGCTCGCTTTGGCCAAGCAAGTCCTTCCAGTGCCCAACCGCTTGAACGTTTCTCCCAGATCCAGGCGGGTGTGAGGATGTGGCAGGCTCGGAGAAGGTACCAGGAGAGGCTGCGCTACTTCAGGCAGAACGTGAGTGATGGGGAGTCAAACAGCTCCTGGGAGCGTGTTACCACCTGTGAGGATGGAGGGGGATGATCCTGAGCCTGTGATCGGACCTCTGCCAGGTGCATCCTTGTATGGGGACAGGTGGGAAGGAAAAGGTGCCTGGTGGGTCTGGAAGCCAAACTACCAGGCTCTGTAAAACGTGAGGAGAGAAAGAACACTCCAGTTCCATCAAAAACCAATGAGGGCTTAAAGATGCCTGTTAAATGGGAAGGAAATTTTTGGGGAAAAAGCGTGGTGGCTGCAAGAAATGAAGCTGCACCTCTGGAGTTGCTGCAGCCTGTGAAAAACAACAAGTGGAGGGGAAACAACCACTAAGGGGGGTGAAATCCTGAAATCCCTCCCAGACCCTGGAGACCCTCACCCTGGGCATCAGCAGATCCCCAGCAGTGGGAGCAGGCAGCCAGGTGCCTGTCCAGCTCCCCTCCGCTCCCCGCGTGTTTCAGGGATGCTGTGGGAAACATCCCCCATCCCCTTGTTTGTCTTGGCAGATTAAAGCTATAATTAAAATCCAGGCTTTTGTGCGAGCTAGCAAGGCCCGTGAGGATTACAGGATGCTGGGTAAGTGCCTGCTCGCCTCCGCTCTGAAGCGGCTATAATTAATTGGGAAGGGGACTCTGCCTCATCCCTTGTTGGCCCTGTGTGGCGGGGAGGTGGTGGCAGGTTGGCCACCAGTGTCCCCGTGGCAAGCACGAGAGTGGCAGGGGCTTGGTGGTCCCTTGGCATCAGTTAGAGCGGCCTCGGGGCTGCTCTTGCTGCCCCTCTGCTCCTGAAGGCTTCCTGGGGAGGCATCGTACCGCACGGTGCCACGTTGTCCTGTGTCCTGGTGTTGCAAGAAGATGCTTTTTTTTTGGGGGGGGGAGGAGGATAGGGTGTCTTGGCAAGACACTGGGGGTCTGAGGGTCCACAGTGGGGGCAGCCGCTCAGTCTTCCCCGCGAGCGTTCACGGCCGTGCCGTGCCTTGCTGCAGTCCACGCCAGGAGCCCGCCGCTGAGCATCGTCCGGCGCTTCATCCACTTGCTGGAGCAGAGCCAGCAAGACTTCTGGGAGGAGCTGGAGGTGCTGCGGCTGCAGGAGGAGGTGGTGAAGAGGATCCGCGCCAGCCGGCAGCTGGAGAGCGACCTGGACCTCATGGACATCAAGATTGGGCTGCTGGTGAAGAACAGGATCACGCTGCAGGTGGGGAGCGTGGTGGTGGGGGAAGGACCGTGGCCACCTCGTGCATCTCTGGCTGACCACGCTTGGGCACTGCAGCAGTACAGAGCTGGTCCTCCCCTCCTTGGTGTCACAACCTGAACTTCTCTCTGCTTTGCTTTTAAAGCAGTTGAAGGGGTTGGGGAGCACTGAGGTGCTTCTGACTCTCTCTCCCCATAAGCTGGGCTGAACACCAGAGCCTGCCAGCAGTCACCAATGCTTCTCTCCTTGCCCTCGCGGCTCCAGGAGGTGGTGTCCCACTGCAAGAAGCTGACCAAGAAGAACAAGGAGCAGCTCTCAGAGATGATGTCCATAGACAAGCAGAAGGGGCTCAAGTCGCTCAGCAAGGAGAAGCGGCAGAAGCTGGAGGCCTACCAGCATCTTTTCTACCTGCTTCAGGTGGGGCTGGTGGGGCTCTGCTGCGCCCATCGCAGCTGGAGGAGCAGTGCGGGGACCCTGGCTCCCCGGCACCCCACAACGCTTGGTTAGGTTGGCGTTCCTTGTCCCTGCAGACACAGCCTGTGTACTTGGCCAGGCTGATCTTCCAGATGCCCCAGAACAAGTCCACCAAGTTCATGGAGTCGGTGATCTTCACGCTTTACAACTATGCGTCCAACCCCCGGGAGGCTTACCTGCTGCTCCAGCTCTTCAAAGCAGCGCTGCAGGAGGAGATCAGGTGGGTGGCCGTGGGTGCATGCCCCGGTTTGGGGGCAGGTCTGGGAAAAGGCTGAACCAGAGGCCTCAGCTTGGATGCCGTTATCTCCTCTGGCTGCTGCCTCCTGCACCGGAGAACCCACACACCAGTCCATCCCCTTCATCCCATCCATCTCGCCTCTCTCCCCAGGTCCAAGGTGGACCACATCCGTGACATCCTGACGGGGAACGCCACAGTGATCCGGCTGGTTGTCAGCTTCTACCGCAACGCCCGTGGGCAGAACGCCCTGCGGCAGATTCTGGCTGGCCCCGTGCAGGAGGTCCTGCAGGACAAGACCCTCAGCATCCGCACCAACCCGGTGGACATCTACAAGGCATGGATCAACCAGGCGGAGTCGCAGAGCGGGCAGAAAAGGTCAGGCCCTGGGCAAGGAGGCTTAGCCCGACCACAGGGTGCCGGGCATTGGGATGGTGATGGGGACCTTGTCTTCCATTCACAGCAAGCTCCCGTACGAGGTCACGCCTGAGCAGGCTCTCAGCTACCCTGAGGTCCAAAGGCGGCTCGATATTTCTATCCGCAACCTTCTCACGATGACGGACAAGTTCGTCTCTGCCATCACCTCTTCTGTAGACAAGATCCCGTATGTATATAGGTGGTTTGTACGCACATCGCTGCAGTGCTGTCCGCTTGAAGGTAGCTTCAGCAAGGCCTTGGAAAGGGGGGTTGGGTGATGGGGGGCTTCCCGGCCCTTTAGCTGCTGCAGGACTCAGTTGCTGTGCTGTCAACGAGGGGAAATCCAAATATCAGTGGGTGCGGCTGCTTCTGCTCTCCCAGCAATGCCCTGGTGGGCTGGCTCTTCCTGCTGCTCTGTTTCTGAGCGCTTTACTGCTCCTGTTGAGGTGTCTGCAAGGAAGAAGCTGAGCTTTGTGGTAATATCAGAGGATGAAGGCTTCCTCCAGGGATGTCTGGGCTGGCAGCAGGGTAGGGGAGGGAGCTGAGGGATGCTGCAGCCTCTGGCCCCACCATGGGCTCCTCCATCGCCCCAAGGCTGGGGTCTTGCTGCTTCTTGGGTGACGGGTAGTAGGGATGGGGCACTGTGGCCAAACCTGATGCTGCTCTGCATGCTGATGGACCCTCTCCCTGCCCTCCCCTCAGCTATGGGATGCGCTACGTTGCCAAAATCCTGAGGACATCCTTGGCTGAGAAATTCCCCAAGGCCTCAGGGGAGGAGATCGACAAGGTACCCCGGGGCTGGGGGGGCTGCGTGTCTTGGTGGGATTCAACTGTGTGTGCGTGTGAAGAGATTCCTCCGCAGAAGGTCAAGTTCTGTTGACTTAAATGCCTTCAGGCCAACATTTTCCTTGAGACACTAAGGAAATGCCAATGGTGGGCTCCTTTTTGAACTGCTGTTCCCTCTGGGAGGGTCCCGCTCGGCAACACAAGGTCGAAACAGCCTTCTCTGCTGAGCTACCACCTCCTTGGGCACTGGCCCATGCGCTCCCCAACACCCAGCCCGTCTTGTGCCCTAGATCGTGGGGAACCTGCTCTACTACCGCTTCATGAACCCTGCAGTGGTGGCCCCCGATGGCTTCGACATCGTGGACATCTCGGCCGGGGTGACGCTGCATCCCGACCACCGCCGCAGCCTGGGCTCCATCGCCAAGGTGCTGCAGCACGCAGCCGCTCGCAAGGCCTTTGATGGGGAGAACACGCATCTCTGCGGGGTGAACCCGTACCTGGAGGACACCCACAGCAAGTTCAGGTGGGTGCCAGGATGGCGTCGGGGTGGGAGGGCGGCTACGAGCCAGCGGCAGTGGTTTTGGGGCTGACCAAAGAGGTTCCTCTCTGCAGGAGGTTCATCTCTGCTGCCTGCTGTGTCCCTGAGCCAGAAGAGAGGTTTAACATGGACGAGTACTCAGAGATGGTGGCGGTGGCCAAACCGATCATCTACATCACAGTGGGGGAGCTCATCAACACGCATAAGGTAAGGGCATAAAATTCGTCTGCCAACAACCTTCATCTCTTCTGCTCCCAGCTCCTGGGCTTTCTGCTGCATTTCATCATGCTCCTCTACCCCACCACCAGCACAGCTTCTCCTGGCTTTTTTCCTTTTTAAGCAAGCAAATAATCCAGATTCTGCAGGTTTTTTGCTGCTTTTCTTTCCCTGAACCTCATAACTCTGCAGTCCCCTCTCAGGGGCAAAGGGCATTGCATTGCTCCCGACCGGCCTTCCCTCCCTGGTTCTTTGCACGCCCCTCTTCCACTGACTCGCCTCCCTTGCTCCATCCAGCTCCTGCTCGAGCACCAGGACTCCATCGCGCCACACCACGGGGATCCCCTGCATGAGCTTCTGGAAGATCTTGATGAGCTTCCTACAGTCCAGTCCCTTGTGGGTAGGTAGAGCTCAGGGGCCCACCCTGGCAGGATGGAGGCTGCCTTTCTTGCATAAAGCTCTAGCTGGGTGGCTTTGGGCATGGGGAAACCAGCCTCCCTGAGCCTCCTGTGGCTACTTGGGCTCTCTCTGCCCTCGCAGGGGAGGGCGCTCCCAGCCTGGCGGACAGCAGCGCTGAGCAGGCGCTCTCTCAGCTCAGCAAAATGGAGATCTCCCTCACCCTCACCAGCAAGCTGATGCCAGCGGCCAGCAGCGAGGAGAGCGATGCGAGGAGCTTGCTGCTGAGGTGGGGATGGGCTCTGCGGGCTTCAGGGGAGCTTGCTGGGGGTTGGGATGCCAGCTGGGATGCTCAAGGTGGGCAAGAAAGCCTTGGGAGGCAGCTAAATAACGTGCTGCTCTGGTGGAGGAGGGTGATGGCCCGGAGAGGATGCCTGATCTCTCCTCTGCTCTCTAGCACCAAGCAGATGCTGGTGGATGTGATCCAGTCCCAGCCAGGAGATTCCCTCCCGGAGATCCTGTGGACGCAGGCCTCGGAACACGAGGTGGGATGTGTGAGGCTGCTGCTGGGGATGAGCTGAAAAACATCTTGGGGAAATGGCAAACGAGCCCTCAGCGAAAAGCTGCTCTGCTCCTCTTGAAGGCTTGGCCACTGCTCTTATGCTCCAGCAGTGGCTGGGCTCAGTTTTTTCACAGAAAGCACGTGTTTTTGTGTGAGCCAGGAGACTTGTATCAAAGTATGTGTGTGAGGGGGGTTTGACTGCTCCATCTCCTACGTCCCGTCCCAGCCACGTGCCAGGCTCACCCCCTTCTCGTCCCTAGGAAGCCTTCCACCACCATCTCATGCGCAGGCGAGCGCTGCGGGACGCCCAGACCCCTGCCAAGCTGAAACGCAACCGCTCGCTGGCTGCTAACAGCCAGCTGTCCGTGGAGGAGAAGAAGCGCAAGATCATCCGCAACCTGCGGCGCTTGGAGAGCCTGGGGCTTGTGGATCCTGCCCATCAGTACCAGGAGCTCATCAACGAGCTGGCCAAGGTGTGCTGGGGGACACGGGGCTGGGAGGTCGCCTCTAAACCCGCTTGAGGTCCCGCTCTGGTGCCTCCACAAAGCTCAGAATGAGTTATATCGGCTTTCTTGTACGGCTTCGTTTCCTTCAGGACATCTGCAACCAGAGGCGTTACCGGCAGCACCGCAAAGGGGAGCTCCTGAAACTGAGACAGACCCTGCAGGGCCTCAACGCCAAGACTTTGTTTTACGAGGAACAAATTGATTTTTACAACCAGTACATCAAGACTTGCCTCGACAACCTGGCAGCCAGCAACAAGTACGTTTCCTTACAAAAAAAGCAATAATTTAGAAAATTATCTTTTTCTTATTGCTATCTGGATGCTGTGAGTCCTGGAGATGTTGGGGGTCCGAGGGGTCGTGCGTGGCTGGAGCCCAGCTCTGAGCATGCGGTCGCTTCTCTTCAAGGGTCAGCGGGAAGAACAAGAAGCTGCAGCCGCTGCACTACACCGCGGCCCGGCTGTTCGAGAAGGGGGTGCTTCTGGAGATCGAGGACTTGCCGCTCAGCCAGTACGTAGCCCCTGGTCTGCGGGGCGAGCTATGGCAGTGCAAAGCTTGGGCAGGTAGGGGGAAATAGCCCGGGAGGAGGGTGCACGTGGGCCCACCATCATCCCCCCCACAAGGATGGGGTGAGTTGTTTTGGGTGTTACCGAGAGAACGTGGGAGAGCTGGGATTTGGAGAGGGGGTTCTGGGCTGTGGGTCTCGCCTCGTGCGTGCCACGGGGGCTGCGCTGGGCGGGTGACCCGCTCCTTGGCTGTGTTAAAGCCGCAAAGCCCCTTTTTGGTAGCGAGCGGATCCTTCCCTTCAGGTTCAAGAATGTGATTTTTGACATCATCCCCTGCGAGGAATCGGGCAGGTTCCAGGTGAAAGCCAAATTCATGGGGGTCGACATGGAGCGGTTCCAGCTGCACTACCAGGTGGGGAGCCCGTCCTGGGGCTGCCGCTGCCACGGCGGGGCCAGGACAGCCTCGGGGTGTGGGGGGGTGGCTGTTGTCCCCACACCCACCTGGTTTTTGGGGGTGGTCTCGGAAATGCTGGGGACAGCCTTGCTGTGTGTGTCCCAGCTGTGTGTCCTGATGCAAACGCGGCTCTGTGCTGGCTCCCCTCTCCCCTGGGGGCTGCTGCGGCTGGGTGCTGAGGGTGGGAGAGCCCCCTCCCCTGGCTGGGTGCGCAGGGCTGGTGGTGGTGACAGTCGCCTCTCCCACAGGACCTGCTGCAGCTGCAGTACGAAGGCGTAGCCATCATGAGGATGTTCGATAAGGCCAAGGTCAACGTCAACCTGCTCATTTTTCTCCTCAACAAGAAGTTTTTCAAGAAGTAACGGGGGGGAGAGGGTTACGGGGGACGGGGGATGATGCAAACTTGCCAAAGAGAAACCTTGGGGTCGGTGGTCCTGGGGCAACGTGTCCCCATGGTGGGGAAAGCTGCTGCTTGCGATGAAGCTTCCCTGCCCGGGTGCAGCGTGCTTGAGCATCCACAGCCTGCGGTGCTTGGCTGGGGGTGAGCAGGGGGCTCAGAGCTCAGCCCCAGGCCTGGGCAACTGGAAACCAGTGTTGGCTGGAGGCTGGCTGGGACGCCCCCCACCCCGCCCTGCAGCTTGTGCTGGTGTGAGCTGGTACCCGACCCTCCCCGCAGGAAGGATGCGGCTGCCGCAGCTTTTGCAGCGCACGTAGCTTTTAAAATCTAGTTTTTGTGGGTATTTTGGCTGTTTAGTTCCTGTGTTGCTAACAGCTGGGCTGCTCAAGGACACTACGGATTTCTGGACACTATATATGTTTTTAGTCATGAAATAAAGATATTTTAATATATATATTTTCTTCTTCCCACTAAAGATGGGGAAATATTAGGTTTTTATGGGTGTAGGGAGAGAGGGAGAATATAGAGGCGGCAACTGCTTGTGAAGACAGGCATGGGCTGTTCTCTAGTAAAGCCAGGTGGAAATAGGAGTATTTTGTTTTTTAAAAATGAATTTCTCAGCCTGCTCTTCAGCCAAGCTGGGGGCAGAAATAGAGGAGGGTGGCCCAGAGCCATGGGGGATGCCTTGGGGGACTGGAGCAGGGACCTCTCCTCTCCTCTGGACCATGTGGATCCCTGGCCGCTGGTGTGGAGCAACTCCAAGGCACCGTCTCACCCAGGACTGCGGCTGCTTTGGTGCTTGATGAGTTTTAAAGTGTGGCGTAATGACTGAGTCAGGCTGTGGCTGCTCTTAAAGCACTTTCTCCTCCGTGTAAGCTCCTGCCCCAGCCCATTCCATGTGCTGGGAAAGGAGCTGGTAACGGTCCCAAGCCTCCTCCCTGCCCCGTCTCCTTCGGGAGCAGCAGGGCTCCGACCTGCTCTGCAAAAGAGGTTTTTTGGGGGGCCTGAATGGGAATCTCCATCGCTGCTTTGCTATCCGCCTCGGCCCCGATCGGTACCCCGACACATTGGCAGCTGGGGTCTGGGTCTGTCTGTCTTGTCTTTGGAAAGTGGTGTTTGTTCGTGAGGTCTTTATGTATTTCTTTTTCTTTCCCTTCTGTCATATAAAAGCTGCAAACAGCACTTACCCCTCTGGTTCTGCATCCCAGCTGTGCTCTCCTTGCTCATTTACTCTAAATAAATACTTATAAGAAAATACCAAATTGCTCTGGCTGATCATTTCTCCTTAAACCAGCTCTGTGGTCCTCACCTGCCCCTCCTTTCGCTTACTGGGTGCTTTCAGGCTTTTGGTGGTTCCTACAGCCCCCGTCCCCCAAAGCAAGGTGCCCCCTTGGGTTACGGCGGTGGGAGTCAGTGCCACGTCAGCCGGGACCCGGCTCCCCTGCAGCAGCGCTGAGTCAGGCCTTGA
This sequence comes from Phalacrocorax aristotelis, assembly GCF_949628215.1. NCBI lineage: Eukaryota > Metazoa > Chordata > Aves > Suliformes > Phalacrocoracidae > Phalacrocorax > Phalacrocorax aristotelis. Next base: position 1,397,577 of record NC_134300.1, read on the forward strand.
GGCATTGACTCAGCTCTTGCATGGGGAATTTAGGCCACTTTCAGACACACTTAATTCCTAAATAAATACTATGATTACATCTCATAAAGACTATGATTATATCTCTAAAGGAATGAATTGGGATCAAGCTGCAGCATTTCCAGTTTTAAAATAGGACTGGGCTGCGATTAACCGGTTGGGTGCTGCACCATCAGCAGGGACACTGTTCCTGGGTCCTGCTGGTGCATGTTACCTGTTGCCACATTATATTTTTTCTTCTGGTTGCCATGTATTTTTTTTCTTCCTTGCTTTTAGAGGAAGAAGAACTGGAGATTCTCTGCCTGTGGCTTGGTGTGGCTGGTTTGCCACCAGCCACCTCCTCCAGCAGCCTTTGGCTTTGCCGAACAGCGTTTGACACCCTGCAACCATTTATTCGTGATGTTTCGGGGATGGAGGGGCAGCCTGACGCAAAAGGCTCTGCATAATCATCATAATCCACATGCTTTGCATCAGTCTCAGTCACAGGCTTGAAGGGACTTGCTGTTGCTGTTGAAAAGGTTGATTTTTTTTCTCTCCTGGAAAGCTGTGCAGTGGCCAGCCATGACTCAGAAATTGGGTGCTGGCTCCCCCCTGCCCATGTGTTTTGAAAAGGAGGTTGGAGGGTGAAATTCAGCCCTGGAAACGCTGAAGGAGGCCTGTCGGTTCGCTCAGGCTGAGCGATTTCCCAAGTCAGCTCCACTAGATGTCATTGCAAGCTGGAGGAAAGCGGCGAGGCCGGTGGCAGCCCGGGCGCTGGCCTTAGGTGCTGTGCGGCGCCGCACGCTGTGGGTGCTCCAAGCACCCTGTAGCATCGTGGGGACCAGCAGCCTTTCGCTGCGGGGTCCTGGAGGTGTCCGTGCTGCAAACACACGTGGTGTAGCCCCGGCTGGAGGGAGGGATCGGCCACACCGATCCCAGGGCGTGCAGTCCAAATCTGGGACATCGTTAGCGAGACTGAGGCATGTGGGTGAAGGAGACTTGTCCTCGTGTGCCTGGTCCTTGGCCTCTCCTCTACCTTGTGGGCTTTCCCCAGGGCACTGGGCTCGCTGGGGGCTGCGTGGTGCTTGCCTGGGCTGGGACGGCCAACCTGAAAGGGAACGGGGAGGAAAGTCAGGTCCTGCCCCAGCCGCTTGCTAAACCCATCCTGTGAGGTGTTACTTGGCGATGGGGAAAAAGGGAGAGATTTGGGCTCCCCCTGAGGCTCATATTTCACCTAGTCCAGCTCCAGTGGGTCCCGTGCAGCGCCTTGCACCCACGCACTGGGGCCACGCGCACTCCCTGCATGGCGACATGAATCGTGCTTGTGCTCCGTCCCCTCGCTGCCCTCCCAGGTCTGGGCTCCTGCACCCGGCTGTGCGCCGGTGTCCCCGGCCCCGCAGAGGAGCTGGCAGCTGTGCTGGCGAAGGTGCCGCGTCCCCAGTTGCCATACAGCCCCTCAGCAACACCAGCCCTGCTTCCTCCAGCCCCGTTCCCCCTCCCTTGTTACTTGCTGCCATAATTGCCTCCAGGAACACAAACGAGTTGCCAGATGGATGAGCTTTAAAAAAAAAAAAAGATGAAAAAGGGGCATGAGAGAGGGTTAACAGAAGTATGCGTGTAAGTGTATGCATGTGTATATACGTGTGTGTGAGAGGGAGAGAAAAATGGTGCAGGGTATGGGCTATGCATTAAGTAGTTAAAATCTAATCAGGCTGGCTCTCAGGGCATCGGAGATAACCCCTGCAGCCTGTGGCACTCGGCATTTGCAGAAGTTAAGGAGATTGGAGGCAGCTGCCAAGTGCGATCAGTGGGGATAGGTGCCACCAGACCCACCCCGGGGCTGCTGCCCTGCTCTGGGGTGGGCAAGGGGCTGCTGGGTCTGGGATTTCCCAGATTTGGGGAGGGAGAGGTGAGATAGGATGGAGGAGCGCAGGATGGTCCATGGCTCGAATCATCCTCTATCTACTTCAGTATATTTGCAGGAACCCACAAACCCGAAAAGGATGAAAAAGTGTTAAATTGGGCTTAGAAAGCTGCTGCTGAGAGTCCTGATCCCACCAGCTCGGGGGCTGCCTGGCCCAGTGGAGCGGGTGCTGGGGGCGCTTGGTGCTGGGCAGGCTGGCTCGAAGGCAGCGCTCCAGGATTGCTGCTCTCCCCCAGCGTCACGTGCCGCAGCGATGCTAATCCCGTTTTGAAAGCCCGCGCCCCACGCTGCGCCCACTAATCCCCCTTGCTAACGCTGCTGCGAGACTCGGGCTGCGGCGCTGCCTCGGCGAGCCCCGGGGTGCCCGTGCACCTGCGGCCCCTCCACGGGCGTACCTGGCCGTGTCCGTGTCCTCTGTCTGCTCCTGCTTCAGCCTTGAGGATGCTCGTGTGCTCCCTGCGCTGTGCAAAAGGGTGTTGAGTCCCGGAACCGCCTTCCCCCCCCCCTCCAAATCACGCTGTTGGAGAGAGGCTGATGTAAAACTCAGCAGGGCTGGGTCGTACCGGGTGCGTCCCAGCCCCGAGGTCAGGACATCCCAACAGCCCGGGAAAGCACGGCGACTGCCCAGGGAGGAGGGATTCACCTTACTTGGCCAACCTGGCTTCGGCACAGCCCCGATTACTCAGCACACGAAGACCTCGCCTGCAGCACCGAGGAGGTAGGTGAGCGGTTCGAGCCTGCCCGTGTCGGATTTGGGGTTCAGCATGGGTTTGCCGGGCTCCTCCCCAGCAGCAGCTGCCTTCCCAGCAGTGCCAGGAGCTTTGCAACACGGCTCCTGCTGGGACGGCGCAGGCTTCGTGTGTTTAAGAATAATATTGTTGTTCCCTTCCGATGGTAGCAGCTTCCTCGTGGGAGAGGGGAAAAAGCACAAACCGAACCGGGGAGAAAATAAGAGGGGAATGTTTGCCGACTGTCTGCTGTGTGTTGTTGCTGTTTGTTGTGTTTCTGCGGTTGCTTTGGCAACCTGGGGAAGACATGCCAGGCTGTAGCATCGCGGGTACCAGCGCTCCGTGGTGAGGAGCCGGGGCTCGGCTCGGCTGGGTGAAGCTGCTGGCCCTGCGGCAGCCCCCAGTGGGGATGGGGGGGCTTTGGGGCCGGGGGGACCGGTGGGGTCCCATTTGCACCCAGCTCAGCTGCCGCCCTCCTTGGTGAGCCGGGGACGGGTGCTTGCTTTTCACTCCTGGGCCATGGCATCCTCCGAGAGGGACCTGGCTCGGAGAGGAGCAAAGTGGCTTAGGGATCTGATGGGTTATCCTTGCCCATGGAGGAAGCAGCCGGCCCGGCTGTTCCCTGGGGTGCACAGCGAGTATCTGGGCTCATCCCCTTCCTTCTTGTCCAGAAGAAAGGGAGCAAACCAGTGGTATTGTAGAGGGGTGGCTGCGCCGTGCACGGCTCGCAGGAGGGGCTGCGAGGGCATCAGGTGATGCTGTCGGTGGGTGCACCCACATCTGTCCAGGACAGGAATCATTCCTCTTAGGCTGGTGTGCCAAACCATGGCCTAACGCAGGCAGGGTTAAATTGCTTTATACCTCCTGTAGCTTCTTCTGCGGCTTTGCAGGCTGGGTGGTGCGGGGTGGAGGGGGCTGGTGCCTGCATGGGCGGCGAGGGATGGAGCCAGGCTCCCCAGGGGCAGGTTGGGGCTGGGACGATCAGGGCAGAGGATCATGCCCGAGGAGGGGAGAAGGGCCGAGAGCAGGCTGAGGGAGGATGGTGATGCTCCCAGAGTCCATTGGTCCCTCCAGCAGCCCCGGGAGCTGTGCGAGAGCTGACATCTGTCAGAGCAGGAGCTGCCTGTGCCCCGCGGCATCCCCAGGGCGCAGCAATCAGGGGGTGGGTGAAGACTTTACCCCTGGGGCCCACGAACTGCTCTGTGCAGCCAAAGCAGCACCAAGGGTGCGTGTTAACCCTTTGGGGGCTGCAGCAGGAGACCTGAGCGCCTCGGGAAGGTGGGCACGGTCCTCCTGGAGCCTGCAGACCCCAGTGCTTTGGTAGTTATTCCTGCAAGGCAATGGTTTGGGGGCTCTGTTGCTTTCCATCCCGCTTTGCACAAGAAGTTTTGGTGTGGAAAGGTCGCAGCCCGTCACTGCTTAGAAGTGCCAATTTAATGAAATGATTTAATTGCCGCATCTCCAAATGGTGCTTGTTTTAACTGAAAGGAGAGGCCTGATGAGGAATCCTGCCCTGAACTGGAAGCTGACTCATTCTCCTCCCAGTCCCAGGGTCAGCGCTGGATTGCAAGTAAACACACCAAATTCCCACTGCTTGGTTCTGGGAACGTGCTCCCAGCCCCACGCGGAGGGCAGGGACCCAGGAAGGGGCTGGGTATCTGCCTGCCTCCTGCTGCATCCTCCTACCCTACGAGCAGGGGGGCCTTTGGTGGTGCCTGGAGCCATCTCAGGGTCGGGGTGTTGTAATAAAAACCCCAGGGGCTGTAGCAGGGGGTGGAAAAACCTACCACTTTGCTGTGATGAGGGGCTGAAAAATCCCAGAGATTTGCCCTGTTCTCTCTTCTAAATGCAGAGAGCAAGGATGAGGCCTCAGCTGTCTTGCAGCCTTGCTGTAGCCACCAGGGGAGACCCAATTCCCATCTCCTTTGCTTCCAGCCCTGCATAGCCCCATCCCCTCCTCGGTGTATGGTTTCCATCACGGCATCTCTGGGTGCAGCTTCAGCCCAAGTCCTGGGAGCAAGGAAAACTGAAGCAATAAGAGGACGGAGCCGGGACTTGAAGCCACATCCGACTCCCAGGATGGGAAGGCAGCACTTTCCACCCCAAAAAACTCCCCGTGTGGGGCTGAGCAGAAACGGGAGCCAGCCGTGAGTCACCCTGCATGGCTCCCACTTAGGGCGAGGCAGGAGCAACCTTGTGCTGCTGAGCCAGTGTGGGCTGGGGGCCGTGACCCCGCCAGCCACGGGAAGAGGAAGCTTTTGCTCAGCACGGATGCTCCAGGGGAAAGAATGAGCTCCGGGGCTGAAACCAGCGGCTGGAGGGGACCAGAGTAAAAGGCACGACATCAGGGCAGGTCTGGGGTCTGCCCCGTCTCTGAGGGGAGAGCACGAGGGCTTGCTGGAGCAGGGAGGCAGGATTTGGGCACTCGCGGCCCCTCCACCCGACCCGCTGGGCTGTGTGCTCCAGGGCTCGGCGAGCGGCGTGCCTCAAGCCACCCTGCCGCAGGGCTCGCTCTCCTTCTGTGAAACTCCAGGGACGGGGCGAGGGGGGAAAACAAATCTCCCCTCTGCTCTGTTCCTGCCACCCTGTCCTCAGCCTTGGGATCCTTCCAGGCTGGTGCTTGTGAATGTTTTCCCCCCCGTCAACTTTTGCTTGAATCAGCGGACGTGACTCACCAGGAGGAAAGAAAGGGCTTGGGCGAGCTGTGCTCCAGCCCGCGAAGGCAACGCCGGGTCCCTCTCGGTCCAGGGGCCGATGCAGCTGAACGCCACGGGAGCAGCGTTGCAACCCCCCTCACCTGCGAGGAGGCAACCTCTGGGCTGCCGTTCACCTCCATTCCATCCCCATCCCCTCCCCGTGCCCAGCCCAGTGGGTGCAGCAGGGTGGGAACTGGTTGTGCCGGCGCACCCCGTCCCAGCAGAGAGGGGTGATTTTCTGGCAGGGGGTGACCCTTGCGGGGATGGGGGTGCAAGATACGCCTGCGCCTTCATCACTGGGATGGCCACCGCACCCCGAGGAGACCGGGTGCTGGGGACACGCGTCGCCCTTCCCAGGGGGCCGTCGGGGGGGAGGAATAGGCAAAAACCCACCGGCGGCAGGTTCATGCTTTGCTGCGGGGGGGGGGGAAGATGGAAAAAAAATCGCTCTGTGGTGGGTTTACTCCTCCCGGCACTGGGTTAGGGGAGCAGCCGAGCGAGGGTGGCAGATCTTGGCTGGATTAGTTAAAGAGATCAAGCAGCCAAGGGATTAGGGAGTCAAGAGCACCGAGCCACCTGTGGAGGGGGAACTGATGGAGCAGGATATGCCGGAGCTCCAGAGAGGTGTGCAAGGCCCGGGCTTTGGAGCGATTAGATAAGTGAATCAGGGCCTCGGAGCGATTAGAGAAAGAAATCAGGTTTTACACCAATTAGGTAAAGTCCCAGAGTGATTAGATACAGCGGTGGCTGCAAAGAAAGGTCTCCCAGTGGTCCTTGGTACAGATAGGGCTGAGAATTGATTAAAGGAGCAACAGGGGCTGAGAGCAATTTGATAAGAAAACAAAACAGTGGATCAATTAGCCTGGGAAAGGGGACGAGGCTGGGTGATAACCAGGATAGGGGAGCAGAGCGTGTAAAACCGCCCCAGCGGCTCCTACCGTGGGGCTGGTGGAGCTGGAGGGGAGGGGAGGGATGGGACAAAAATGGTCCCAGCTCGATCCTCCAAGGGCTGTGGGGCACTGGGCTGAGTTTAAGGGACTGTTTCATCTTGATATTAGCACAGGTAAATTCCCAGCCTGGCCTAAAGATGAGTTTGTTGTTGGCTGTGGCCAGTGTGAGCCCTGTGCAACTCAGTTTGGGAGACAGCGGAGCATCTCCAGGCTGCTGCTTCTCCGACCAAGGAGGCCTTCCTCCCCCAACCGAGGGCAGCAGCAAGCTCTCCGTTTCAGAGCATTTCTTTTTCTAAAGCAGGCTTTGCTCTGGGCTCACACCGTTGCACACCTGGAGCAAGTTTATTCACTGGAAATGCAGATATACCAGGGTAACTCAGGCCCGCGTCCCATCCCAGATGCTCTGGGAGCTTTCAGATACAGGCGCCAGAGAAGCAAGCAATTAAGTAACTCAACGGAGCCTTGAAATAATTAGACCAAGGAACGCAGCTCCGGCAGAGGAGTTTAGTGAAGAAATGGGAGTGCTGGAGAGAGTGAGATGAGAAGGGTGATCGGGTCTCGGCACAATTATCTAGAGAAAGTCTGCTCCAGACTGATTAGAGGAAAGGAAAAGAGCTTTCCGGGCAATTAGGTGAGGGAAATCAACTCCAGGCAGGAAGAAAATAGACTATGGAAGAGATTGGGGTGGGAGATAGCGAGTTATCTCTGCTCCCAAGTCAGACAAGGGAGCTCGATAAGGGCTTTCTGAGGCGGAGGCAGAAAGGAGGATTAGGGGGGATTAGGGAGCCGAGGTGGGTGTGCAGCGGGTGCCCGGAGCTGGCAGGGAGAGACCAGGTGACGGGGAAGAGGGAGTGGGGAGGGAGGTGGCAGGTTGCCCCGGGGATTGAACAGGAGACACCGAGCCCTGCACCTAGGGAATGGGAGGAACACAATCCTGGGACTGGGGCTAACGCAATAAACCGGGGGTCTTGGCCCCAGCGAGGCAGCGGGGGGTGGCTGGCACGGCCATGGGTCGGAGCGAGGAAGAGAGTTGGGCGCTATTTCCAACCCATCACGTGGCAAGATGCTTCCTTAATCTGTAAAACAGGATTAGTCCCTCGTGCCCGGAGAGGTTAAGAGCTGGCAGGAACTTTCTGCGTGAGCGACTTTGACTTTAGGGCGGGGGAAACCAGCATGAAGGGAGCGTGGCCGGGGGAGAGCACGGGGCAGGCACCCCCGGGGTGCTCCCCACGGTGCCCGGCGGTCCTCGGCCGAGCCGCCGGGAGCACGCAGGCGGTCCTGCAGAACGGGGTACCCGCCGCAGCAAGCATTGCCCCAGGTTTTGGGGTGCTGAGGCACCGTGAGAGAGGTGACAAGGGTCGGCTGCGACCCAAGGTCGCACCGCAGGTCAGCAGCAGCTGCAGCCAGAAAGTGCCGAATCCTTTGGGAATGGATGCATTTGCTGTTTAATTAGCCTTGACTGCTGCTGGAGCAGATTTTGCTGGTCTTTTCCTCTCTGATGCTGGCCCTGGCTTGAATTTGCAGGGCTCCTTGTGCTTTTTTTTTTCCCCCTTCCTTGCCTTTTATTTTTTTTTTTTAATTCTTGCACATAAAAAAGGAAAGCGGAGGGAGGGAGCACAGCATCACCCGAGGCACATGATGCTGACTCTGGTGCTGCGGGAAGGGGAAGCTGTGGTTTGGCTGCCGGGTCATATTTTGGCCTCTGGAAATGACCCTCTTGGAAAGATAAGCGTCGTCTTGCCAAGCTCGGTCAGGGGACTGGCGCAGCCCCCCCGGGGAGAGGCGGCAGCGCTGGTGGCGGGACGGCTGGAGTGGGAGCAAGGGACCTCACGAGCAGCGACGAGCGGGGCGATGCTCAGCCCCTTGCAGCGACGGCGCTCAGCCCCAGCTGCTCAATGCACACCGGGCTGCGAGGAAACCGGCCTCCGTGTCGTTCCCCACCGCAAACCATCCAGTCTGGAAGGCGATGTGCTGGAAAACAAGCCCCATGTGAACCCAAGCACCTTTGCAGGACATGGAGATTTTTAAAATTCTTAAATTTATCTTTTTTTTTTTTCAATTTTTAATTTACTTTTTTATTTTTTCTTCCCCCTCCCGATTTGCACTAGTGAGGTTTTGTCGCAGCTCCCAAACGCTGATTGCGAGTGATGGAGAGCAGAGCCGGGGCCAGCTGGGGAAGGTCTCTGGGACACTCATCCCTCCTGGGTGTCACAGCCCTGCTATTAACAGCAGGAGGGAGGCTCTGACATCTCCCCTTCATCCTTTGGCCTCTCTGCTGAGCTCGCTGGGATGAGCCTGGTTTCTGTGGGGTGACAGCGTTATCTGGGACACAAGTAGAGCCAGGCTCCGCTCTGGTCCCTGGTTCTTCGCTGAAGGTGGATATTCTCAGGAGATAGCAAGGCAAATCGTCCCCCTGGGACTCCACGTGCTTCACCTCCCATCAACAGGATAGAAACAGGGTTTTATGGTACGCTACAGCCCAGCAAAGCCCTGAGAGAGGCGTGCCGGCCGCCCCTCGGGGTCCTGAGGGTGCACCCTCCTCCCAGTTACGAGATGCTGCTTTTGTTCAAACCCTAATGTGGATTTCAGTGTTGTCATTATTTTTTAATTCTCCCCCCCCCCCCCTTTTTCACTTCTGATGAAAAATGTATTTGGGGAAATTAGAAATATTTAGACATTTCCCTGACAGGTGGTAGAGCTGGATCTCCTGCGGCACGGCATTGTGCACGGCGCGTGCTTACAAAGCCTCAGCACAAAGAGCCGGGCTCGAGGATGCGCGTCCTCGGCAGCCGCGCTCCGAGCTGCATCGCGAGCCCCGAAGGGTGGGAGATCGGTGCATGGTCGTGATGGGTCATTGCCTTCAAAGGCTAGATAAGAAAATGGGTTTGAGCTGGTTTTGGGGAGATTATGAGAAATATTTTTATACATATAAAAGTATCTTTTACTTTACGTTGTGCATCTCTCAGGACTGGAAAGGGAGTTGGCGTTTGGTTCATACCAGCCCCCCATTTTCCCATCTGCAGGGCTCGGCGGGGTGTCTGGGTACCAGCAGAGGCTGGGCCATTGGTACCTTGAAAGGGCCAGGGAAGACGACCACCAGCAGCCCTGGGGTGTTGCAGGGACCTTGAGGGTGTCAGCGAGGGCTGCTGGGGACACAGATACCCTCCTTTGTGCCGGCGGCCCTGGGATAAGCCCAGACCTCCCTTCCCAAGAGGCGGAAAAATCCCCAGCCCCGAAACTTGCGTTCCCCACCCCATTTTTCTCCCGCTCACACCCTCCGGTTTTGGTCTCGGGGAGATGTCAGCTGCAGACGAGGGCTGGCCGCGTTGCCCCGAGCAGGGGGCGGCCGCCGCACCCCGCGCTGGGGAGGGGACGGTTCCCACCCTGCACCCCACGCCATCCCAGCCGCTCAGGCTTCGCCCTGTTGCTTCGCCTAATTCCATGGGGGCAGAGAGCCTCCCTCTGCACCCTGGCAGGGCTTTGCCTTCCCTGGGGCCGGCCCCTGACCCACCGCCATCCCTGTCCTGGGGGCTTGGCACCCGCTGGGTCCCCACTGCGTGGGGTCCCCGCTGCATGGGGTCCCCAGATGTGGATGCCACGTGGGGCTGCCGAGCTGCACCCTGGGGAGCGAGAGGGGCCGGGGGTCCTTTTATTTGGACATAGAAAGAGGAGGTCAAAGCCTGCTTGCCTGGAGACCTTGCAAAGGCATTTTCCTGTGCCAAATTTCAGTGAGGTGTTTTTGTAGAGGTGTTTGGTTGCGCCCTTTTCTAGCACGTTACTGGGGCGGGGGGTGGGGGGGAAATAAATGCATTTAAAGAGTTTTGTGGCTGCAAAATCTCCGCTGCTCTGGATCACAGGCAGCCTCTGAACTGCCAGGGTGGGGAGATGCTGGGGCAGGGCCGTGGCTGTGGGCCGAGGCATCCCAGCCCCAGCCCTTGCCTGGTGGGAAGGGCAAGGCAGGGCGAGCTGCCCCCAAACCACCCCGTTGTCCTCGCGTCCCTTCGGGAGGGGACCCGGAGGCGCAGTTTTGCCCCACAGCCGCGTCTGGTTTGCCTTGGTCTGCGTGGAGCACTGCTGCGGGGTTGCAGACCGGAGACCCATGCAGACCCACGGGGGATGGGAAGGATGGAAAGGGGAGGTGCTGCGACCACGGGATGGGGTCTGCGAGTCCACTTTTTTCCCCCGTTAGCGGGGCTGGGCTTGCTCAGAGCACGCGCATCCTTGGGCCATGCAGCCATCGGGGTGGCAAGGCAGTTTTTGCTTCCCGAGGTCAGGGCTGCAGCGGCAGGGAAGCACTGCAAGGGTCATTTTTCCATCCGTCGGTGCTGGTTTTGGGGGTCGGAGGGTGGCGCGGGGGCAGCGGGCTGGTGGGAGCACCGGGGCTCGCTGCCCCTTCCCGCAGCCCCCACATGCATCCTGGCTCCATCATTAGCCTGACCCCTGATTACACTCCGCAGGCTCTGCATCGCTGCCGTTGCCCCGGCAACGTGTCGTCGCCACAGCAACCGTGACAACCTTATGTTCATTAATTTAAAAAGGTTCACAGTGTAACAAATGAAATAGTTATAAGCTTGTCAGGGTGTTAAGGAGCAGGGGCTGACAACTCACCCCCCACCCCCCGCCGGAGCAGCCCAGCCTGGCTCCAGCCCCGGGAGCAGCTCTGCCTCCAGATGCCCATCCCAGGCCCTCCGGCCCGGCTTCGTCACACCATCCTTAATTGCAGCAATTAGTTTGGGCCAGTTTTTGGAGCACCCTGGTACGGCGGCATCAGTCGGTGACCTCCCTGGGGAGAGGCAGGCCCCGGTGCACGGCCAGGGGCTGGATGCAGGCTGGGGGGGGGGTGTCCACGGCAGAGGGGGCTTTGTGGGATTTGGACCAAAGATGCCTCCTGCGATGAGGAATCCACCCCGCGGCGTGGCTGATGTCTAGTACAGAGTCGGGGTTACCCCGCTGCCCTTCCCTGGAGCGAGTACAGGCTCTCTCGCGGAGGATAATTATTTTCATACAACCTGTAGCCCTTTAGTATCTACACTATTAAAACTAATACCTTTACCTTTGCAACGAATATGGTTGAGAGGAGGGAGGATGAACAGAGCAAATACATGCCTGTATATACCTTGTTTCCTTAGGAAACATTCACGGCATCGCAGATACCCTGAAGAGCCCATGCCCTCAGCTGGCGGACGTTAATCCCGGCCGGCTGAGCCCGGCAGCTGGGGAAAATCAAGGTTTTCCTTGAAGCCCCTGGGCCAGGTTGCTGGCAGGTATGAGTAGGTGTTGCAAAACTGAAGATAATAAAGCCATGGCAGTTGATGCCAGTTGAGTATCTGGCTCTTACTTCATTAGGTATTATTTTGCTGAAATCTCAGCAGACTTCAAGTTGACCGTAATCCTTTAATCTCAAATAAAGGCCATCCTCTGTTTGGCTTTTTGTAAGTGGAAACATGAAAGGCACTGGTTTAAAGAAAAATCTCCTGCCATTGCGATTCCACTCGGCAAGCTGAGAATAGGGTCACTTTTCAGCAAGAAAAGTGGCCATTTAAGTTAAAAATAAAAATGGTGAGTTCTGGGCCACATCCATTCCCGGTGGAAGCCAGTGCTGGGATTGCACTGGTTATTGCTAGCTGGGACCCAGCATTCCCCGGCTCTGACAGCTCCTGCACATGGTCCCTTGTGCTGGCAAAGTGTCATTCTGGAGGCCAGCTTTTGCCCTCGTTTCAGCCCCTGAGCGGCTTTCCTTGAGCCACCCACCGCTTTCAAAGGCCAACCCCGCTCTCGCCATCCCCGCAGGCAAATGAAGCACAGGCAGGAGCTGGTGTCGGAGGATTCGTGCGGCCAAGGGGGATGGCAGCCGCTACGGCCCCGCTCTCTGCCCGGTGCTTCGGGGCTGAGCAGCCTCCGCGAGCAGCAGCGGGAAGAGAAATCTGGTGAGCACCCGCGGGTGCTCGTCTCCTCGCCTTCAAGAGATCCTTCAAAATCTTTCTCAATAATTAAACAAGTAAAGCCTAAAAATAGCACTGAGATCTACTATATGTGGCAGGATAATTTAAGGGCAGAGCAGGGAACAAAATGTCCTCTGTGTCCCAACCTCCCCCCGATGACTTGGTGGGCGCCGGCTGGGTGAGGGGGGGCTGCTGGGTTTTGGGGGCGAGGGTCCGGTGGTGGGTGGCCGGGATGCCCTGCAAGGCAGCCGGGCTTGGGGAAGCATTGGAAGAGGCTCTTCGGCAGCTTTTTATGTCATGGTGGGATTTGGAAGGGCACGGCAGCCTCGGCTGGGCGTCCCAGGCCGCAGCAAGGAAGGGACCCATTTGGGTACCCCATTGTGGCTTGGAGGCTTCACCTCCACTGCGGACACCAGCAGCAGGCACCCCAGATCTACCCCAGAATAAGCCGGTGGCACGGTCGACCACCCAGCCCGTGGTTCAGACGCTGCCGTGTATGGCAGCCCAGGAATAGCATCCCCAGACACGGCAGCCTGAGCCTTAAATACCCGCTCTTCCAAGCTCACTTATCTTCAAAGCTCTCCAGCATGAAAGCAGGCCTGCGGTGGAGCAGATAAGCCCATCGCCTGGAAGGTGAAGGCACTGCTTGAGCCTCTGCTCGCGGGAGAGGGTTGCAAGGGGAGGCCCGGGGCTGGCGAGGGTGCAGGGACTCGGGACTGTGCCTGTGCCACGCTGCCCCTTTGAGGGGGGCTTCTGCTTCTCTGACCTGTGGGGAGAAGCAAAGTGGGACTCGGTGTCAGCAGTCCCAAGGGGCAGCGATGTGAAACGGGGCTGCAACCGCCGCTCGGAGTGTAATTAATTATTCCGGCTGCGAGACAGCAGGGTTAGGAGGAATGCTGCGCCAGGCGCGCCGCGAGCTTGCAGCAAGCTCTTCCTGCAGTGTGGAGGAGCCCACAGGGAAAGGGAGTAGGGCTGGACCCCATGAGAGTGCTGGGATGCCTGGAAAGAGGAGAAAGGGAAGGAATTAGGAACGGATAGCAGCCCCAGGGGCAGGGCGAGGGAGGGAGGCAGCACTGCTGCTCCTCAGCCCCCAGGTGGGGTACCCCAGGGCCTGCCCGCTCCCCAGCAGGGGTTCCCGGCCGGCCTCCCAAAACTCCCTCGCAGCGAAAGGCAAACAGCTCAGCCGCGCGTTGCATAACCGGGAGAAAAGGCGTCCTCCAGAGCCGCATGGCTGCCGGCCAACGTTTGGCATTAAAGTAGAGCAGAGGATACCGGGAGGGGAGCGCGGACCAGGCGGGGAGGAGACGGGATCAAGTGAGCAGCAGCGAGGGCAGCCTGGCCGCTGCCTTGCAAGGGGGTCGTGCCCTGGAGGGCCACGGCCAGCAGGGCTCCAGCCTTCTTTCGCGGCGCGAAGCACAGCGGCACGCAGCTGAACCCACGCCGCAGAGCCCCGGGCACCTCCGGGCGGCGTGGAGGCTCGGCAGCGCTGAGATGGGCTGGACCCGCGGCTGGGAGGCTGCTTTGACTCATGGGTGATAAGGACCTCACCCAGGAGAGGGTTTTTTTTGCACGTGCTGGGCTCAGTTTATGCTGGTTTAACTGGCTGGGCGATGGGGAGGGTGCTGGGCCCTTTCATTTGGGCCAGGCATGCATGCAGGAATTGCAGATAGCGTCTCAAGGAGGGTTGCAGGGAGGGAACGGAGGGTGTCATTTATAGCAAAGAGGTCCTGGCTGCAGAAACCCACATCTTTGCCTTCTCCAGGCTGCAGAGCATGGAGCTGCTCTGGCTCTCGCACTCTGATTCAGCAAGACGTTAAAGCTTGTAACTTTTGGGAGTTCCTTGAAATTGGGCTGCTCCCAATCAGCAGCTACTCCTACACACGAAGGATACGCACTTGCCTGGGAAGGCTGCTGAAGCTCTACCCTGCCGGCTGCACCAGCAAAGGGAGAGCAGGGCCGCAGTTTTCTGCTTCGGAAGGAAAAGGAGAGCTCTAGTTAATTTGAAATTACAGGGTTTTTCTTCTGAGATAGATGTTTTTCACAGCCTCGGTGAGCTGATAAGCAGCGTGCTGGGCTTAACCCTCAGGGGTGTTAAAGGTGCCTCCGTTGCTGAGGGGGGACGCTCTCGCTGTGCCCGCTCTGCCCCAGGTGCTGCTGCTGGCCTAGCTGGAGACCTCCAGCGTGGACCAGCAAAGCTGCCGCCAACCTTGGGCTGAGCTAGGGCCCGGCTGGGTTTGCTGCCTGCAGAAGCCTTTGGGCGTTTCCCGGCAGGGTTCGGTCCCGGCAGTTATCCCAAGGAGGATAAGCCGCGGTGTGCGGATGCCGCTCGGTGCCGTACTGCGGAGGGGTGAAGGCAGCCGCGTGCCGGGGGTGCCGCAGACGGTCCCGAGCAGCGGCTGGGCTCGAGGCTCAGCTCAGCGGGGTCCTACCCTCTCCACGCCAATTTATTGTGGCCGGTAGCCTGGCGATCTCCGGGCTGGTCCAAGCCTCCAGCCAGCCCCGGTAGCCCAGCTCACGGGGAGGGGGGTGTCACCCTCCCTTCGCCTCGGTGCCCTGAGTGGGGTGTCAGGGGGGATGAGAGCGAGCCGTCCCCGCAGCGGGTCTGGCGCTGGCCTCGGGGACGCTTGTGCAGGGCCACCACTGCCTGTCCCCTGCAAAGGGCTGGCCCTGACTCAGTTCCTCTCTCGGCCGCAGACGGTCTGTGGGACTTTGGGCAGGACGTTGAGGGTGGCTGCCTTCTGCAGCTTGCTTTTTTTAAATTTTTTTTTAATTCCCTCCCCCCCACCCCCCCACCCCCCCGCTGTGGCTCCTCTTTGAGGGCTCGCCACGATAGTTCCCACTCACCCATCTGTCTGCCTTCGAAAGCAGAGCATTTCACAGGTCTGGCTGCGAGAGCGGCAGCGCAGGCGCTGCTGGCAGCACCGAGCAGGGGCTGGGGATGCTCGAGGCGAGGAGGTTCAGGGCTGCGAGCTTGTGTCCCGGGACAAAGCCTGGCGAGCTGAAGGGCGGCACATTTGCACTCAGCTTTGCATCAAAACTCAGGGTCAGAGCTAGGGCTCTCTGTCCCCCAAGAGCCTTGTGGTGCCGGTGCCAGTGGCACGCTGCCCAGGCCTCCCAGCCTTGGGTCGAGGATCAGGGCGAATCCCATTTTAAGGCAAAAGGTTATGGGTGGGAAGGAAGTAATCATAAAGCAAACACCACAGCGTTCTCCAACCGCACATGTCTTTGGCACAATAAATAGAGGGGAAGGGACAAAAATAGCCCCCAGGGTTGCCGTGTGGACACAGAGAGGAAGCAGGGCTGTTTCAGGGATGGGGGGTTGCTCTCCCAACCCACCCCGGAGCCCTGAGTCACGAGTAAGTTGATGTCCTGCAGTGCTGCGGCTGTAAGACGATATCCAGGAGCAGAAATGATGAGTGGGTTTCAGGGAAGGCACCTGAGCCCTCGCAAAACTCACTGCACCCCACACCCTTGCAGAGAGGTCTTGGGCTTTCCCTGCATGCAAATCCTGTTCCCAGGCTTTAGGACCCAGCTGAGCTGCACCTTAATTTGAGCACAGGCAAAGCCCAGATGAAAAAGGCACACGGACTGGCCCGGGTCCTGGCAGCCGGGAAAAAACACCGGGAGTCTGGCTCTGGCGTTTGGAGCCGGGTCTGTGGGCTTGCATGTCTAATGCAAGCTGCCTTCCCCGGCTGCCAGCGCTTCTGGTCCCCATTTGGGGTGGGTTTGGAGAGTGGTGGGGAGGGAGGGAGGATGCAGGCACGGACCTGGAAGCAAAATGCATTCACACTCCCCTGCAAGCCTTGAAAAAGCCTCATCTCACCCCAACCTGCACCGCTTCGCCCCTGCTTCACCCTGGGGTGACACCAGGAAACACCTCCCAGCTGCACCAGGACTTGGGTGCAATTTGGGGGGGGGGGGAGGGGGAGGTACAGCGGTGTCTGGGGGGGGGCAGCAGGGGTCCTGTGCCCCCCTCCCCAGGCGGCCCCGCTGCTGGGGCGCGCAGCTGGAGCCCTCGCAGGGCCCTGCCGCTTTAAACCTGCCTCTCCCACGTGCTGTCTGGTTGTGCTGGAGACGGTGACGCAGGCAGGACGTCAATGGACGCTGTGGGAGAATTTAGACTTGGAGAGGAAAGGGGGGCAGGGAGGAAGGGACCGTTTGCAGGGAGTGGGGGGGCCGTGGGGCCGGCAGGGGTGCACAGCCGGAGCAGGAGGGACCCACCCCCCCACCCTTGCAGGATCCCCTGGGAGCGTCGCTGGTGGCTTTGCTCCATGAAATGATCCCCCACCCCCCACCAAACGCTGGGCCCTCCGCCAGCTGCGCGGGCAAATAATCTGCCTCCAGCGCACCCGTGCCAGGGGTGGGCGGCTTGGGGGGGGGCCAGGGTGGGCCACGTGAAGGCGACGATGCTTCCTCCCCACCCGCACGCCCCCCCCCCCCGTCACCGCACGCGTGCCACCCTCACCGTCCCTGCGTGCCAGCCCCTGCGCTGGGCACGTCACCCCCATGGGCAGCGGGGCTGGCGGGAACCCTGGGGGTCACCGCGGCGACCTCAGCTCGGGGCTGGAGAGCCTGGATTGACCCCGTGAGTGCATCCCACTGCACAGCTCCGGCTCCTCTCCCCGCTCGGTGTTTGCTCCCTCGTCCCTAAAGACGGGCTGAGGGCACCGCCACCACCCCGAGGGCCGGGGTCCAGCTGACGTGGGGCTGGCAGGAGACCCACACCCCCCTCCCTCGCTTTAAGCTCTGCAGCACCCCAAGGGTGCTGGCATCGCCGGGGGACGAGCTGGTGGCGCCACTTTCACGCCAGCGAGCGATGAGATGAGCCACTGCCTTTGATTCCTCGCCGCATCGGACTCCAATCATTTAAAGAGCCAAACTGGTCTCCCCCAAAAGCGGCGCGGGAGCTCTGCTCCCCCTCGGCTCAGAGGGAGGAGTGGCGGCAGAGCGAGACCCAAAGCCACGGCGAGGAGGGGAGAGATGCTGCTCTGCAGCACGGGACGCGGCTCTCGGCCTCTTGGCTTTAAAACCAGCCTCAACCAGCTCCTCTCCTGTCTTCCCGGCGCTCGGTGCAGGAAAGGAGCAACTGGTTTTTTCCCCACTTTGGGTTTTTGGGTGTCTTTTTTTTTTTTAATAGCCTGAGGGTGTAGGTGGCTGCGTATCTTGGAAGACCCAGGAGTCCTGCCTCCTACCTGCTGGCATAGGGCAAGGGAAAGCAATTTCCACTGTCAAGAGGCCGTGTACCAGCTGTACGAAGCCTTCAGCCTGGTGTGGGAAGGGAGTTACTCAGCATTTGGTTCCCAAGAGAAAAAAAAAAAACAAAACAAAACAAAAAAAAAGAAACCAGCTTAAACTGACTTTCCAAAATACTTTGAGGTTCATAGTAATGTTCTCGTCTTCGTCTCATAAATATCCTGGGTTGGATCCTTCCCTCTTTTCCACCCCGTAGCTCACGGAGAGGCACCGGAGCTTGGCTGCTGTGCGCTATTACGACTATTTTTATTTTTTATTTCTTTGGATACATGATCTCAGTTGATTGGAAAACAAACCCCAGAGAATCCTTGAGGAGAGACTGCAAACAGCTCTTGGTGAGATGACTAATCCCATCTCTATCTAAACCAACAGGGTGCTAAAAATAGCCCTATTTCTAACAATAAATATAATACAATAACTAACTGACAACAAACAGCCCCAAAAAGCCAAACACACTGAAAAGTCCACTAGAAATACGCATTGTGGTGGGGGAAGGAGCCAGCAGGAAACTGTGTCAGCGAGTCAGAGGGGTGACAGCAGAGGCGCCCCTGCCACCGGTGATGCTCGGGTGGGATCTGGCCTCTCCGTCGAGCGCATCTTACCTCTTGCCCTATATTTTTGATACTTGTGTCTTTGCTTAGCTTGTCCCAGATTAACGTGGGGAAAGGCGCAGGGGCCGCGCTCTGACGCGGGGGTGCACACACACCCGACCCCGAGAGACCCCATCCCGGAGCGGCCGTGCCACCATCGCGGCCCTGAGCATCTGCTGTCCCCCCCGAGAGCCCCAGAGTGGGACCCCCTTCCCCAGGTCCGGGCTGCAGGTCCGCTCGCTCCCCGGCTTTCCCTGCGGCGGCCGCTCCCTGCCCGCGGGCCTTGCGCTCACCACACACCTCGGATAATTCGCCTCCTACTTTCCACGCACCGGGAGCCTCCTCCTACACCCAGCACCTTGCAAAATGTCCCCCGCGGCTGAGTCACCGGCACCGGGGAACCCCTTCCTGCCCTCCCAGCCCGGGATAGGGCTCAAGGAAGAGCCGGCTGTGATGAACAGCCCTGACAGGAGCCCACCCCAGCCCCAGCCTCCCAACTCGCCCCTGGCTTTTGGGGAAATAATTGGGTTTTTTTTGGGAGGTAAATGGGTTTTTTGGGTTTGCGCAGCACCTTGGGCCGCGTGGGAAGCGGGCGGCTGGCGCAGGGGACTGCGTGCTGCTGCGAGATGGGCGATGGCTACGGTTACAGGCATGGTCTCGGTAAAACCGCGGCGGCTGGCTCTGCTCCCCCTGCGGCTGTTTTTGCGTTCCAGGGACGCTGGGAGCACCCGTATTTTCAGTGCTCCAGCCAGATACAACCCAACCAGGCTGGGACATCCTTGTCACGGGTCTCCAGCCCCCTTGTGCCGGGACCGTGGCCTTGTACGTGACACAGCCATCACTCAGCATTGCCGCCTTCCTGGCATCAGACTCCCCCCACGCTCATGCCACCTGTACGGGAAGGTAGTCGGGGGCACCCACGAAACATCTCCCGTGTGGGCTCTGACCCCTGGCACGAGCTTCCTTCCGCCAGGTGCAGCCCCACATCAGCTTCATTTTTAATTTTACTGATTTCTGTGACTCGTGGGAGCCCGCCCAGCCCCACGCCGAGCCTGCGCCGAGCTCCAGCCATGCCATACGGCACTTCTCCAGCCAGCGCTTTGCGGTGGGAGAACCAGCACCTGCCGTGCCCCCTTGGTGCATCCTTCCAGGCACCGGCGCCACCCGCATCCCCAGCACCCGCCACCAGCACCCGCCCCGACACCGCGGATGCGCAGCACCAGTCAAGGTAGCGAGACAGGGACGGCACCAGGTCCCCCAACCCCTTAAAAATCAAGAGTCCTGCCCCAATCCACACCCCCGAACTGTCTTGGTGCGGAGCGAGCGCTGCAGCGGGAGTCATCGTTCAACAGGCTGGATTTCTTGAGGGTAACCACAGGGCAATTTATCCGGGTTGAAGCTACAGGAGGAGCTGGAGGAGAGGGAATGCAATGCCCCGGCTTGGAGCCGGGCCAGGGCGGTGCGGCCCTGCAGCCAAGGAGCGCAGGAAGCCCTTTGCCGTGGCAGGTCGGTGCCGGTGGCACGTGCTCGGCCACGCGTTCCCAGCCCCAAGGACTCGGCGCTGCGGGGAAGGGCCAGCTTCGCCCGGGTGTCCTGCGGGAACCCCACGCGTCGGGGACGCAGGAGGCGAGAGCAGCCCCATGGCACAGGCTGGCCCGTGTCGGGACAAGCCAGGCTTTGGGTGTTGAGCCCACGGGGGGGTCTGCACCGGCGCCGGACACTGAGCCGGGACCCTTTGCCGCCTCTGAGTGCCGGATCCAGCATCCCTGCTGCAGGGCCGGCCCTTTCACTGGGGCAAGGGGTCACCAACGTGCCCCAGTGCGGCTTTCGGGGGCTTGTGCCAAGGCCAACCCTGGGGTTCAGGGCCGGGACAGTGACACTCAAACCCCACTGACCACACTGCCCCACGCAAAACCCACCTTCCCGTCCCCACCATCACCCCGAGGGGGCTGCAGGGATGTACACAGGGGTGGAGGAGCCCCCATCTGCGACAGGCCCTGCAGGCAGGATGGGTTTGGGTGTCCCAGCTCCCCGCCCTGTCCCCAGCCTCCGTCTTTGTCACCATCTCCCCGGCTCCCCCGACCCCAGCTCCTGGCTCTCCCCCCACGCCATCCCAAACCCCGGCTCTCCCCCCACCCCAACCCCCACCCCAGCTCCCCTGCCCCCAGCCTGGCTCCCCCTCTCCCAAGCCCCACTCTCTCCCCTCTCCAGCCCCGGGCTGTCACCCGACCCCAGCCCCCGGCTCCCCGCCCCCCCGACTCTCTCCCTCCCAGCCCCCAGCTATCCCCCTCCGCGCCCACCCTCGCCCCCAGCCCGGTTCGACACCCCTACTCCCGTCTGCCCCCCCAGCCCCGGCTCTGCCCTCGTCCCCTAACCCGGTCCCCCCCCCCAGTCCCTTATCCCCCCCACGGTTCTGCTCCCCCCAGGCTCTGCCCCCTGTCCCTGTCCCCGTCCACCCCCCAAGCTCCGTTTCCCCCTGCCCCAGCTCTGCCCACCCCCACCCAGTCCCATCTCCCCCCGATCCCGGCTCTGCCCCCCCCCCCTCCGTCTCCCCCCCCAATCCCCGGTTCCCCCCCCCGCGGCCCTGCCCCCCCGGCCCCGTTCCCCCCGCCCGGCCCGGCTCTGCCCCCCCCGGCCCCGCTCCCCCCTCCCGGCTCTGCCCCCCCAGGCCCCGCTCCCCCCGCCCGCCCCGGCCCGGCCCCCGGCCCCCCCAGGCCCCGCTCCCCCCGCCCGCCCCGGCCCGGCCCCCCCAGGCCCCGCTCCCCCCGCCCGCCCGCCCCGGCCCGGCCCGGCCCCCCCAGGCCCTGCTCCCCCCGCCCGCCCCGGCCCGGCCCGGCCCGGCCCGGCCCCCCCAGGCCCCGCTCCCCCCGCCCGCCCCGGCCCGGCCCCCGGCCCCCCCAGGCCCCGCTCCCCCCGCCCGCCCCGGCCCGGCCCCCGGCCCCGCTCCGCTTCCTCCGCGCCGCGGCGGCCATTGGCTGCCCGCGCCCTGCGCCGCGCCGCGTCCTGACGCTGGGCTGGGCCGGCCCCGGCCATGGTCGCTCCGCGCCGGCTCCGCCGCAGCGCCGGGAGGCGGCTGGGCTCCGCGCCCCGCTAGAGGTGGGTCCCGTCCTTCTCTCGCGCTCCTGGCTCTTTTAACGGTGCGTTAATGTGGTTTGGGGTGTTTTTTTTTTTTAAATTGTTATTTTTAAATGATTTTTAAAAAAATTATTATTTTCAACATCTTCGCCATTCTGGCGTTACTTCCGAGAACGGCCCCTCCGCCCCGGGCCGTGCCGCCCGCCTTTGGGAGGGCGAGGAGTTCCGTCTGTGAGTGTGGGGTTTTGGTTTTTTTTTTTTTTGGGGGGGGGGCTCCCTGCCCCCCGCTGCGCGGTGCCGCCCCGAGGCGGCGGGGACGGGCGCCGGAGCGCGGCCGGAGCGCGGAGCCGGCGGGGGCGGGCGAGCACATCCTTCCCCCCCCCCCGCCCCCTCCGCTCACCCCCCGCCACCCCCCTTCCCCCCCGCCGCCGCCGCTGCTTCAAAACAAACCGTCACCAAAATGGTGCAGAGGTGAAGGAGGAGGGAGGGGGAGGAAGGGGAAGAAGTGTCGCCTCGGCCTGGGCGCTGCGGGGGACAGGTGAGAGGGGCGGGATGGGGAGGGGGGCGCGGGTGGGATGCGGGGTGCGGAGGGGCTGGGGTGCCACGCGAGGGGACGGGGTCCCCTGCCCGCTGGGTGCTGCCGGCGGGGTGGGGGCAGGCGGGTGCTCGCCGCGCTCCGGGGTTCCGTCCCCCTGGGACCCCCGGGGTGGCAGCCCCCGAGCCCCGCTGCGACACCGCGGCCTTGCGGGAGCGAGAAGCGGGGCCCAGCAGCTTTTGGGGAGAGCGGGTGTGCGTGGGTGCCCTCCCTGGTGGGGCACGGGGTGACGATAAGGGCGCTGTGGGGGAACCGCCGGGGTGGGGGGCCACCAGCGAGGCTCGGGGTGCTGGTGCCCTGGGGTGGGTGGGTGGGTGGGGGGGCTGTGGTTTGATTGGCAAGAGCAGCTTTTCGGAGAGCCGGCGGTAAATCGAGTCCTGGAGCTTCAATGACTTGGCCGGGTGCCGGCTCCGGAGCTGACAGCTGTGATTGTTTGTTCCTCCGGGCCGGCGGTGGGGGCACAGCGCCGCGGCTGCCATTTGACAGCGGCCAGAGCGACGTGCCATGGTTGGGGGCGATGCCACCGGTACCGCCGCCATGGCCTCCCCACAAACCCAGCCTCCCCACGACCCCAGCCTCCCCACGACCCCACACCTTTCCTCAGCTCGGTGGTACGAGGCGGCGAGGGGCTGCGCGATGCGGTGCACGGGGCGTCCCGGCATCTGGGTGCCATTTAACATCTGTAACGCCTGTTTGCCAGCGGCTCATCTCCTTCCCAGCAGCTCGCCCCCTCGGCTTTGTTGTTAGCTTTTATTTTTTTAATTTAATTTATTTTCTTTTCCCCCCGCACAAGAGCAGCAAACGCCCAGCCAGACACACGCGTGTGCACGCACACACGGGGCCACGAGCTGGGGTGTCTGTCCGTCCCCCCCCGCCCACTCCTCGTCCTTCCCGGCTGTCGGGAGCTGCCGTGCGTTTTTGGTGGGTGACGTTTCCCCCCCACCCGCGGGCAGGGGTCTGGGCAGGGAAGCAGAACACGGGGTACGTGGAGCGCTGCCGGTGCAAATTCCCCCAGCGCCTCGGCACGCTGCCTCTGCCTGCCCCCCCGCCGCCGGGGAGGGCCCGATCCTGCCCCTCCAAAGCCTTTTCTCCCGCAGCACGTTGCCCCGCGTGGATTTTCAGGCTGGTGTTGTTCTGCCGAGGTGGGTGCTCTTAAACCGCTGTCCCAGGACGGCCAGTCCGAAACCTCGCTGGGGACGGGGACGGGGCTGTGCCGCGGCCGCTGCGTCCCACCATCCAGGCGAGGGGCTGTGGATTTTGAGTGTCGGTAAGGTTTATTCTGGTTATTTTCCTTCCTCCCCTGGGCCGGTTTGGTGCCGGTGGCCCTAACCTGGGGAGCGCTGGGGCTGCCCCGTGTCCCTTGGGAGCTCAAAGTGAGCTGCTGCCCTGCCCTCGGGATTGCTGCTCGTGGGCTCCTGAAGGTCACGGACCTCTGGACAGGCCTCATGGCTTCCCCTTTCCTCCCCCCACCCCCGCCTTGCCCTTCAGCCCCTGCAGTTGTCGTGGCTTTGCCAGGCGGAGGCATCCGCACTTGTGCTCGGCTTGGAGCAGGTGGACGATGTCCCCAGAGCGGTGGGGGCCGCTGCTCGGGTTTCGCCGGTGCTGCCAGCGCGGTGGAAAAGCGCCGTCGCCTCCGCCGCGGCAGGGATTTCGCGTGCTCGTGTTGAAGGGTCGTTAGGTCCCGCAGCTGGTGGCTCGGCGCGTCCGCTCCTGCCCCGGCACACCCCCCCCCCCCAGTACAAACCAGCTTGGGGGCTCCTCGTGCCAGGCAGTCGCGTCCCTGTGTGTACTCGGTCCTGCTGGGGGGCTCTGGGGACCTTGGGAAGTGCCGGCTCTGGCAGCGGGTGACCTTGGGCAAGTCCCTTTGCTTCCCCACGCTTCGGTGTTGCTCTCGGGGTGGGGGTGGGGTGGGATGCTGTTTAATTTGTTTAATCCCCCCCTTCTCGCTGGTGTGGGGCTCTCGGCTCTGCTTTGGAAGTGCAACTGTGGAGCTGGAAAGGGCTGTTGCTATTTTATCCTGTCCCCGAGCGGGCAGGGTGGAGGCGCGGACGGTGCCGGAGTCGCCCGGGGTGGATTTTTCCCAGGCTGCCAAGTGAAACAAGTGGGGTCTGATTCTCATTTAATGCCGCAGCCCTTTACTGTGACTCTGGCAACGTAAAGGAGCCTAAATATGGTCATAAACCACATCCACTTTGAGGTCCCTCCATGCTGCCAGGGCAGCGTAACAGAGGCTTTGTGCGAAGGAGAACAAAGCCGAAAGTGTCGGAAAAGTACGGGAGCGGGACCCAGCTGCCGCGGTGCTGGCGCGTGCCGGGAGCTGCCGCTGGCAGCTGCCTGGCAGGGAGGTGTCGATGCTGGTGCAGGCCCTGGCTCGCGGAGGAAGGATGAAAGCAAGGGTGGGGGGTGATGCCACCCGCCTCATCCCGAAGGCCCAGGAGGGCTTTGGCCGTGAGAGGAGGGCTCAGGTACAGGCTCTGCCACTCTGACCCTGGGCAAGTCATTTAAACCTAAAAAAGCATCAGTGGTGAGGGGCAGGAATTGCTTTTCCCTCGTTTTTTTTCCAAGCTAGAGCGTTTCCAGGGGTCAGGCCGGCCTTGCTCGGAGCATGCCAGGAGGGACCTGCCATGGGACGCTGCTCGGCGTACCCCTGCCACGACGGACTGCAGGGCTGCGGCCGTTTTACAGCGCCTTCTTTGGGAAAGGGGGTGAGGGACGTGTGTCGTTGGCATCGCCCCCGCATCGCCGGACCGCTGCCGCCCTGCTGGCTGCCCCTGGCAGCCCGGTGCCGGCGGAGATGCTGTGCAGAGCCGCAGCGGTGCGAGCCGGCCCTGGCCAGGCGATGCCGGAGGCTTGGGAAGTGAGCAGGCAGCATCCCATTAAATCCCGTTAATACCTGGGAGCGCACCCAGAGGTGGCCCGAGCCGAGCAAGCGCGGGCAGCAGCGGGGGCTGCCGTGCAGACGCCGTGCCGGACTTCCCCATCTGCAACCAGAGCTAAAAATATCCCCTCTGCCTCGCCCCGTAGCCGTCCCATCTGTTCGGAGGGCGAGCTCCTCAGGCCAGGGACTCTTTCTTATTTTTATAGTTATTTTGGCAGTTTCTAGAGGCTGAGCCGTCCGGAGTTCAGAGGTGACTCTATTGCAAATGACAGTCCTGCCCCCGGGAAGGTACGGCTCTGCCGCTGAGCCAGACGCGGTGAGCGAAAAGCAAGTGAGTCAGAGCAGGGGCAGGGAGGAGGAGGAGGAGGAGGAGGAGGGTTGGGGAAGAAGGGAGGGGAGGCGCAGAAAGCCGCCTCTGTGCCGGGTGCCGTGGGGTGGGAGCTGGGTGCCCCCGGCCGCGCTTGCCCGCCCTGTGACAGCAGGACTATGGGATGCATCAGCCCCTCGCCTCCCTGAGACGGTATTTATTCCTTCACCATCCAATGCGCCTCTCAGTGTTGTGGGTTTTTATCTCTTTTGCCTACTTTTCTTTCCATTTTTCCCTCTAATTAGAGAAGCTTTCAATAAAAAGCTGAAATTTGTTAATCATTTTGTTTGATCAGAGCTTAGGCAGTGCCGGAAGACCTCTAGGTTTTTCCCTCTGCCTTGTTTGAGCAGCAGTTTGCTTTTGCTTTCAAGATGGATCTAGCCGTCTGCCTGCCAGCAGCTCTACCTCCACAGATCTGTCGCTTTTCATCTCGCACTCCAGTTTGGTTTGCTTGTGGTTTTTCTTTAATTCTTCCTTTTCCCTCGCTCCTGGTGTCTCCCTGCTGGAGCTCCCCGCCGCTTGAAAAGCGGGCAAGGGCTCGCATCCTTTAAAAAATAATAAAAAAAGTGCCCACGTGGAGTGAGGGCTTGTTAAATACGTGGGAAATCAATTCAGAGGGATTTATTTTTGGAGGGGGGTTGGTTGTACATTTGCTTTCTCTTAAATGGTGGCTAAAATGATGCCCTGAGCTGCACGGGGTGAGTTTTTTGGTGAAGCTCAGCCCGTTTTAGCGTGGTTCACGCCCAGGCTGGGGGGATGCAGCAGGAACACCCCAATTCCCTGGCTGCTGTCTCACGAGCTGTAGGTGAGCCTCTTCCCCTATATAAAAGCAGGGCTGTAGGTATGGATGAGACGAGGCGCATGCGATGGTGGCGGGGCTGTCAGGGTCCGTGTCGCGGCGAGGGGTCCAGTCCTGGCGAGGGGTCCTGGCTGTGGTGAGCGCTGGGATGCCGGAGCAGCCGCCGGGGCCGGTTCCTGATGCTGGGTGCTGTTAAAGCTTTGTGCCATTCCAGTCCCTGCGGACACAGGCAAGCGGTGCCGCTGCTCCCCGGCCTGCCGAAAGCAAAGCCCGGGTAGGCAGGAGCGGTGCCGGGGCGGGTGTCTTGGTGCGCGCGGTGAGGATGAGCTGGTGGGGCAGGATGATGCCCGCGCCGGGATGTGTCAGGCTCCGGCCACCGCCCAGGAGCCACCGCGGTGTCCCATCCCGAAGCAGCCGGACCAGACCGCGCCGGGGCCGCACGTTTCGCTCCATGCCGAGCAGGACACGTATTATTTCACAACCTGCAATTAGCCCTTGGTTTCCCGGAGCCGGTGCCTGGTGGTTGTGCATGGAGGGGCTCAGCAGCCCCCGTGTTCCCGACCCTCCTTGCTTTAGCTGAACTGAATTGAAATCCAGAAGAGGGGAGTGAGTCCTCGCCGTCCGTTGGGGGGGCTGACGTTGCCCCCATGCCCGCGTTCTGCTGGCACAAACGTCTCAAGGTCAAAGCCGTGCTGTGGTGTCTTTGGCTGCTGCTGGGCATGAGCCGGCGCGGGGCTGAAGCGCTCCTACCTCCTGCCTGGAGTCAGTGGTGTTTTGGGGTTGGAAAGGTGGTAATTAAATGACCTATTTCTGGACAGGGAGGAAGAGGAGGAGGAATCGTTTCTCTTCCCAGAACTTCAAACAGCTTCCAGCAAGCAGCCGGCGCAACCCCAAAAACTCCTTCCAGGAGGAGGTGCCTCCGATCGCACCCCAGCTGGGGTGCTCGGGATGCTGGGGGGCCGGGTGCCGTGGGGAAGGGCGACCTCCCCCTGCGGCGCTGCTGCCACATCAGCCTTTTTTGGGAAGGAGGCAGGGCGAAGCCGTGGGCCCTGATTTTTCTTTTTCTATTAATTTTCGCCTTCTTTTTTATTTCAAGCCCAAAAATATAGTAGAGAGATTTGGGAGGCAGCGCCTGCCTGTGGGGCCGGGTCCCTGACCTGAGCCCACCCCAGGGCTGCAGAGGGGTCACCTCCTGTAGGCTCATCTGAGAAGGTAGCGAAGGGATTCCTCCTCCTCCTCCTCCTCCTCCTCCCCCCCTGGCAACAGGGGGGATTATTTGCATCACCTGCGAGGCCGGATCCTGCGCCGGCGGGGGGGGGCTGGCGGCAGGGTGGTACCTGCCCAGGAGGATGCAGTGGAGCTTGTGCGGTGGAAGGTGTTATTGATGGATATAAGCAGCGGTTATAAATAGCCCTGGTTGAAAGTTTTCATCTTCCTTTTGAAATGAAAGTGCCTTTTGGAACAATGTGACTTTTCTCCATCCCTTTGGAAAGCATCTTTTTAGTTTTTTTATTTTTTTAAGATGAAACTTTTTGTTAAAAAGAAAAAAAAAAAGACAATTTTTCCTTTCCAATTATTGGAAGACTTTAGTGAAAATCTGCTAGGCGCCGCAGAAACAAATACCAGGAGCACATCCCGTGTCGTGCAGGTGGGGAAAATATGTGGGGTCAGATTTGTTTGGTTTTCCTCAAAGAAAGAAATTGAGAATGGAAAATGTTCCCGGTGTCAGTGGCGGTTTTCTATTGGAGCAGTCAAAATTTTGGGGAGCTGAAAAAACCGGGGTTTACTTAAAATGTGCTGCATCAAGCTTAAAAAAAATGAAATAAGTTGAATAAATCATATAAATTGGACGAAGGACCTCTGTTTAGTAAAATCTGGCAACGTTTCTGGGTTTCTGTCTGGAATTTTTCAGTTGTAAAACCTGAAATCCTCCCCCTACCTCAAGCAGTAACCTTGAGACATGGTGCCAGAGCAGGAGTTTCCAGCAACAGGGAAGGAAAAAAAGTAAAAAAAAAAAAGTGGACGAGTTATTTTGACCCGCCAGACATTTTTTTTTTTCACCAGCGCAGTCACCGAGACCGTCCTGTCCCGCAGCCCCAGGCCACGGTGATCTGCGCCAAGAGCATCTTCTCCTGGGAGCAGAACTGGCGTGGTTAGGGGCTGCGGCGGGGAACGGCCAGGATCGGGCTCCAGGCACGGGTGCCCGTGGTGGCGTCCGTGGGAGAGGACCTTCTGCAAAGAAATGAGTGGGGTTTTTATCAATCTTGAGGCGGTCCGGAGGCAGAGGGGGGCTGTGCGTTTGCGTAACCGTAGGTGGGGTCTGAGCTGTCACGCGGTGTCTAAATATCGTGATAAATGTCCCGGCGGAGCTGGTACCTGCAGGTTTCTTGCCAGCATGTGAGTGAGTTTCCAGCCTTGGGAGGAACAACCCGTCTTGCCTGAGCATGAGTGGTTGGGGACCGTGGCTGTCCCCGGGGTGCGGTGTCCTGCGGCACCCGCGGCGGCTCTGGGCTCTGCGTCGCCTCGCCCGGGAGGGGACCCTGGTGCCGCCCGGCTGGACGAGGCACGTTGGAGCGGCCGAAGAACCCGCAGCTTGTTAAAAACCCGGTGTTGCCGGAGCCTGACTCTGCCGGCTGCCACCGTCTCCTTGCCAGGCAGTGTCGGGGGCAATTTTGCCCTTTAAAATTGTGCCGAAGGGAGCTTTGATTTTTGGCGGCATCCGCTGGCCGAGGCGCCCGCGCTGTCGGGTGCGGAGCCCGGCACGTGGCGCTCGGGCTGGCTGAGACCTTGCTGGAAAACCCATGCGGGGAAAGCAAAGGGTTTGTGTGCCGGACCGAGCAACTCCTCCGGTGCTCGCACCGCTGGGGAGGCCGCGGCGGCGGCGAGGAGGTGCCTCCGGGCGCGGTTATCCCTGGGGATAAACCACGAGCTCCCTGGAGGTGTGTGTCTCCCTTAAGAAAACCCTGCGATAGCAGCAAGTTTATTTCGATAACTGGGAAGCGGGGTGGAAGAGTTGGGCGAAGGCAGGGCTTGCTGGGACGGGGGCTCGGGGCAGTTTGGAGTCTGGTTTTCCAGCGAGGAGCAGCGCTCGGGATGGTGCGGGCAGCGTGTGCGCGCCGGGCTCTCCTCCGAGTGCATGGAGCGGTGCGGGGGCTCCCGGGAGGCGGTTGGGGCGCGGCAGGAGCCAGGCTGCTCTCCAGCCTCTTCTCTTGGGTGATGGTGTCGCAGGGAGCTCGATGCGCCGCTGGCCATCTCGCTCTGCGTGGCTTATGGGGACTCAGTGCCCCATCGCTTGGGTTTCAGGCGCAGGGATCAATCATGGATCCATCCCCAACCTTGCCTGACTCGGCACGGCCGTCCTTCCCACGCGCCGGCAACGAGCCGCCGGGAAAACTAGCACCTCTCGACTCGCTCGTTCAAAAATATCTTCGGCCCCGCGCGGATGCCGCTGCCAAGATGGGGAGCGGAGCCGGCGCTACCTCTTTGCAGAAATCTGTCGCTCGCTCGGCGGCGGGGAGGTTGGGAGCCGCGTAGCGCCGAACCCCATCGCCTTCTAAAATAGAAGCAGAACAAATGGTTGGAGCAGGATGCTGGTGGTGAAGGCAGCCAAGCCTCTTCCCGTGGCAGCTGGTGGCTGGTATGCTGCTTCTTGCTCCCTCCATCAATCCTCTCCCCAGAGCTGGCGTTTTATTGCAGGGGGGGAGAGGCAAGCATCTGTCTTTTGGGGCGGCGTTGGGCACACCGGTGCTTTTCGGGGTTCGTTGTCATCCCCGCTTTGGTTTTTGAGCTTGAGTCGAGCCGTGGGGGCGGCGGCGGGGCGAAAGGGGTTTGGTGCCGTGGCGGTGTGCGCCGGGCCGAGATAAGGAGGAGATGGGGGGTTGGGTGGCACCGCTTCGCAGAGGGACTTTGTCCCAAAACAATGACGTAGGTGCCGGGTCGAGCCTCGGGCACGGCCGCGGCAGCGGGTGCCGACCCGGCGTGTCGGACAGGTGAGCGTGGAGCTGCCGGATCGTCTGCCCGCTCCTGCGGGAGGGTGGGGGTCCCAGTGGGGTGAGCTCCTGGGTGCTCCCGGGGTGTCGTGGGAGCCACCTTTGGGCCAATCTCTCCCTCCTCCGAAGGAGCAGGGCCGGGGCAGGGCTCGCCGCGCCCGACTGAGCCGCAGCACCTCGCTGCACCCTGCCAAGGGTCAGGTTCCTCGCGGCCCCGCTCCCCTGCGGCCGCCGCTCCCGCGGTGGGACGGAGCTGCGTGTCCTCGCTCCGGCCGGCTGCTGGCACCCAGGAGAGGAAACGGTGAGACCAGCTCTGGTTGCAAATCAAGAGAGTTTGGAAAAAACCTGTTAATTGCCCTCTGATCTTTGAAGTTGAAGGCCAGACGCCAGCGTGTGCTTTTAGCGAGCAGAATTTCACGCCTGCCTTTGTGCCGGAGAGGGCTGCTCCAGCTGGATGAGATGGAAGTGGGAAGGTCGGGAAGAGGCTTCCCGTAAGGGAAGATGTTCTTGCCTTGTCCTTTCCAGCGGAGAGGAGCAGCCACCACGAGCTCAGCATCCGCTCGGGTGACCTTCAGCGCATTCTGCTTGGCGAGGGAGGAAGGCTGCTTTGCATGCCTTCTCCCCGCGATGCTACACATGTACCAAGCAAACGGGGTCTTTTTTGTTATGCAAATGCAGCTTTGTTTTTAGTTTCTCAAAGATAAATACCTTTGAGGCTAAATATGGAGCTCAGGGCTGCTAAAAGCGACCCTGATGGCTCAAGGGCTGACAGGTCGGATGCTAAGGCTGGTGGTTTGGGGGTTTGGCTCCCTTTTGGGGACTGGAACAAAATGCTCTGAATTTATTTTTTTTGTTTTTTTCTCCCCTCTGAGGTTATACAAGCTTTTCTGAAGGTCTGGTCCCAGCCTGGTAGCGATGGGTTGTTGCACCGAAGAGCGTTGCCAGGCCCGGCGTGGGGTCCCGTGGCTGGTGTGCAGCGCCTGCTTTTGCAATGATGCGTCGTGATTTTTTTGCCCCCCCCCAGCATTTATGAGCTCGGGAGACCCTTTTGTCCCAGCATCAGGCCGCCCTCCGACGACCCCCACTTCAAGCTGCCTTTCTGAGCTGCGTCCAGGCACCGTGGCTCCGGCACGGGTCCGACGGTGATTTCCACGTGCCTCCCAATACCGGTGACCTGGGTTTTGCCGTTGGGTTTTTTCTCAAGCCTCGCAGGGCGAGGGAGCTGCGGGTGCAGGCTGCATGGCTGGAGCAGCGCTGGACGCTCTGCCAGGTGCTGTGCACCGGACCGGAGCGCCCTTTTCTCACCTCCCCACTTGCAGCCGAGCACTGGAAGGGCGCGTGGGTGAGCGTGGCGTGGGGCGAGGCATCCCCCGGGGCTTTCTGGCTTCCTTTGGGACCCCGTGAGCCCGCTGGCAGCTCGGCTCCCTCGTGGTGGGGGTCACGGGCCGTTGGGCTGTGTTTAGGCAGAGGTGTTTGTGTACGATCTTATTTTTATTTGTGCGCCTTTTGGAAAGTTTTTGTCACAGCGGGTGCCGGTTCAGTGCCTGGCGATGGGGCGGGAAGGGGCGCAGGGTGGGATGGAAACACGGTTAAAGCTGTTTTAGCTTCTGCTCGTGCAGTTTTCCTGTTCCTGGGCTGCAGGAGAGCTTGAGGCTCCTGGGATTTGGGAGGGCTGAAGCCCTCAGGGCTCTGGCTCGGGTCCTGGTCCATCCCTCCTGTGGTGTCCCAGGTCTCCTTCCAGTCTGAAAACTC
This sequence comes from Phalacrocorax aristotelis, assembly GCF_949628215.1. Lineage (NCBI taxonomy): Eukaryota > Metazoa > Chordata > Aves > Suliformes > Phalacrocoracidae > Phalacrocorax > Phalacrocorax aristotelis. The sequence continues at coordinate 1,429,112 of NC_134300.1, forward strand.
ACTGACGCCAGCACGGGGGCTCTTCGGGGCCGAACCGTGATGGCGTCACGCTAAGAGCACCCAGACGTATCTCATGGCCTTGCAAAAACACAGAGGAGCGGCGGGTTTTTTTCTCGTTAGGAGCCGGGCAGAAGCTCGGGGACGCCTGCACCCCGTTGGCGATGGGATGCCACCGGGACCTGACATGGGCAGAGCAAGGTGGAAAAGAAAGATGGTGGAAAATATTGGTAAAAATGAGCTGGGCAGCTCTTTCGGGGCTCTTTTGGAGCCGCATTGTTGCAAAGTTGGTTTTGCTGAGCTGTGGTGGGCAGAGCTAAGGCTGCCCCGAAATAGGGTGTTCCTGCTCCGGGCTGCCTCGGGTACCGCAAGGGCTGCCTGGGAGTTGAGGAGGGAGAAAGTTGTCACCTCGCCCTGGCAGGGTGGCAGTCCGTGTCCTCCGAAGCCCCGCGGGGTCTGGAGCATCCGCGCCCGGGGAAGCTGCCGCCCAAACGATGCCCAGGAGTGGGTACCCGGGCGTGGGGCAGGAGCTGAGCCCCGGCCCCGGGCCCGCCCTGCTCCTCCTGCCCAGGGGACGCCTTGGTTGGTTGTGCCTTTTTTTCCTTATTCTTTTTCCCTAAATACATTACCAGTGCGGCTCGTCCATATTTCAGCCTTCCTCTCCCTCTTGTTCTCGCGCTGAAGTCTATAATGCTGAAATTATAGCATCACCCTTGTTGCCATGGCAACGCTCAGGGATGTATTTTTTTTTTTCCCAAAAAAAAAAAAAAGAGAGGACCAGCAGCCCTCCAAGGATTATGACTTCAGCGAGGGATCAGGCTGAAGGGGAATCTGGGTCACGGCTGGAGCAGGCTTTTCTTCCAGCCTGTCTTCGGTAATTCCCTGTGCTGCGGCCCCGGGGTGGGGGGGGACACACGCGGCGGGGCAGGGCACCGTTAGCACCCATGGGCGCTCCCCGGCGTGGGTCCGCCTGCCCCGGGAGGTACTGTGCTTTCTGTAGAGATCACTCGTCGCCTCCGCACACCCCGTGAAAGAGCATCCTCTGCGGGCTCAGTGTTCCCACCCAAAATCCAGGCTTTTCAACCTAAACTCTCTTCTATTACAGAGCAGGAACACCAGAGCGCGTCCCCCCTCCCCGGCCCTGGTTTGTGCATTGCAAGTTTTCTCTCTCATCCCCCAAAATAAACAGGACTCTCTTTAATTTTTTTTTTTCTTCTTTCTAATTTTTTTTTTCTCCTTCTTTTTTTTTTTCCCCTCCCTTTTTCCACACCCCCAGAGCCGCTGTTGCTGGTGGCAGGGAGCCCAGACTCCGTAGGAACTCAGAAATGCTGCAGATCCAAGCCCCGGCTGCCCTCTCGGTTTCGCAATCCTTTGGAGGGGGGGAGAGAGAAGGAATAAAATGGGAGGGATTTTTTTTTTTTTTCTTTATTAGAGATTTATAGACTTTCCCACCAGTAGGGACTAGAAGCCGGAGCCGAGCGGCCAATTTTCTACAGTAAGTTTCCAACACTGCTCGTCTCTGGCCTCTGCGAAACCCTCCGCGGCCTCGCCTACGGTGGGTTGGGTTGGTTTAATTTTTGGAAAACCATCGGCGGTGCTGGCGGGGGAGCGGCGGGGCGAGGGCTGCCAGCACGGGGGGCAGCGGTGCTGCTCCGCGTGCCGGCACCTCCCACGGCAGCGCCGGTGGGTTAGGCGATGCGAATGGTCCAGGAAAACTCAGCTCAGGTGGGGTTTTTTGAGCTGTTAAAGCCTTTTATTTTGACCTGGTTTTTTGCATCGTATGCGAACCCTGCGGCTCGGGTTTGCCGGCGAGGCCGTCGCTCGCGGCTGCGGTCCCGCCGGCTTGCCGGGCTTGGCGCTGCCGGGGTGCCTTCACCGCTGTCTTCATCCCCCTCTGCCATTCGGCGTCTCGGGGTTTGTGGTCCATGTATTTTTAGGTAATTGCAGCGTCCGGGCTCCGAAGCGCCGGTCGGTAACGCGCAGCCGGACAAGGGAGGTTTTTGTTCCTGAGTGTATTTTAAGCAGCTGGTTTTTTATGGGCGAGGGCTGCCAGGGAGCTCCTCGCGGCCGGTGTGGAGGGATCCGGCCGATGCCGTAGCCGGCTCCTCTACCCACAGGTGCCACCTTACTCGCACCCGGTACCGGGCACAGGGTGGGGAGCGAGGGTTCGGCTCCCCGGCCCTGCTCCGCACCCTCGCGCAGGATCTGGCCCTCCAGCAGCGCTCCTGGGGGGGGGGAGGGCGGGGGGCAAAAAATCCTCCCACCTGGAGCTGGATGAGATCTGAGCCCTGGCGGCTCTGGTCCTCCGCGCGTCCAGTGATTAATGGGATTAAATCGGTGCTCCTAGTGAGGGCTTTTATTTTAATGTTTGAATCTGGTTTTCTCAAGACTTTTTAAGCGGGGCGGGGGACGGGGGCTGCGTCGCGCTGAGATGTGATTAGATAAGGGAGAGCTGCCTGTGAACAAAATTCCTACCGGATAATTATTTATACCTCCATGTGCGTCATTAGTAAACATCTGGATCCGCTCCAAACATCTTCATTTGATTTGTTTTGTAGTCTCTCGACAGGGATGTTTGCTGGATCCCCTCCCCACCTCCCTTTCGTCGCGTGGCCTTAGACGGCTCGGCTGAAATTAGGGGTGGGTTTTGAGCGGTCGCCCCGCTGCCCGTGGGACAGGCTCATCCTCGCTTGCCCGTTCGCTCCCCAGTGTTACCGGTCTTGGGGCTGGTTTAGCAAATCCCCAGCTCCTGGATTCCCGTGATGAGGTGAGAGTCACATTGCCCTTCTCGGGAGGAGAAAGTTTCTGGTGTTTGTGGTTGCAGAAAAAATACGAGTGGCCAAAAAAACCCGAAAAGCAACCCCAGATGTGCTGCTTTCTATTTTAAAACATCATCGTTTGATTTGGGGGCGAACCAGACTCCTGACCTTTGGGAGCGCGTGGGGCTGGCAGTCACGCCGAGTTCTTTGAGGCCAGGGCTGACTTCTCGCTCTGTTTGTGTAGAGCCAAGAAATTAATATTAATAACTTTCCCTGAATGAGAGTTGAGTACCTGCTTCCCTGGGGCTCCTTGGAAGGCTCCGGCTCGGGTGGATAACATCAACAGTCATTACGAGCAGGATGGAGAGCATTGCTCCCTGTGCCGCGTGCAGCTGGGATGCAGATGGGAAGGGACGGGTGTGGGAGGGGAGAGATGAAGGAAGCCTCTGGCTCGCTTTTAAAGCGCCAGGGCAGGGCTTTCAGGCGCCACGAGCGGGGCTTTTTTTTTTTTTTTTTTTTTCTGTGTTCATCCTTTTTGCAGCCCCGGCCTCTCTTTGCACGACTGCGGTAGAAAAACCATCCCGAGGCACCGGAGCCGGCAGCGAACACCGGCTCCCTCCGCGTTGGCTGAAATCTGGGTCTCACCTTTGCCAGGCTCTCAAAAAAAATAATAATAAAAAAGTTTCAGTGCTGCACCCAGCCTTAATCTCTTTAAACTGTATTTCGCTAATCCTTCATTAGGATCTCATTGTGAGCTTGTTATCCCGTTAGGGCTTAGAGCCGCACGTGGCGGCATCGCCCGCAGAGCCGGGGCGGGAAGGGGCTGTGTCGTCCCTGCCGGTGCCACGTGCTCCGCCAAGATGTGCCAGCAGCGCCGGGCGCCTGGGTGAGGTGGGCTCTGCTCAGCGGGGATGGGTGCCTGCGGCTCCCTCCCGCCCCCACCGCCTTTGGCTGCTCCAAGAGGAGCAGGCGACGGCAGGGGCGGGTGCTGGGTGCCTGCGGACCCGGTGCTTTTGGAGTGGACCGTGGGGACGTGGTTTCTGTTTTAGCTTCCCCTCCGTCGCCCGGCGTGCCCATCGGTGCCGGGGAGCGGGCGGTGCGATGTAAAATAGAGCTGGGTTTTGCCTGCACTGAGGCTAGGTCTTGCTTAGGAGCGTTGCTGGGCGCTCCCTCTGCAGCGGCCGCAGGTGCCAAGGGCGAGGTTTTAGCCGGGGTTATGCAGCGAGCTCGCGGGAGGTGACCCTGAAAGGCATGCCAGGAGGAGGGCGAGCTCAGCGTGCGCTTAACCCCCTTCCCGCTCCCGCAGGAGCCTTAAAAAGGGCATCGCTTGGACCCGGCGTGTCGCGGGCAGATTCCTTCCCTTAGCGAGCGGCCGCTTTCCCACTGGGAGGCTGGAGCTGGTGCCCTGCTGCTCCGTGCCACCGGCTCCCCGGCCCAGCACCCAGCTTTTGCATCCTTCCCCCATACGCAGGGACCTCCTTGGGGTGACTGGGCGATGGCGACGGCTCTGCAGCACCCCGGGGCTCGGGATACCTGCAAGCCCCGTGTTTTGAAGCTGGTTTGGAGGAGGAGAGCTGCCTCCCATGAGCCTAAAGCCAGCGAGGTGGAAAGTCTGTCTCGGCAGATAATCGAGCGGGGCTAAGCACGCTTGCCTTGCAGGCTGCGATCTGCAAGGCATCAGGAGATGGTCTGCAGAATGATTGCAAGAAGCAAAACAAAAACCGCACGCCCACACATTCCCACATGCGCAGGCAAACAAGGAAGCGAGCATAGAGGAGGATAAGCGAGCAGCCAGAGTTGAGACTCAGTTTTATTTGGTGGAAAATGAAAGCCATTGCGGCAAGTGAGAGGGTTCCTGGCTTATTTTTTTTCTTTCCCCCCCTCAAAAAAAGATTAGGTGGGATTTTTATCTTCCCTGTTTTTATTTTGGTGTAGAAACGTGGTTTGGAAGAGGAGCTTGGTGGCTAAAAAATTGCTGCCTGTTTTAGTGCTTTCGGGTCCAGCCTTCCCGTTGCCGGAAGGTCTCGCGGGCACGTATATAACGTGTCCTCGTCCGCTTCTGCGGGAGAAGGGAGGTGACTCCTCTGACATTGCCCAGCAAATGAAAACGAACCAGGCTCTAAAACTGCACGTGGCTGGCTTGAGAGCGTTCGCCGGCGTTTAAAGTTTAATGTGCATTTATTTGCCTTCAGGTTGCGCTCTTTCGGCAGCTGCGGGGGCGCGAGGGGACGGTGAGGGGCTCGTGGCGGCGCTCGGCTGTAGGGGACGGGGTCTCCGCGGGGAACCCCGAGCGCTCAGGTTCCCCATGTAGGGCTGAGCGACTTTGGTTCTTGCCGCATTTATTTCTGCGGGCGGTGCGGCCCTCGTGCCAACGCTCGGCCCGTGCCGGCGCAGCGGCGGGTCCCGCTCCCCCCGTGGGGTTTCCCTTCTGTGCCAGAGCACGCAGGGATCGGGGAGCCTCGTGAGCCGTGATTTGTGCCGGCTTTTAGCCTTCCAGAAAAGGGGAATAGCCGTGTCCAGGAGCGCCGGGTCTTGGGTTTCGCGGCCCTTTGGGGTGCTCCCACCGTGGGGGCTCTGTCGGGGCCGCGCCGCCACCGCTGGGAAGGTAGAGCTTTTCCAAACGCCTCTCTCCCCTTTTCCTGTGCCTATAATTAGCCCTGGCTCCCCGCCACCATATACTGTACGATCCTGGAAAGAGGTCATGGCTTTGCTGAAATTCTTGGGAACGGAGCTGGCTTTGCAGCTGGGAAAGCAGCGCAATTTCCAAGCAGATAAGAAATAGGGCAAATGCAACTCATTTCCCTGCTGTAATTTATGGGCTCTGGGCATGGCATCCGACGGCCTCCTCCCTCCTCCGGCTCTCGTCTTGCTTGGGGGGATGGATGAGTCCGTCTGGATCGGCAAAGAGGTCCAAACGGGCGCCTGCCCTGGTGGTGGGGGGCGAGGAGAGCCCCTTCTTCTCCTGGGCTACTGGCTCGTGTTTTCCCCTTCTTGCGTCCCATGCGAGGTCTCGCCCAGGGCTGGAGGAGGAAACAAACCCCATTCCTGGGTGTTTGTGGTCCCTTCCACTGCTAAAACTTCACATTTTTATGAATTTCCCAGGGGCAGGGCTCCCTTTGCAGCTGGAAAAACATGATCTTGATGATCTCAAACACCTTTTACCAACCTAAATGATTCTGTGATCTCCAGGCAGGTGAGGCATAGGACCCCGCTCTTCCCCTGAGAAGGGGCAAAGCGAACGGGAGCAGAGGGGTCGGCTGGGGGTGGGGAGGGTTTTCCTGCCCCTGAAGCCTCCCGTGCAAACAGTAAAAAAACTCAAAGTGAAAAGAGTATTTTTAAAATAGAAAACTCCCCTCTTCATAAAAAAGAGAGAAATACAGCAAAATCCCCTCTTCAAAAGTTTCCCAAAGCTCTGCTATTGTTTCTCTGCTCCCGCACAGTAATTCTGAGAAAAAGTCAGGATAAATACGGTCAGAAAGGACAGGAACGGAGAGCGAGGGCTCAAGCTGCCGTCCCGGCCAGGACTCCGCACGTGCTGTAACCCCCAGCAGCATCCCACCGGCGGGCCGGTCTTCCCTTTCCAATGGAGGGATTAGCTAAAAAAAATCATGAGATTAAAAAAGCAAAACACTCTCCGTTTGTTTTAATTGGCTCCTAGGCCAGGGAGCTTCTTCGCTTCCCTCCCTTTTAAATCCGAACGCTGTGATTTTCGTGTTAAATTACAGGACAGGGATTTTAAGGGGAAAAAGCACCAAAGATGTTGAAGTCCACGGTGCCGCTGCCAGGTCCCCTTTTTGCAGCGCCGAGAGTTTTCCCAGCAGTAACAAGACTTGATAAAACACCGCTTTTTCTTTTTTTTTTTTTCTTGCGTTTCCCGCATGTTCATACTGGGGGTTGCATTTGGGATTTGGGATTTTTCCATGGGTCATTGGGGCGGATCCAGCAGAGATCGGTGCCGGGAGGTGATGCTTGCACCGACGGCGGAGGTTTCATTGCCCCACCACGGGGGACCGAGTTATCTGGGGAGCAGCAGGGCAGTTTCCTACGGATTTGTGCCACTCGCTTGCCTGGTTCACCAAATTACACAAAGCTTTTTTTTTTTCTTTTTCTCTGTATGTGCCTATAAAATCCCCCTTCTGCTTTCCCCTCGCAGCGGCGTACGTGGGGGGGTGGTGTAGGAGTTGCTGACGACGGCACCGAATGTGCAAGTGTTTCTCTGCACCTCGCCGGAGAGAAATATTTTAATCTTTTTTTTTTTTTTTTTTTAATGTTATTAAAAAAAAAAAAGTGGATCTGAAGTTTGGGGAGCAGGTGCCCTCCCCGCAGAGATTCGCCAAGGATGCAAGGGTTTTTGGGGCTTCAACCTGTAGATTTGGGTAACCCCAGGGATGATTTTTATTCTCCGGCTTGGGATTTTCCCCCGCTGGGTTTTCGGAGGCTGCCGGGGTTGCGGAAGCTCCCGCTTTTCCGGATGCGACCTTGGCTTTGCAGCCGGCGCGGAGCCGCGCTCGGCCGCGGGAGCAGCGCTTTGCCTTTCAGCCCAAGGAGTTTGCACGAGGGATTGGGCTTTGCACGAGGGATTGGGCTTTGCACGAGGGCTCGGGCTTTGCACACCGATTTGGAATGAACCCCCTTTTTGCTTCTCGGGGACGAGCAGCCCCGGCTCCCGCGCGTGTCGCGGCTGGTTTTCCAGCCCCTTGCAGGGCTTTCAGCTGGAAGCGACGGTGGGTGCTGGTGGCACTGGCGGGCTGGGTGCTGCGGGAGCAAGGCGAGGAGGGGTTGTTGAAAGGTGCTGGGCGCCTGGAAGGCAGCGGCGGCAGCCCTGGCCGTGGCCAGCTTAGCTCAGGACACACAGGAGGGTCTGTAGCACGACCCAGAATTACATGCAAGTCTCCCAGGCGTCCCGTGCTGGATCACAAAGCCATCTCTCCTCCGCACAAGGAGGGCTTTTTTCTTTCTTGTTTGCAAGTCGCCCTTATAAGCAGGTTTAAAAAAAGCTCTCGGCTTCCAGCGGGGGCCACAGAGCTGGGCTGGGGTTTGCCGGCACGGACGCGGTCCCCATGCCCTGGGGTGGGGGTCAGCAGCGAGGGCATGCGGCGGATTGCCTGCTCCCCTTTCCTAGCGAATGCCCCCCTCCTCCCTCTGCGTTTGCACGGGGTTTTGGGGGGAGGCCGGCCGGCAGCCGCTCTCCCCTTCCCCGGCCCACCCTGGGAAAGCCCTCCACCACCCCAACGCGTCACCTAATTGCAGCCGAGAGGTGACTTAGGACCTGCCACCGTTTGTCAGGGCTGGGAGATGGATGGGCTGGAGGTTTTGGACTTGGGTGAACGTGTTTGTTTGGTTTCCATGGGGAGAAAGACAGGGCTGAGCCGTCGGTGGCAGCCTGAGCTGCCCGGGGAAGGCTGCGGCGATGCAAAACGTCCGCGGGGCTGGCGGCTGCTGACTCAGGCGACAGCAGAGCACGGCGGTGAGGGGCCTGGGCTTTGCTCTTAATTATTATGATTTCCTCCCACCCTCCCTGCCGCCCGGCGCTGGTGTGCGCTGGTGCACAGCCCCGGCTCACCACGCCTCGCCGGTGGCCCTGGAGTTTGGACCTGCCTGGCAGGGCTGGGGCTGTGGCGGCCAGCCGGCCTCGATGCTGGCGGGCACGGGGGCACCCAGCCCGGCCGGGCTCCCGGGCCCAGGGTGGGGGCGAACGTCAGCCTGGGCGAACTCCTTTGGGGTCCTTGGGGACCTGCCCGCGGCGGGGGTCGTTCCTAAAGAGGGGGGTGAGGGGAGCTGGCACCCACTCGTCGGGACCCCACGTGTTCTACCCGTGCCAGGCACGGGCACAGCGACTGCTGGCACGGTCCGTGAGCCCTTCGCGTGGGTCCACGTCGTTGCTGTAAGCGCACGAGCCCCGCCTGGCGCAGGTGGGTGCCCAAGCGCGCCGATGCGTGTGCGGATGCGTGCCCTGGCGCGCTGGGATGGGGCTGTGGACAAGGTCCCCTCCAACATCACCTGCCTGGTCCTTGAGCCCCTGGCAGGGCACGGCTGCCGGACCCGCCGCCCTCCAGAGACATCGGTGTGCGTGCCAACGTGTGTGTTGAAGAACCAAACTCACTGTTGATTTTCCTCTTGTCATCCGTGGACAGCCGCGACGGTCGGCGACCACGGTGTGTCGGGGGTGAATCGCCGGTGTACGTTGGTGTGTGTGCTGGTGGGATTTGCAGCCCCCTCCGTGCCTCACGTGGGGTTTTACGTGGATGTCAAGCGCTGCAAAAACAGTGGCAGAGGATCTGTCCCTGCTGTGCCACGGAAAGGAGAGCATGGCTTGAAAGATGAGTGAGAATTGGATCTGTGGGTTTGGGAAAGCCAGCAGTGGACAGGAGGGGTTGGTGGGGGAGTCAGGAGGGCTTAGGGGGAGTCTGGGGGGCAAAAGGGCTCGTGGTCTGCTTTACCTCTGCCTTGGAAATGCTGGCAGGAGCTGGAATTGCAAATCCGGAGTAGGTGTCGCTGCTGCTGGAAAGCCTCCCGCATCCCTGGAGCAGCACTGGGGCCTTCCGTGCGATGCCCCCGGGGGATGCGAGCAGGGTGGGGGCACCCGCAGCCCCTCTTGGCACCTCCGCGATGGGTTTGCCCGTGCGCCATCCCAGGCTGCCGTGAAGTCGGATAAAATCAGTTTAAGGAAAGCGAGCAGCGGCTGCTGCGATCGAAGGTGGCAGCGGCCGGTTGTACCCATACCCGTACCCCCGCTCACCCGCCCGGTGCCGGGTTAGCTGGTGCCATCAGGCCCCGGGGCCGGTGCCAGCAGGTGGCAATGTGGCCCGAAGAACTGCCTCCGTCACCAGGGCAAGAGCTGGGGGCTTGGGGTGCAGGGCGCCCGCATCTTGGCATCCCTGGGCTCTCATGGGAGCCCCTGTGATGGCCTCAGGGGTTTTGGGGTTGTTTTAGGCTCGGGGTCCTCCTGGTGCTGGTGGGTGAGCAGGATGGCTAAGGAGGGAGGTGAGTGGCTTGCTCCGGGGGAGGTAATCAGGGTTTGAGCAGGGGGATGTTTGTGTTTCCAGCTCTGCTCTTTGCTTCCCCTCTCCGTGCCTCAGTTTCCCCGCTCCGGGAGGTGCTGCGAGGCGGTGGGACCACCCCACGTGGGCAGTCGTCGTCCTGCCGATTGGCACTCGGCTGCTGCGCGGGGGTGTCCTGCGGCAGCCCCTGCACGGGCTCTTGGGGCGGGGGGATGTGCGAACCAGAGCCTGCCCAGGTGTAGGCACCCGCACGCCGAGGAGTGTTTGTGCTCCTGCCAGATGTGCTGGGTGCAAGGGGACGGGTGGCCCAGCTGTGCGGAGAGGGCAGAAGCAGGGTGGGTGCTGCAAGCCAGCAGAGACCCCTGTGTCCGTCCCTCGTCCCGTGTTTCTCCCAGTCCCCCCTGCCCCCATCCTTTGGTCACCAGCGTGGCCCAGTGTGTGGCTTTGCTCCGAAACCCGTGCCAGTCCCCAGCCCTCCTGCGCCCCCCGCCCGCCCCCACCCACCCGCGTCCATACAGCTGGAGGTTTCGGTTCTGCATCTCCGCCACCCAAGGGGGAACTCAGCCGGCGAGAGCGAAACTCGGCAGCTCCAACGGTCGTACACACACCACCACCACCATCTCCCCACCCCCCCGGCCCCCCCTCCATGTCCCCCAAGTCCTGGCAGGGCCGGTGGCCGCTGTTGCAACACCTGTGGCGGCGGCTGTGCCACGCGCTCGGCCGCCGTGACCTTTCCTGGAGCACGGCTCGGCGGGGACGGAGAGCGGCCATCCAGCTCCAGGGGCTGGATTTGGGCACGGCGCCCGCGCTGGGACCCTTTGTGGGGGCAAAGCCTCTGCAAGGTGACCTGGAGGAGCAGGGAAATGAGGCTCCCACCCTGCCTCGAGCTGGGGGCACCTTCAACCCATCCGCGTGCAGGTGTTGGAGGAGCAGCGGCGGTGGTTGCACCTTCTGCGTGGCGTGCCCGCGTCCTCGGCACGGCCGGCTTGTGCCGTCGCTCATCCGGGCACCGTCATGCTGGGCAGCCAAGCGTGTTGTGCTGCTGGAGGTGGATTTTTCCCTCCTGGCTCCCACCCTCCTTCCTCCCACCTCCCTTTCTGCAGCGCCGGTCGCTGCGCCGGCAGCGTGACTCTCGGGCGCAGGATCCGGCACGATGGGCGGTTGGGAGCTGCGGTTTCTTGCTGCGTTTAACCGCCAGCCTGTCCTTGCCCAGCACTCCTGCCTGGAGTGGGATCTCTCCCACTTTGTCCCTTCCCACCTCTTGGTGGCAAGCCAGAGGAAACCCAAACGTAAAAGACTCATCAGGCCTAATTAAGCCCTGGGGATATTCCCAGTGGCTGGTGCAAACTGGAGGCCTAGTTTCATGGGCTGGAGAAATGGAGAAAGCCCTTTTTTATTTTGGCTAATGCCAGGGGTGATCCTTGCTCGTGCCGGGACCCCCCTGAGACAGACATGGCAGAGCCCCGGGAACTGGCTCTGGAGTCACCCCAGTTTGGGATGGGGATCCGCAAGCGCCTGGCAAAGGAGCGGCGAGCCGGGTCAGGAGCTTGGGGGGGGTGTAGTTTGGGTTTGGCACCCAAATGTTTGCGGCCCCGAGCCCGTTGCTAGAGGAAACATGAAAAAAGAGGAAGGAGAGATTGCGGTTGGCTGCTCTTCCCCTCCGCAATCTGCGCCTCCCTCTTGGCTCCTTCGGCTCCGCTTTGGCCCGGAGGAGCCCCAAAGCGGGCGATTTCCCCCCTCCAACTCCCCTCCTTCCCCCCGGCTCTCTCCCTGTGTGCTTGGACATCCCCGTAGCAGTGGCCCTGGGGGTACCCCGGGGCCGCCGGCACCCCGAGCCGAACCGGCCGCGGCGCAGCTTTCCTTTGCCGAGGTAGCGAGGCGAGCTCACGCCGGCAGCTTAATTGGCTGGTGATTGACCTAATAATGGGGCTGGGAGCTCGTCTGAGTGATTTAGCATCTTCCAGGCTTCTGCGCGCGGCGAGGATGGGTTTTGCCTGAGGCCCTCCCTCCACCGGCTCACGGGGGTTATTTATTTGGGGGTGTTACATGTATATATGATGTAGTCAAGGATATGCATGTGTGTGTGTGTATATATATGGGGTTGTATATATTGGGGGGGATAAATACACGAGGATATACGTATATTTGGTGGTTCATAGATACGTATATATGGGAATATGTATATATTTGGGGGTATTAGCAAAGACTGGCTGTGGCACAGGGGCTGCCGAGCAGATATCCAGCGTAGTCACTGGGAGCCATCCCTGCACGTCCTCCGAGATCCTTCCAGGGAGGTGGGAGCAGCTCCACCAGCCACCCGCCGCCTTTGCGTGGCAGCTTGCACCAGCCCAACTAACATCAGTTCAAAATCGAGGGGTCCCAGGGGGTCGTCCCCGTCCCCCCCCACATCAGGGAGGTTTCACTGCTGCTCTCGGGGCAGATCCCACCCCGAGGTGTTTTGGTTTGTCGCTGGGCGAAACTGAAGCTTTGGTTTTCAAACAGGAACAATTTTATTGTCTGCTCAGCATTTCTGTCCGAAAGCTGGACAAAAAGATTGTCTTCTCTTTCCCCCTTTCATCCCCTCCTTTTTTTCACTTAGAAAGGGGAATTCACATGCCTTTGCTGCCTCCATCCATCCCCTATGTGATTTTTTTTTTTCCCTCCCAGCTCATAAAATAACAGAGCATTTTGAAAACAGTACTTCTCCCCCTTTCCTGGGCAGCTTTTCTCCCTTAAAAACAAAAAGGCTTCGGGCTCAGGCAGTGCCGCGGGGGTGAGACCCGGGGACTGCGCAGGGTCCCGTGGGGCTGCCGGCAGCACGGCCCAGCCCCAGCCTTTCGCCGGTCCCGGTCTCACCGCGCCGCAGCGGGTGGGACGGTGACCTTTGTGAAATACCCCAGAACGCAGCGTTTCTGGGAGCTGTGCCGGGCTGCTCGCCCGTCGGGGCCCGGGATGTGCATGGAGGGACACGGGGAGGCGGCAGCGCCGGCGGGTGGGGGCTTCGCTCTTTTGCACCCGCTCGAAACGCCGCAAAATGGGAACTGGAGGTTCGCTGGGGTTTACTGGGGCTGGAGTTACCACCGGGTCCAAAGGGTGTTGAAGCAGCCCCGGAGCTGCGGGGCTGGAGGGGATCTGGCCCTTGAGCCACGGTCTCTGGGCTGTCTGCCTGTTCACCCCCATCTCGGGGGCTGATCCGGAGCTGGGTGACGCCGGGTTGTGCCCCTGCGCTGGGTTGGGATCGGGCCCTTGCAGGGGAGTGCGTGGGCTCTGTCAGGACCTGAGACCGATCCTGGCCCCCCCAGGGTTTCCCACCTTGCCATGGCGATGGGGGGGAGCCGGTCTGCCAGAACGGCTCGGCCAAAGGCGTTGCCATTAGTTGTCACGATCTGGGGACCGTGACGCGGCCGAGGGCTGCGTGGGATCAGGTGTTGTCCCACAGTCATCGCCCTAACAGCCCAGTCGGCTCCGGCAGCCGGGGGTGTTACTGCAAGATCCACGGGGATATTTTTGCTGCCGGCACTCGGGTCCGCGTACGCAGCACGTGGCGTGGCCGTCCCGTGGCGGTGCCGTGTGGACTGGCACCGTGGGCGCGTGGCTCTGGGTTCCGGTGGGCGGCGAGCGGGGATGCTGCAGCCCGCGGGGATGATCCTGGCTCGTCTACTGGCATCCCCCAGCGATTGGGGACACCTCCGTGTACAGACGTACAAGGTCTTGCTTGGCCACGTGGCCTTGGTGCACCCCAGCGGGAGGGTGGAGCTGGCCTGGAGCCCCCCCAGGGACCACAGACCTGAGCCATGTGTTCGCACGTCCTCCGCCCAGCCCAGCCCCGCGCCCGGGCGGTGGCGGGGAGCGTGGGTGCTCTTCCACCAGCCCCGCAAGGCGCTGCAGTGCTGAGGCCAGCAAGAGCTGCTCGTACACCGAGGGGGGCTTTAAGGAGCCCGTCGAGAGACCCTTTGCGTTGAACACCGCGGGTGGCATCCGTAGCGTGGGTGCCAGTCTCATGCAGCCTCCTGGCGCAAGGGTGGCCTCGCTCACGCTTGCTTCTCCGCCCCTCGGAGCCAACAGCGGCCCCGCTCCCTGCGGGCGCTAACGCCGGGTCCCGGCACGGTGGGTGTTTGCAGAGAAGCGCCTGCCCCCCCGAGCTGGCAGCTGAGACAAGGCAGAAAGCAGAAGCGCGGGTAGTGCTGCCCCTCGGCCCAGCTGGGAGCGTGGCCCTCGCAAGGTGACGCTTCTCCTGCGGGTGTCCTTGTCCCCGCGTGGGGGACACCCTTTTTTTATTAAGGGAAATAAAGCGGTGGTCCTGGGGGCGAGCTACGGGTTGGTCTGGGCATTAATGGGCGCAGGAGGGGCAGTAGTGGGAGCCCCCCATCCTCGTCCCCGCTGCTCTCTCTTCGTGGAGGTGACAGAGCCGGACTCGTCCGTCTGTCCTGATGCTGGGAAATACCACGCCCGGTCCACCCGCAGGACCCCAGCCCGTGCGGCACGAGGTTTGGTGCTCTTGGGAGGCTGGAAAACTGCTTGTACCCTGGCTTGTACCCCGAGTAGGTGCAGCCCTGGCCAGAGCCACGCGCTCCTCGCTCCGGCTTTGTTCAGGCTGAATTTTGTAATGTCAGGAAATGAGCTGGCCGTGGGAGGGGAGGCAGCCGGGGAGAGGAAGGCTGGTTTTGTGGTTGAAGCGGAGGATGAGGACGCCGGAAAGCCGAGCACAATTCCTCGCTCTGTTGCAGGCGCCGGGGGTGAGGCTGCAGCTCGGCTTCGGGAGCGGGAGCTTGCGGCGCGTTCGGAGAGCCGGGTGCCGGCCTCCGTGCCTCAGTTTCCCTTTTATTCAGTGGGAGAAAGTGCCCTTCCTCTCGCTTGCGGGAGCGTGCCGTGGGGGACAGGCTCTGCGCAGGGGAGGCACCGTCCCACGCCAGACGGCCGCGGGTAGCTGAAAAACCAGCGCAAGGCTGGCTGAAACTGCAGCGCTTTGCCCCGCGTTTCGCCTCCCATCTTTCTGTGGCGAGGGAGATGAATTTAGGAGCCGCGCTTCCTTCTGAGCCGCGGCGTTTGGCTCTCGGCGAGGGCCGCTTGGGGCCAAGCGTGCGGGCTGCGCTCCCTGGGAGAAAGCATCCGCGTGCGCAGGTGGGTGCTTTTCCCCGCGCGCATGAGGGCCCTCGCAGAGATCGTGAGGTTCGCTTGAAACCTTGAACGACTCGCTGCTGGGCTGGATCTGGCCCACCCCTTAATGATAATTCTGGTTTTTTTTCGTTGTTTCTTTCATTCCTGAACTCTTTTTCGTTCCTTTTCCCCCTGGTCTCTTTACACCTGTGTCTCATGCTCCTTTTTCCCCCCCTCTCGTTTGCGGGCCCGCAGGTTCCCGTATCCCATCCCCACCTGCGGGCGCCAGGATGCTCTCCGCATTTCATGGGCTCGGGGGTCCTTCTTGCCTTGCAGGAGCCCGACAAGGTTCCACCCGGCCGCTGCAGCCCTTGCAGCGATGCTCGGGATCGGGGCAGTGTGGGGCGCCCTCGGGCTCCTCTCCTCTCGGCCAGGGCTGCTGCGGAGGGGGACCGGGAGCCCCTCGCTGTCCCCTCTGGCCGGCCGCGCTCGGGGGGGGGTGTGTGGGGAGCCCTGTCCTTGCCTCTGTCCCCTCAGACTGATGGCTGCTCGCTTTTTCTTTGCAGTTTGATTGAGGAGCAGTGGCCGCAGCTCATCCTCTGGCAGGAGCAGAAGATGCAGGAGTCTGCGTAGCAGGTAGGGGGGGAAATCCCAACCCTGGGGCTCTCGCTGCCTTCCCCCGTGAGCTCGCTTGCCACGGGCCATGCATCTCCCCGCTCCGGGCTGGGGCCGAGGAGGTCACCCCGGCTGGGTGCAGCTCAGGGGCTCAGACTCCCAAATCGGTGCAGGATGTCACCCTACAGCTCTGATCCGGTGGCGGGAGGCGCAGCGGGTCGTGGTGCCGGCGGGGAGGTGGGGAGCACCCTGCCTGCCTGCGCACCCCGCTCTTGCTGCGGGCGCAAGGGGGTCCAGGTGAGCGGGACGAGGCAGTGGAGTCCCCAAAGCTGGCACGGGGCAGGGAGGTGCCGCCCGCACGAGGTTCTGCAGCCCCGTACCCAACGGCAGGTGACTCCGCCGTCCTCCAAAGCCCATCTTCCCCTTCGGCGCCTGGCGCGGCTCTGTCAGATCCCAGCCCCGGCACTGATTTGGGGCTCTGTGGTTTGGGCTTTTTGTTTGTTTGGGTTTTTTTTTTTGCAAAACGGGGGTATCAGCACAAAAGAGGGTTTTCCTGCCCTGGTTTCTCTCTGGGTGGACGAGACTTGTGGCCAAACACCCTATTATTTTGTCCCTTGATTTGCCCAGAAATAAGGTGCCGTTGGGAGAGGGCCCCGTGTCCGGGTTTTGTCCCTTCTCGACCTTCTTTGCTCGTTTATTGCTGTTACAGTAAATGTTTGCCTCTCCCTCGTCTGCAGTGAGGTTGTGGTAGAGACAACACCGCGGGCCCATTTTATGAGGGCTCTACGGTTTCGTGTAATGTATTTTCTGTACCTGATATTGAAATCAATAAAAGGAAAGATTTAAAAAATAATCCGAGCCCAGCTCCTGGAAGGAGGGGACTCTGCCGTCGCTGCTTAGCGAGCAGTTTTGCTGGGTTGAGATGGCTTTTTAGTGCCGGAGAGGGGGCAGGTAATTTATTTGGAGGCTCGGTGCTGGGAGACGGGGAAAGCATCCGCCGTTTCCTCCGCAAGGTCAGGCCCAAGGGCTTCGTCTTGCCATCGGTTATGCTGATAGAAGCCAAGAGCAGCTCCACAGGCTTGCGTCAGGGTGAAAGCGGGTGGAAGGGCCCCGCCGTACCTCGGTGATGCTCCGGCGATGGGTCGTGGCGTGCTGGAGGAGAGCAGGGCCGGGACGGCTGGGCTGGGTCTGTCCGGCTGCGGTTCGGCTGAGCACGGTGCTGCGGCAGAGAGCCGGGTGCCGATACAGGACCGGCTCCGGCCCGCTCCCTTTGGGCACACATAAATACCAGCCATGGGGCACGCTTTTTAGTGCCATGAATAATTAAATGGAGCACAGGAACGATGGGGCTGTCTGCTGTGGGGTGTGGGAGTGGAGGGCGGGACGCTCCGCAGCTCCCCAGCATCGGCGCTCCCGCTGCACCAGGCACGTCCCGTCCCCCTGCCCGCGTGCGAGTGGGCGGTGGCAGGATCCCTCTGTAAACGCATTCTCCCCCAAATCTCTGCTGGCTGCTGGAGGCTGCTCGCCTCCACCGACTCCGTATCGACCAGTTAAAACGGCTCCTTATTTTTTAGGCTCGCGCAAATTCTAGTTTCTGGGGTCGGCAGCATCCTCCCGCGAAGCCCCGCGCTGCTGCTGGTGCCGGCACCGAGTTTTGAGCAGGGGAGGAGCAGTTTAGTGATTTCTGCAGCTGCACAATTGCTCGCTCCAAGGAGCGGCGCATTAAGTTTTGCGACTTGGGGAGGAGGATTTCGAAAAGCATCTCCAGGGGCTGCTTTGAAACTCGTCCCCTTCACTCTGCGAGTGACAGGAGCTGAAGCAATTAGAGGAGCAATATCGACCGTGCCTTGGAAGCGTGCGACAGCCAGCACCGGGCAATTTAATGCCGACGAAGCCACGTCCTCACGTCCTCGCGTCCTGCGACGTGCAGCATCGCTGCCCGCGATCAATAGGCATTTTGTCTTCCTGAGGCCAGCCCCATTCGAGGCGCACCAGGAAAACCTCTCTCTGCCCAACCGCGTCTGCTGCAGAAAGCTCTTCTAGGGCCTGTGACCTTAATTGAATTGACTCTTTCATGTCCTGAAGACGGTTGCATCGTCTCGCGGCAGCCGTGCTCGGTAAATCACGTGTCTGTTACCGCATGCGCAAGCTGCAGGGTCTGTGCCAGCCGGCTTTTCTCTCGATGAGATTTGGTTTTTTGCAGCCTGAGGCTGATTTCCAGGTGCTTGGGAAGAGCCCTCGGGTCACTGGCTCTGCTCTTCTGCTGTCTAAGGCCTTGCATCACGTTCTCTTGGAGGTTTAATGCCGGTGGAGACTCGAGTTCGCAGCTCCTGGGCTCCCACCAGCCTCTAGGCATGAGCGTGCCGCCTCCCCCAGCACTGGCCTGTTTACATCCATCAGGATCTTCCCTATTTCCAAGGAGGGCTTGTAAAACCACTTTCTGAGTTTGGGAGAGGTGGGGTCTTGGGTTTGGTAAAGCGACGGTTGCCTACGGCCTGCGCGGCTGCTGAAACGTGATCGTGCTGCTGGAGGTCACCTTTTAACTCCCCGCGGTGCTGGGTGGCCTTTCGTGGTCACGGCTCTGCCCTGCGCTTTGGTTTTCTGAGCTCATCTGCTATTTTGCCACCAAGGGGGGAGAAAAAATGTCTTCAAAGCCCTTTTCCCTTGGGGAAAAGCCAGCTTGGTCAGAAATGTCCGCACAGAAATGTCATCTGACTGTGCTGACCCAGCAGCGGGGCTCGTCCTCCCTGGGGGTCCCGCTGCGCCCGGGGGGGTCCGTCCCAATCCCGCCGCGTCCCCGGGTTTGGGACGGCGGAGGAAGCGAGCCCGGGGGCTGCTTTCGGCAGCTGTTCGCGAAGCGAGCGGCTCTGGCCTCTCCCTTCCCCCCCCCCCGCCGCACGCTTAACCACCTCCTCCTGCCTTCGCATCTGCCTCTGCCCTTTAGTCGCCCCGGCGCGCCCCGAACGGGGGTTCGGAGGAATCGGGGGCCGCGGCGGCCGCTTGGAGCGGGGACAGCGGCTCCATCCCGCGCGCTTCCTCCCGGCCCTCAGCGCGCAGCAGACGTGGAGAAGGACGCAGCCACCCTGTCTCCTGTGAGTACCTCTCACTCTTTCCACTGGAGAGTTAAAATTAGCAACTTCTTTTTTTAAAACAGGCGTCGCTTTAAACCTTGCCAGCCCAACTGGGTTTCCTTTTATTGCCCCCCCCTCCACCCCCCCGGCTCCTTTTCTCTTGATTTTTTTTAATTGTGTTGTTATTGTTGAACATATACGTGCACTTTTCTCCCCCCCCTCTTTTTTTTTTTTTTTTTTGATTTTTTTTCCCCCTCTTTTCATTCCTTTTTTAAACAAGGGTGACGCTGCAGTGTCGGTGCGGAGTTCGGAGCCAAATAAACAGCCCAGCACACCCCCACCCCGATCGCCTTACAGAGCCCGGTGCCGGAGCCCAGTGCCAAATTTAGAGCCCTTAGCTATTGTCAGCCTCTGCGGTCGCCGCTGCTCTGCCGGGGGGTTTTACCCCAGACCCCCTTTTTGCTCCTGACACAGACCTTCGATGTGAGTGTGCCTCTAATTATCCCCCCCCCACCCTTTGTGCTCATGGTGAAGCATAAAAGTGCCCATAAATCAGGACCCGTTGCTTTTTATCCAGGGCTGCTTGGGCAGGGAGGGAGAGGGGGGTCTGGGCAGAGGGGGGAGTTCCCGCGCTGGGAGGATCAGCTGCATGGAGAGAGGGGGAAACTGAGGCACGGAGGGCGGGCATGGTTCACCGACGGGGAAGGGGTGGGCCGGGATTTCCTCCTCTTAAAATAAAAGTAAAAACAGACGAGCAAGGAAAACGCAGCAGGTTCAGATGCAGGATTGGTGCCTCTCCCCGGGGGATAAAATCCGGCGCTCTGGGGAAGCTCGCGCCCACGGTCCCCCGTGCAGGGACGGTGCTGGGGACTGATGTGGGTGGAGGGTGCCGCGGCCAGAGCTCTGCTACGCCAGGACGGAGCCAGCAGTTGGAGGTGGCCGTCGCAGCCCGGATCTGCGAAAGCAAACAGGAAGGCGAGCAGGGAGCAGCGCACCGTATTTACTCGGGTGTTGGGGATGTTATTTATTGTGGTTCCGCTGAGGTTGGATTCAGGGGGTTTTTAACACCTTCCTGCTCGCTGCTGTTTCCTTTCGGCCAGGGCTTGCGGCTTGTGCGGGGAGGTGAGCTGGGTACCGCGCGCCTCTCCCGCCCGAGCATCGGGCATCGGCAGGAGCATCGCACCGGGGCTCTGCCTCCCATTCCTCCTCCTCCCTTAGCTATTTCAGAAATGTTTGGTTTGCTCTAGAGGCCGGCCCGGCTCGTCCCACACGAGGGATGGATGTGGAGGGGCTGGGACCACCGCTGGGCTTGGCTCATCCTAGAAAAACCTTTTGCCATCGTGATTTTTTTTTTTTGCAGGGTGTTTTGCGCTGTTACTGCTTTGGGGCCGGGACTGCCCGGATCCTGCCTGGGGTTAGAGTTAATAACGCTGATAATATTTTTCACTTCTGTGAAAATGAAGGTGCAAAGCCTGTAGGAAGGAGGGTGGCATCCTTCCACAGTGCTTTTAGTGTTTCCCTCCCAAGACACCGCTCGTGCGCTGCCCTGGCTCCGATGCTCACGGGTGGCTTGAACACGACCGGGGCTGGAGGGTATTTGGGTTCAGCCCAACCCTTTACCGGTCACTGGGGCTGGGCGAAGCGGGCTCTCCTCTCTGCTCCGCTCGGGGGGCCCCATCGCAGCGGGGCTGGCCCCATTTGGGGACGGGGTTTGGGGCTGCGGGTCTCGTCCCCGTGGCAGGGTCCCAGTTTTAAAACTGCGCGGCTGCCCACGATACTGCCCTGGGCAACAATGGCTGCAAAGCCCTTTCCTCCTCCTCTTCCTCCACCTCTTTCAGGCAAACAATCGATTTGGGCAGCTATTTATTTATATTCATTTATTTTTATGTCCCCACCCTTCAGCCAGAAATTTTGACTGAAATATTTTCATTTCTACGTGCAAACTCGTGCCTTCTGAAAAACCACGCCGTCTCTCTCGCCCCCTTTGCAAGTCTGCAGAAAAACCCACATTTTCTGTTTTTTTTTTCCCCCCCGATATTTTCCCTTTTCCAAGAGGAATTGTGACTGGTGTGACGCTCCTGCACTCGCAACGGCTCCCAAGCTCTCGCCTTGCCCTTGGGGTCCATCTCTGTGCCTCAGGAGCATCCCACTGGCTTCCCTGCCATCCCTCTGGAAACCCGGGCTGGGAACCACAACCAAAGCCCTCGACTTCAACCCCAGCCACGTGCCGGCAGCGCTCCGGCGCCGGAGCTTGGAGGGTGCCAGGCCCGGGATGTCTCACCCCCTCTCGAAAGTGCCCGATTTTGGCGTTTCCCGCAGTGGCTGGGCATCCCTGTCGCTCTCCTGAGCATCCCCGCTGTTTTTGGCTGGGATGCCCGAGGTGGGCACATGGGCAGCATCCGTACCCCCAAAACCCAGGGCTGGCCGAAATCATCACCCCTCCGGCACGGGGGCGTTTGGCACAGCTGCGGAGAGGGGCTCGACCGGTTGGGGACCGCGGCAGGGGACTCCCACCCCCCGCCTAAATCCTCCCTGCTAAAACACAAGTTTTGGGTGGGTTAAAAAACAAAAATCCCTTTTAAAACAGAATAATTTCCCGGAGGATGCGTCCCGGGATGGGGTGTGGATGAGTCTCCCTCTCCCTGCTAACGGGAACCATCACCCAGCGGGTCTGGTGGGTGACGTGCCCATCGGTGCGGGCAAGAGCTTGGCTTGCTTCGGTGGCCCCGGCGCCGGCGAGCGGGTGGGACAGGGTTTGTGCACCTGTGTCTAGAATGTGCGTCTTGTGACTGAGCGGCAACAGCTGAGAGCCAGCTGTCTCGCTGTATTTCGGCCGCCTGACGAGCCAGGGCCCGATCCTCACCCCCACCCGCCTTGCTGGTGAGTGCAGGGTGAGGATCGGGCCCCGTCCCTCGTCAGCCTTTTGCCGTGCGTGCAGGCTGCTGCTGAGGCGGGGGAGCGGGGCCGTATCTCGTCCCAGCGGACCGCAAAGCCTTTGTGGCATCCCCCAGTCCCTGCAGCTGTGAGTCACGCTGGGGACGAGGGACAGTGAGCTGGTTTGTGTGTCATCGTCCCCCCGCCCTGGATTTGGCTGCTCTGGGTGCCCTGTGGTCCCCGGGGTGCTCCAGAAGTGCGACGCCCGGGCTCCGGATCAGGGGTTCCTGGAGCACCAGCGGCAGATGTGGCAGCTGATGCAACGTTATTTGGGTGCTGCGTTGGAGCTGCCCTGTTTTTAGTGGAAGAGGAAGTTAAACCCATTTTTGCTGTGTGGCATCTTGTCCGGGTTCCTCCCGTTCGCGTAGAGCGAGTTCGGGTTGGGTGCTGGGGGCGGCCGGACCCCGGTCCGTGCCTCTCGGTGCGCTTCGGTGGCTCGTTCTCTCACAGCACTTGGGCTGTAGCTCTTGGGGCCAAGGGACGGCTCCTTCTGCTGGGTTCCTCGTGCCCAGCACCTTCACCTCTGCTTGCAAACTGTGGTGCTGTTATAGTCCCAAATAAATAATGCTGTTTGTGGACCTTTGTTTGCTTTATTAAAAAGAAAATAGCCATGTCCAGTGGTAAGTCTCCAGCTGTTAGGAGGCAGCGTGCTCTGAACATGACCCTGTGGCTATGGAGCAAAGCCATTTTTTCGGGGTGGAAATGGTGGGGGCACGTGCAGGTGGATAGGCAGGTCCGCCTCTGAGCAAAGCAGGTGGCCAGGGCGCCAGGTTTTGTGGCTTTCTTTCCCGGTTGGAGGTGCCAGGGGCTGGTAGGAGCTGCGATGGTTGAGTCTGAGCACTGGGATGGAGGCAGGAGCCTGGTCCTGCCCATTCCTGGTGGTGTTGGCCAGATCTTTCCCATCCACCTCTCCAAGGGACTCTCTGGCGAGCTCTGCTCCCTCCCAGTATTCAGCATTGCCATATCAGTGGCAAATTTTGCTTTTTATCCTTCTTCTCATGGTCAGGTGGAGCTGGTGACCACCATCCCCTTCCCAACGATGGGCAGCTCCTGGTTTCACCAGCTCCTCTGCGCCCCAGAGGCATGCTGGACCCTGCAGCCCCTGGAGAGCCCAGTGCTCCCTGCCTTGGGAGCTGAGGACAGGTAAACCCTGACCATGCACGTGGGATGGGGCGATGCAGGAGCAACATCTGCTTCTACGTTGCCTTTGTGTCTTTGGACCCGATGGATGTGGCGGCTGCTTTGGGCATGGATGCAGTCAGCGGTTGGTAGATGCAAATAAAACCAGCAGCCCCGTGACTTTTGGCATTGCTGCTATTACTCACCAGTGCTTGGGGGTGGAAAAAAAAGAAAAGAGGTGGTTCTGGGAGGCTGGTTTGAAAGATCTCGGTGGCCCTTGGGGAAGGGCTGAGCCTTTGGGAACGGCGCTGCTGGGAGGGAGGATCATGCTTGAGGGCTGAGCTCCGGGATGGCACTGGGGACCTCCAGCCTCTCGGCAGCCCCGGCTTGCGCTGTGCTTTGGGTGCCGGAGGGTCTGCAAAGCGGCTCTCGGGTGTCCCTTCCTGGGTGGGGATGGCGTGCGGGGTCCCCGGCCGTGTTGCTGGGATGGGGATGGAGGTTTGTGCCACGCTGCCCTTGGGCGAAGGCAAGGTGACCGCAGGATGCCCTTGGCTGGCTGCAGAGGATGCCTCCCCAATCCCATCCCGTTGACATGGGAGGGGAGAGGAGTGTTTCCCCCGGGACAGTTTCGCTCTCCACCACGTCCCGTGGGGCTGCCGTGGGTTTCCATCGCTCTCGCGGGTGGCTTGGAGCAGCAGTCGGGTCTCATGGAGTTTCCCCTGGGTAAAATCCGCCATGGGGAGAGACTTGTCCCCTCTACTACGGGGGGAAATCCCATCCCCGTGCATGGAGAGCCCCTAAATTCCCTGCAGGGAGGGTTTCGCCCTCCTGACGCTGCTGAGCCACCCCTAGGGACCCAGTTCCTGGGTGCCGGTGGTGGGGTCCTGCCCCCCGTGCAGGAGCTGAAGGCAGCGGTTGTCCCCCTCTGGCATGTTGCATTTTGGGACTTGCAAGTCATCGACGTCCTTCCGATGACTGGAGCGAGGCTGCTGGCAGCAGGGACCGTGCTGGGCTGCACCAGGGGACAGGAGCGCCCTGGGGTGCACCCTCGGGCTGGGGGGTGCCCGAGGAAATGGGGGGCGATGTCGGGGTCTGGCGATGCAGGGAGCCTTGGCTGCCCTCGCCCCAGGTTTGCATCTCGCTCTACAGTTTCCCATTCGATAGGAAAAACACCCTCAAAGCGAAACGTCGCTGCCATCAGGTGCCGAGGCTTTTCTTGGGCTCCCCCTGCGCTGGGGGTGGGAGGCAGCTCGGTGGGGAGCAGGGCTGGGTGACCCCTAAAACAGTAGCCACGTCTTCCCCCTGCATCCCTGCCTTTTCCTCCCTGTGGCCTCGGCGCTGGCGAAAGGCCCCGCCGTGGGTCTGATTTGGGGTCGAGAGCTGCTTCTGCTCCCCACCAGCACGGGGACAACTTTGACAGCCTCCTGAGTTACGAGCGCAGGATCTGGCCCTGAATTCAGCTCTCTCCTCCTCGCTCTTTTTTTTTTTTTTTTTTTTAATGAGTCAACCTCTCATCTGTCATATTAAACCTCCTCATTACCAGGTATCTAAATTTTGCTCTGACAATAGTGACAGGGGAAGCTGCGATATCATTGCCGCGGCGCGGGGCTATGGGGAGCTGGCAGGTGGTTATTTCATGCCCTGCAGGGAGCCGTGGGGGTGGGCGACGGAGCCGGATAATGGGCTCTCGCTTCCCTTCATTTAGAAAACCCTACTTAGTGCAGAGGGGAAAATTACCCCCAGTCTCCAGCTCCGGAGCTGGTGATGGATAGAGGACAGGAGGGAAGGGGAACGGCTTCGCGGGGTCCCCAGCTCCTCCCTGCGGATGGAGGGCGGATGGAGGTGGGTTAGGGCCGCCCCGTGCACGGGGTTGGTGCTGGCTGGGAAAGGGGATGCTGTGCCCGTAGCGGGGTGCCGGAGCTGGCGGGGTCCCCAGGCTCAGCGTGCATGCCCACGGGACCGCAGCCAGGCTCGGGGTGACGGGTGACCCCTGCGATGCGGATGGCACCGCCAAGGTCACTGCTCAAGGTCGCAGGGCTTTTCTGGCGGCTGCATCAGCCTTTGCACGTTGCTGTTCCCAGGGTGCTTTAAAGGTTGCTTTAACAAGGGGGTGTCCAACCCCTCCAGTTTAACGCCGTGCCCTGCAGTGTCCCCACCTGTCCGTCCCTGCGGCATCTCCCTCCGGGAGCAAGGACCGTCTGCCGCCCGGGGAACGGCGCAGGGTGAGGGGCTGTGGGTCCCCGCTTGCCCTCATCCCCCGGGCTTTTCCTCCTGGAGGCCTCGCCTTGGCACGGGGTGACCGATGGCTCCCTGGAGCGGGGCCACGGGCTTGCCGGTGACCTTGCCTGGGGCTCCTGCCCAGCCTCCCTTCTCCTGCCGGTTCCCCCACGTCCCCTCCAGCCTCTGCTGGCTCTGGCCGTGCCGGCGGCGCGGGGAAGGTGGCCGGCCGTGCCCGCCGTCACGCAGCCTCCGCAGCCCCCAGCCCCAGCCCGGGGTGCGCTCCCAGGGTGCCGGAGGTGACGGCATCCCTGGCTAGCCACGGCGCGGGGGACCGGGGTCCCTTGGTTCGGGTGCTGCCGCGGTGCCTTCAGTCCTTGCGCCAACACTGGGGCGGTCACCCTTGTTTGGTGGGTGTTGCCTGGGTGCAAACGGGTGCACGAGCTGCAGGGGAAGAGAAAATCAACCCCGGTTTAATAATTTCCTCAAAATCCTTTCTTTCACCCCTGCCTTGCAGAGGCAAACGCCAGTTCTCCAGCATCATTTAAGGGCTGTGCTTTTTTTTTTTCCCTCCCCCCAGACTCTGCTGGTCTTGGCACGGCGCGTGGTTTTGTTACAGCTCGGCAGAGCTGGCTGCACGGTTGGCATCTGCTTTTCTCCAGAGAGCGCCTGAATCTGGGTCAGGAATATATGTGTCTTTTTCAAATTCCTCGGGGGCCTGATTGAATCCAGCCTCGCTTCTACTCTCCCGAGCCTCCCGAGGTTTGTACCTGCAGCCAGCGGGACGGATCCTGCGCAGGCAGGAGGACCCGAGCTGCTGGTTTTGCTGCCGATCCTGGGGAAATCGGTTCCCTCCCGCGGGCGTCAGGTGTGCAGGAGAAATTGCAGCTCGATGCTGGATTTGCACCTGCTGGGGGAGCAGGATTCAGCCCCACGGAGGGCTCGGCCGAGCAGGGCCCTGCAGCTGCATTTCCGAGCGGGAGGTTTGCTCCGGAGCCGCATTTCGGCCGCCTTCCTCTCCCCTCCCCCTGCCTGCATCTGGAGGCTCGACACAGGAACCCAGATAGCATCATCCTGAAACCAGAATAGAAGCTTTGGAGGAGACTTTAGCATGTTTGTGTGGTTTTGATCTCGGTTTGTAGATAAAGAGGTGCTAAACAATGCTATGCTGGCGAGTTGGAGTCCTTCATGGGTATGTGCAGCAGGGCTGGGGAAGCGCAGGCATCTGCCCTCGCTGCCCGCTGCGACGCCACGGGCGTCCCCGCGGGGATGCAGCTCCCCTTGGGTGCATCCGTCCCAGGGGAGCTGGGGTTGCTGCTGCTGGCGCTGCACCCCGCATCCCGCAGCAGAGCCGGCTTGGTCCGTCAGCGGCCTCTGGCTGGTGGTAGGATGACGGCGAGCACCACGCCGGTGGCTTCACAGGGTAGGAAGAGCAACATTAACATGACTACAGGCAACAGATTTTTAGGGAAGGGGGTTTTCCTTGGCTCTGCAGAGGAGAAGGAAGCCAGTCCTGCAGATCCAGAAGCCACCAAGAGGGAAACTAAAAGTCCTTGGTGTCAGCGTGGAGGATATGTTAAAAAAACAACAATTAAGTCACAAAAGACAGGGCCGGCCGTCAGAGAGAAAGGAAACAGGAAGGCAAGAACTGCAGTTAAACAGTCGGGTTCAAGAGGTGACTTGAGCTAAATCCATATCCTTAAGGGATGGATTCCCTTCCGCGGGCGGGGAAGCGGCTCTGTTGGTTTGTGCCGGGAGCCTCGGGCCGAGGCTCGGACACCTCCGCTGCAGGTTTGCTGTTTTATTTGCAATTGCCTTTAAGGCTCTTTTGCAGCGGGTGGAGAGTCCGGGCTTTGCGCGGGTGCTGCCGGACTGCTCCTTGTGGCAGCGCGGCCACGTCGCGCCTTGACTCAACTGCTTGTCTTGATAAAAGCCGCGAGTTTGCGGCGGGGGGAGCATTGCAGCGGGGCGTGGGGCTGCTCTCGCCACCTCCGAAGCATCATCGTCACCTCCAGAGCATCATCGCTCCCTCCCTGCGCTCGGCCTGTTTCCCCATGGCCCTACCCCAGCGCGGGGAGGCGAAGGGCTCCGCGGAGGCTCGGTGCGCCATCACGCCGATGGTGGGTGTAAACCACTTCCCATGGCAGGCTGAGCTCGCGGGCTGGTTTGCAGCGCAGCAGCGTTTCCCCAGTATGGGCTCTCTCCTGCTGTGGGTAGAGAGACGGGGCAAAGCCTGCACCTTGTAACCCGTGCGCCGACAGGTTGCGCGCTGAAGCTCTCTTGCAGTGGCCCGCCTTGCCCGGAGATGCTCCAAGATGGGGGGTAAACCCAGAGCCCCCCCAAAATGTTGGTTCTGCTGGGCTGGGTTCAGTGAATTCAGTCCTGTTGGGTGCTGTGTTCCCCGGGGGGAGGATGCCTGGCTGGGATGACCCCTTCTCCTGGTACTCTCAGTCAGCCCCTTCGCTTCATGGAGGATAAACCCATCTTTGGGAGAATTCCAGCAAATCCTGGGTAAAGGATGGGTTTGTGCCGCAGCGAGAGCGTCCGGTGCCTGGGCAGAGTGGGCGGCTGGGCTGGACTGGGTTCCTGTCTTTCTCCCTTCAGTCGGGGACTTTCTACGCCGCTATCAGGCACCCTCCCATTCAGCTCCTCCATAAGATGAGCCACGTTGGTCCTTCCAGCGTGTTCACAGGCGAGCGTTTGTCGTCTTTTTCCCCTTTCCCTTCTTTTCCCTCCAACCTCCGACTGACCTTTGAAGCTGCTCCCGCAGGTTTCCCTGCGGCCGAGGACGTCCCCGTGGCGCTGGCCTCGGGCTGGGGGATGGAGATGGCGCAAACGTCCCTCCAACCGGCGCCGCAGTGAACCCATCCCGATTTTGCCGTCGCTCGTAGCGCTGGCTCTAGCGTGTATTTCAGCACAGGCACGAGTGGATTGGGGAGCCCGTGGGAGAAGCAAGGCTCAGAAGGAAAAGACTTTTTTTTGAAAGGATGCATTTATTTGCCTTTATTTATCTTCTTAAACCTTTGGGATTCGTCTTTTTGATCTTCGCTTCGCAGCTGCGCAGCCAACGTTTGGTTTATTTAAGCTGACGCCGGGCTGAGAGCACAAGGCTTTACAAGGTGGGGTTTTAAGGAAGGATGGCTTAATACCGTCGCCTTCGAGAGGAGCGGCCGTGTCACGGCTAACTTTAGTAAGGAGGCAACTAAAAAGGGATGCAATAAAGGTATATTAAAAATAGCAAATGGCCATAGAAAGTGGATGTGAGACTCTTACGTGCCCCTCCTCGCGCAGAGAGAAATATGGGGCTATTTAGTAGAACTGGAAAAGGGAGGAGTGACGGAGCGGTGCAAAGAACCCTGCTGCTCGTGCAACGCCAAGGTGGGACCGGTTAGAAATAGGTGAAGTAGGTGGGAAATCCAAGTAGTTGGGGGAAGAAATCCAGAAATAAGGACTTGGAGGAGATAGTAACTCTCCTGCCTGCCCAGCTCTGGGAGCTGTGGATTCAGCACCCCCAAATTCCTTGTTTTGTAAAAACATCTCCCAGCTGAGATTCCTCTTTGCTTTTTCTTTCTTCCCCCATTTGCAAAATGCTAACTCCGCTCCCTCACCCGTCTCTCCAATTTAAAGCAATTTACTTGGAGCTGGGTATGAATTACTCAGCACAGAGTTAACCAGCACCTGCTTGTAGTTAATTGGCATGTGTGTTAATTGCTGTGATAGTCATCCTTGTGCGAGGGGGTGTAGGGCAGGAGGGAGGGATGCGGGCGCTAACGGGCTGCCTCTGTCCCAGCGCTTCTCGCCGCTTCCCTGCAGTGAGGCCGGATTTCCCCTTTCCCGATCCTTGCCGAGGTTTCCGGCTGCCCAAAGAGGGACGGGATGACTTTTTGCCGATGCAACGGCCTTGATTTGCTTCACGGCAGGTTTGCAGGTCCCTTTCGATGGCGTCGGACCCCCTGCGCCGCGGCGGTTCCTCCTCGCGGGGTGTAGCGGCGGCTGAGATGCTCGGTGGCTGCGTGGAGATGGTCACCGTGGAGATGGGTACCGCCGGCGATGGCGGCGGCGTGGCGGGGAGGCTGCGGGTGCCCAGGGTGGCCCTGAGCCCAGCCCGGCCCCGCCTCGTGATGTTTGAGCTGTCCCGAACCTGGTTTAGGATGGCTGGGTCACGTTTTG
This sequence comes from Phalacrocorax aristotelis, assembly GCF_949628215.1. NCBI lineage: Eukaryota > Metazoa > Chordata > Aves > Suliformes > Phalacrocoracidae > Phalacrocorax > Phalacrocorax aristotelis. The sequence continues at coordinate 1,458,092 of NC_134300.1, forward strand.
GGCAAACCAGTCTGCGGAGATTCTCTAGCGTCTTGCAAGGGCTGGGCTTAGCCCATCCACTGGTGTTCGTGTCGCGGCTCGGGGATGTTGGCGCCTCACCCCATCGCCGAAGGGCGCTGAGGCTCGGACGCTGCGCAGGGTGGGTGCCTTCTCATCCCGCGTGCACCACGGGGTGGCGAGAGCCCCGTTTCCTTGGAAAAGCAGGCTAAGGGTAAAGAAGCTGCTGTCTGAGAAGGAAGAAAAAATGATTTAACGATTGGGGATATTATAGTGAATAAAACCACCCAAGACCCCAAATGTTAAGTTACTTGGGAGTTTCTCTTTTTAAAAGCCCTGCGCTCCGGGTGCTTGGCTGTGTTTAGGTGCTTAAATCCCACCTGATCACGGAGGAGGGGTGATGCCGGTGCTTTGGGGTGGGCAGTCAGGGAGCCCGAGCAATTAGCTGGGGGAGGAGAGGGAGCTCCGGAGGCTTGGTGCATGGTTTCGGGGTCGGGTCCGAGCAGGCAGTGGCGGCGCCGGCGCGGTGGGCAGGAGCCGGGGAGTCTCTCCAGGTTTCTTGCGCTTGCAGATGCTGATCAGAAACTTGAGCGTGTGGTCGGACTTTCTGAAACAGCCACCTGGGCAGGAAACGTGAAAATACCTGGGTTTAAAAATATGTTGGAAAAAAAACCCCCAACCTACAAACAAATAAACCCACCCCAAAATCTGAACACCGGGAACATGAAGAGAACAGGGAGGAGTTTTAAATCCCCTCCAGCAGATGAGTTTGGAGGGCAGCGAACAGTGCCGTGCTTTTCTCCATCCGTCCTTTTTGCCCCATCCAAGGACCGCGCCCGCCACGGGATGTTTTCCTTCCCATGCAGGGGAGAGGGATCAAGAGCATGACGCGGCCGGCTCCTTTTCTCCCCACGATGACAAGCAAAAAAAAGTGTTGTTAAATCACCTTTTTCCCTTGGGGGACTTCATCAAGCAGCATCAGCAAGCCCCAAGGCTGGGACGATGGTCCCCACCCAGCCGGCGTGCCCAGGACCCAGGAGTTGGGCTTGGGGAGCAGCAGGAGGAACGTGGTCTGGTGGTTGAAAAAGACGATTTATATCAAAACCTGGCTTTTATTTGCGGGACAGGGAGGGGAATGTGGTTTGAATGCCGCCGCTCCCATGCAAGAAGCACTGGCTCGTGTGAAGCTCAGCACAGGGATGAGCAGCGCCGGCGTTTTCTCCTCGTCCCTACAAACATCCCATCTCTTTTTCAAACGCCGCAGAGCTTTTGGCCACGATAGCATCCTGTGAAGAAGTCCCACAACCAAATATGTTTCCTTTCACTTGGTTTAAATTTACTGCCTGTTGTTCTCCAGTGTTTATTGTTGCTTCTGGAGAGTTCCTCTCTGGTTTGGACAGTAAATCCGCTGTCTTTTCAGATGGTTTATCTGTTCAAGAGCTGCAGCACAAGGAAAGAATTAGCATCTTGCCCTGGGCCCGGATGTGGAGCTGTTGCTACTTCACACTGCTGCTGGTGGTTTTGAAGACGGTGAAGGTGAATATTTTTCAGCCAGTTTAAAGAAATTGCAACTCCGAAGGGAAAAGCTGCAAAGCAAACTCAGCGGAAAGTTCCTCCTCCGCCAAATTTTCTCCACGCGTGTGAAATCCTCGCCTCAGCCCCCGGCCTCGGGGCTGCGGACTCTCTCCTGCGTGGGCTCACGGTGGTGGAAAAGCCGAGCGGACGCCCTGGGGTGGATGAAACAAAAAATTCTCATTTTATTTTTGGCTCTTCCAGGATCACTGGCCTTTGAGGGACGCTATCGTGGCAGCCTGGTGCATGCACTCCCTGCTCACTGGTGCCCAGGGACTGGCGGTGCCCTGGGTCTGGCGGTGCCCAGGGTCTGGCGATGCTCTGGAACCAGCCTTTCCAGGGTTGCTCAAAGGAAAATGGGGACCAGTAGCTGAAGGGCATCCCCCGGCACGGGCTCAGCATCCCGCCACGGCACCGGTGCTGCTCACGGCTGGACGGTCCCTCCCGTTTGCTGGTGGGAGCGGAGACACAGACCAATTTTGAGAAATAATGATTTAAGCAGCAAATGCCACCCCTGCATGGATTGTCCCTGCAAAGAGTCTTCCTGGTGGGATTTTTGCTGTCCTTTTGCTTGTCTTCCCTGGAGAGCAAATCGTGGATGTTGGGGGTGGAAAGTCTCCCCATTCCCCTCTCGGCTGCTCGAGCCAGGACTGTAACCCCAGAGCATGATGCGCCGTGAATAATTTTACCCAAAATAAGAGCAGAGAGAAAGATTTAGTGACGCACACGAGTCAGTGAACCCCGAAAAACAAGTGTGGGAGTGGGACCGTCAGGGCTTGTTTGTTGTCGGAGCGTGGTCTGATGCAGAGGCGAAGGACGGGGCCAAGGTTGCTGGGGGGCTTCGGCGGGGCCTGGGGGGCTGCGTGCTCTGGGGTGGGAGGGGAGCAGGAGGAGCTCGGTCGGGGCTGCCCACGGATGCTCCCGTCATTTGGGATGATGGGAGAGAAGAAAAAGCTGGGGTGTTTTCATGCTTTTTGTACCGAGGGCTGGGGGCTGCCAAGCCGAGGCAGATCGGAAGCTATTTTCGGACTGGCTTTTCCCTCTGCCCGGGTCTTGGCACGGGGCGCCCTCAACTTCAATTCACTCGGGGAGGGAGAATCAGAAGAAAAACATACCTGCAGAAAAACGAACTGGCTGGTTTTCCCCCTTTATCCCCCTCGCTGCAATGCAATGCACGCTGAAAAAAATGGGGTGAAATGGGGCTTGGGGGGCTGTGTCGGTGGTGGGTTGGTGGGTACATCCAGGTACAGCCTTCAGCGTCGGGGTGCCCGGAGGGGGCTGAGCCTCCGCCCTGTCACCCGGTGTGGGTTCACGGAGCAAGGCTGAGGAAGGAGCCATGCGGGTGCCTCGGGACCCGCAGCTCTCGCCCCAAGGGGGGAGGTGTAGACCAAAGGGTACCCCCAAGTCGATCCACACACCCGCCAGGTCGCTGGAAACAACCGGCGTCTGGCTGTTGTCGAGCCCAGTCGAACCCCAGGCTGTGTGGGCTTCCTTCGGAGTCCTTCTTCCCCTCGCCCATGAGAATTAGGTTTCTGTGCCTGATTATAGGGTTTTTTTAAGTAATCAAATAAAGACATTTTAAAATTCCAAATTGAAGATTAACGCAGAAATTGGAGACGGATTTAAATTGCCCCAGCTAATCACCAGCCACTCGACTGCTTATGACTTTATTAAGAGAAAAAAAGGAAAAAAAAAAAGAAGTCTGGAGTGTCACGGAGGAATAATGATTCACAGGCTCGTTGCTGCCATCTCCTCCTCCTCGACGAGCATCGCCGTGCCCGGCCCACACGTGTCCTGTGGCGCGGGCGTTTTTTGGGCTCCATCCTTGGGGTTTGTTCACGACCAGGTTGGGTAAATCCCTCTGCAAGCCTCCTGGCGCCAGAGCTGAGCGGGAGGATGGAGCAGAGAGCTGCCCTGGGCTGGGGGGCCGGAGCCGTGCCGGCGGCGGGGAGGACGCGGGGAGGGTGCCGGATCCTGGAGGGGGTTTGGGTCTCACTCCTGTCTCTCTCCTCGCACAGGTTCCTGAGCAGCCGCTGACGGCGCAGCCCCACGGGACCCGGCCACGCGGGAGGATACCATGAACTGAGCAAGGAGCGACGCAAACCTCTTTTTTTTTTTTTTTTTTTTTTTTTGTTTGTTTTGGCTTTTTTGGGTTTAGTTTTCATCCGAAAAAACACACAAAAAAAGCCCCCCCACGCTCTTTCATGAAAACATTTTAAAACGGGGTTACTTTTCCCCTCCCCTGAACCGAAGTCGTCCCGGGTGCGGTGAGGATTTCCAGAGAAGATGGGGAGAAAAAAGATCCAGATCCAGCGGATCACGGACGAGCGCAATCGGCAGGTCGGTGCTTTCCCTTCGGCTCTCCGCTCCCTCCGCGCCCGCTCTCCTCCCGTCGGGTATTTTAAGGGTCCTGCTTCAAAACGACCCATTTCCATCCCATTTTGGGCCAAGTGGTGCTTTTTCCCGCCCCCCCCAAGCCCATAAACCAAGCGGCACCGGGGCTGGATTCAGGCGGATACCCAGAGCCGGGCAACCGGCCCCGTTTTGCCGTGGCGGGGAGCTGCGGCCCCCACCCAGGCTTTGCTCCTCGTCCTGGAGCTCCTTGCACCGTTTCCATCTAAATGCTTTTCCAGAAGAAAGTATCTTCTCCAGTTAGTTCCCCTTTTTTTTTTTTTTTTTTTGTCTTGCAGAAAATATATTTCAGTTGACATTTTCCATGAGGTTTTTCCAATAAAAAACAGCCACAACAAGTATCCATTTTTCTGAACGCAAACAACCCAAATTATCCTTTTTTTCAACTGAAAACTTATATGGGTCCAGGTTTTTTTCCCCTGGGCTCTGTTGAAGCCAAGCCCTAGACACGCACGCATGTGCCTGTGTGTAGAAATACACGCGCCTATCTCAAAGGGAAAAAAAGAAAAAACCTACAGTTTTTTCCCTAATTTACGGGTTCCTTGAGTGGGACCGGCTGAGCGGCAGCGTTTTGCCGGACCAGGTTTGTTCTCTGATGACTCCATCGATGTATTTCCCCGTAACCACAAGATTTTTCAGGCAGGTCCCTTTGCTCCGTGGCTTCCCGCGGTCCTTGAGCTCGGCTTAGCAGATCCAAGCCTCTGCCTTTAGCCCAGCCACTGCTGCAGATGCCCCAGCGTGGTCGGCCATGCTTCTTTTCTACTGCTTTTATTCCAGAAAAAAGAAAAAAAAAAGAAAAAAAAAGTATGTGTATATATCCCTAACGCTTAAAAAGTGGCAAATAAGCGAATTGCATGAACTAGTTTGTTGCTCCACAGCAAAACAATAGAAAATTGCAGTTTTTCTTCACTGCAGCTTTTTTTGGCGGCTGGGATGGGTGTAAAATCTTTTTTGATAATGTCCCGGTTGCTCATGGCACTGTTCAGTCCCATAATTAGCTGGAAATGGGGCATTAGGGGTTGTTAAAGAAGCTGGAGGGTGTTTTATGGGGTGGCGCTGCTGACCGTGGCATAGGGAGAGAGGGATTTGCAGCTACTGGAGCCCCATTAGAAGTTCAGATGAACGGAAAATATTTGGTAATGCTGGAGGTTGATGGCACAGCCTAGCCCTGTTGTATAAGCCTTCAGGAAAGGAAAGAGGCATTTCCCTGCCAAAGGCAGAAGCCAAGGTGGTGGGAGGCGTTTTTGGGGGGCGTTGAGCCGCTCCTCGGTGTGCAGGGCTTGGCTAAGCAGGGCTCGAGGTGCAGACCCTTGCCGAGGTCTCCCCGGCCGAGCCAAGCCCAGGTGGGATTTAGCAGCAGAAGTCGCTCAGCTCAGCCGGGTGCCGTGGTTTTAGCACCTCTCAGATGTCAGATGTTGTCCCCAAAGCCCAGCTCCCGGGTCTGGGGGATGTTGGTTTTTCCCTTGACGGCAGCTGCATCCCCGGCCGGGCTGGTTCTTCCAAAACCCAACGCGGGAGCATCGCTCCCCACGCGAGCGCGGCACGTATCGCTTTGCTTTTCCAAAAGCCCAGCCCTGTTTTAAGCTGAGTGTCAGCAAAGCAGCAGCTGTTTAATTGGTCACCAGCGCAGGCTTTGCAGTCAACTATTTTTGCTGCTCCCTTTCTTTGGGAAGCAAGGACACACCAAGAAGAGAGGACATTTCGGGACGAACGGCCGCTCCGGGCAGCGGGTTGCTGATCTGCTCCAGCCACGGCAGTGGGAGCCCTCAGTAAAGGGGGTGAAACCCCTCCTGCTTTGCACTTAGATGTGTGCAATGCCAGGATCCGCTCTCTGGGCTCAGAAACGTCCCCTCTTGCTTCATCTCATTCCCCTTCCCTTCCTCTCCTGCTGTTGTTGCAGATCGGAGACGAGAAGCGTCCGCGTACGCGTGGCCGCCGTGGCTGCAGGCTCTTGGCTAAGCTGGCTTAAACCCAGGGTCTGGGAGCATCCTCAGCCCATCCCTGCCTCCACGGCAGCCCCTCCCCGAGGCTTGGGTGGGGGGACACGGCTCGGCTCTCCCATGCTGCACCCCAGGAGCTGAGCACCCGGCGCTGCTGAATTACGCATGGGGTTTTCACCCCACGGGAAACGCGGGTCTTGCAGCTCCAGCCGCGGTGGGTGAGCGTGCACTGTCCTCGGCGTGCGCCGGCGCCCGATGGCTCCCGCGGCACCTGCCTGCGTCGGGGGAGGGAGGGATGGGGAGCGGGAGCAGTGCGCGGATGCGCTGGAGGAGGAGGGGTTCGCCGGCGCTCGTGCAGGGAAGCGGAGGCAGAGCCGCCCTCGACGCCTGCGTTTCCGCTCGCTCTGCAAGTGGAGTTTCATCGATAATGGTGGTTCGGGGCCGCCGAGGCGTCGTGAACCTCGGGAGGAGTTGGGGTTGAACGGGGGCTCTCCAAAGCCTTCGCTGCGAGGTGGAGCTCTTCCCAGGCATCTCGCACCCAACCTACAGCATCGGCGAGTCCGGCCAGAGTCACGGCCCAGGTCTTGCCTGCCATGGGCGCAAGGACCACGAGCCCGCCTGGAGCAGACCAGAATTACAGCAGAAGCCAAAACCAGGGGAGGAGAGCAAGTAAGAGTCACTAATGTCATTAGAGGAATTACTGGAGAGGATTTGCCATAACAGATCAGACCATCAGTCCTTCAGGGCCAGCCTGCTGACTCTGGCAACGGCCAATATGGTCTGCATCAGGGGAAAGGCAAAAATCCCCCACGAGTGTGGGGCAGTAATTCCTTCCTGACCCCTTTGGTGATCGGCTTATGCCCTGAAGCATGAGATTTGATTACCCTCTTAGACTTAGAAGGTTAATTCTTCTAGATGAGGCTCGTGCACGGCGGTAGGGGAAGGTTTGGGTTTCTGTCCCAGGTCACGGGGAGATGCGCAGGGCAGTGTTAGCTGACGCTTTTGTGCGACAGGGCCGGCTAAACGGCAGATCTTTGCTTTGCTCCGCAAGAAGCGGGGGTGCCAAGACAGAGGGACGCTCCTCCACCCTGTCCCTACCTGCAGAGGGAATATCCCCTCGTCCGTAGAGGGATGACTTGGGGCTCCGGGTTCTGCTTGGCTCTGCTCAGGTTGTTTGGGGCAGGTAACGCCACGCTCTCCATCGTTGCTCAAGGGCAATACCCCAACCACGCTTGTTTCTAGTCTTCATGGCCAAGAGCTGCCCCTTTCTCTTGTGCCTCGGCCTCACCCTGTTGCCTCCGATCTTGGTGGCCGAGCGGGCTCGTGGCACCCGGCAAGGTGGTTTTCGGCGAAGCGACCTCGGCACCGGCAGCTGCAGAAACAACCGCCCTCGGCTGTTCCCTCTGTCTTGGCGGAGACACCGTGTGTTTTCCTCTTGAGGGCTCCTCAGGCTGCTTCAAGCGTGAGTCAGAGCAGCGGGGCCGTCTCGGCGGGGGACAGCGAGGCACGCCATACCGGGCTGGGGCTGCTGCCGGAGCTGTGGTGGAGCAGCCGGTCTCTAGCAGGGGCGTGAGACCAGAAACGCTGCTGGCGCGGCGCCGGCGAGCCCTGGGTTGGTTTTGGCCCCTGTCCCGCTGCGAGCTGCAGGAGCAAAACCCCAGCTGGGTCCCACCTGAAGTCATGCGGTGCGGCAACGGCTGCGGCGTGGTGCTGCCAGCTCAGTCTCGGCAACAGAGCAACCAGGGCCAGCATGTGGCAGCAGCGATTCTGGGTGGCCGAGAGGTCCGGGATGCCACCAGGGAGGGGGAATTGCGGATGACACCAGCGCTGGCCCTCAAGTGATGTGCATCAGAGCACGCCGGAGCTGGGGCGGACACCAGCAATGTGAAGGCTTGCACTCGCAGCCCGACGGCGGTGCGAGCAGGCGCACGTGGTGGGGAGCGGCGGCGTGGGGTGCCAGCCCTGCACTTTCCAGGGGATGAGGCGATTAGAGCCAAATCTCGTTACTGCTTAATCATCTCTGGGAGATGGCGGGGAGAGGTGGGCAGCTCCCCACACCATGCGCACCCAGGGCTGCCCCTGCTCGGCCCGCCCGCTGCACGGAGGGATGTCTCAATGGGTGCTCGGCGCCGGGTGCAGGACCCTGGTGGGTGCAGGACCCCGGTGGGTGCACCCTAGCGGCAACGCTCATCACCACTGGTGCGGATGGGGAAGGTCCGGGTTAAGCTCTTTGGACCGTGACCGTAACGCCGCTAACTCAAGTTGAGCGAAGGAGAGAGCCTCGTTCGCTCTCCTCCCTCAATGCTGCAAATGAAAGCAGCAAAATCGATGCCGTGGCGGAGGCCCTAAGTGGGGTCGAGCCCTCGTGTGCACGTGCGCGGCGACGGAGCAGCTCTCAGCACCCAAGGGCATCTCAGCTCATCTCCAGCCCTTCTCCGGGCTGCTGCTCCGCCCCCGAGAGCAATGCTTAAAGCAAAGCAATGACCTCCCTGCCTCTTATTTTCCTTTTCTTTTTTTTTATTTGCTAAGAAGGTATTGGCCAAGCATCACGCCGTTCCCCAGCAGTGTGCTGTTCGTTGCGGGGAGGAGGGTGAGGGACCTTCAGCGGCTTGTCTGCGCTGCAGCCGGGGCGGAGAGCCCCAAAGCAGCTCCTTCCCCACCAGCTGGGTCCTGTTAGGAGCGTCGTGGCAAGAGCCGAGTGTGGGCTGGGAAATGCAGCCCAACGTCTGGAGCGGGTTTTGGAGCCCGTGCCCGGCTCCGTCCTGTCCCCCAGCCAGCTCGCAAGGATGAGCCCTGCGAAAGACGCCTCGTTAGCTCTAACGACAGCTCGTTTCGAGGCAGGGCAGGTTGGGGAGGACAGGGGACGTGGTCACGGGCGCCAACGATCCCGGGTGGGCAGGCAATGCGGAAAAATTCCCCGACGAGCTTACGGGGGACAGCAAGAGGGAGGCGGCAGCTGGCTGAGCACCCGGTGCGGGGGGCTCGGGGTGCCTTTGGGGAAGCACAGCCTCCCAAGAGAAGTGGGTGGTGGGAAGCAGGAGAGCGGGCGAGGGATGGGGTGGGTTGGGCGAGTGGTGTGGAGCAGCACCCTGACCTGCTTCGGGGCGGACGAGCCCCCCGGCTCGGTGGCTTGCGGGGTTGGGTGCTCGCAGCGTTACTGCAGCGGGCGAGGACGAGGTCTCTGCCGCTTGAATATTCAACTTTAACAGAAAAAAAAACCCAACAAGACAAAGCCCCTGGACAGATGGTAGCTCTGTTGGGGGTTTTGCTGAAATTTCTTTTCTCTTGATTTGGCAATATGTGATTTCCAATGCTGATAATCATCATTGTGCTTGTGAAGTGTCTGCCTTTGGAGGATCCCAAAATAGGCGGTAATATGAACCGGTTGGAAGAGGGAGGTGAGAGAGGAGAGCTTGGGGTGGTTGTCCAGCTCGGGCAACTGGGGACAGAAGATTCCCTCTCCCCTCCCCTTCCTTTTGCTCTTCCTCCAGTTCTTCTCCAGGAGGTGCTGGGTCGGTGGCAGCGTGGGCGCAGCTTCTGACCGTGGCTCTCCTTGCTTTCAGGTGACCTTCACCAAGCGCAAGTTCGGCTTGATGAAGAAAGCCTACGAGCTGAGCGTCCTGTGCGACTGCGAGATTGCCCTCATCATCTTCAACCACTCCAACAAGCTGTTCCAGTATGCCAGCACCGACATGGACAAGGTGCTGCTCAAGTACACCGAGTACAACGAGCCCCACGAGAGCCGGACCAACGCAGACATCATCGAGGTGAGGCCGCTCGTCCTCTCCCCGGCTTTGCCGTTGCGGAGCCAGGGCCGGGTCTGGCACCGCAGCCGAGGCCGGAGGTCGGTGCAGGGCGGGGATGGGAGCGAGCAGATCTCCGACACTCGGTGCCGGCCTGATTTTGCATCTTTTTGGATCAGCCTACAAAAATATTCAGTTCTGGGTGGTAGAGTTTGAAGCTGTCTCGAGTTATGTGTTGATCTGCTGCCATAAAATTGAGGTGCAGGTTTGCTTTGCGGGGCATCCCTGTCATCCAGGCAAACCACGGGATGGTTTTGGAGGCATCTCCCAGGGCTGCTGCACTGGGGTGCCTTGGTGCAGCTGGTGACGTTGGCCTGTCTGTTGTTTGAGACATGCATGGTGGGGTTGTAGGAGGGCGCCAGCGGCTGAATCGCAAAGTAATTTAGGTTGGGAGGAACCTTTGGGTGCCTCTGGTCCAACCCTGCAGGTAGGTGGGGTTGCTCAAGGCTTGTCCGGCTGCGTTCTGCGGGTCTCCAAGGATGGCGAGTCCAGTCTGACCAACCCCGGCACTGCCAAGGGCACCGTGTCCAAACCTCGCTGCCGCCAAGGCCGCGCTCCTCCTCCAGCCCGCCGGCTTCGCAGGGGATGCTCAGCCGCCATTTGCTGTCGGTGACTCTGCGCTGGCCCTCCCCACTGCTTTGCCCCCACCCCTGCCGCCGGCGGAGCGTGCTGGGCTCGAGCGTGGGGCATCTGGCTCACCGGAGGGTGTCAGCGGCATCTCGGCCGTCGGCCGCATCCTCTCCCCCAGCAGCACCCGCGAAGGCGGGAGCCGCTCGGTTGTCGCTTTTCAAGCGTGTGGGCAGCTGCCTTTACGCCTGGGCAAATGGAAGGCTTGGCTGGGTAATTATTGCCATCACAGGTGGGCATCCATTAACGCCTGCGGAGCCGTCAGCGATCGAGCGGAGCGGCACGGCCCCGTGGAGGGCCCCGGGCAGATCAGAGGCAGCCGCTCCGCTCGGACCTCGCACGGCACGAAGCTTCAGCACTTCAAAGCGCTGCTGGAGGAATCGGCTTCTCCTGCCGCTCGGGCTGTGCCACTTCTGCCTTTGAATCCCTTTGGCACATCGCGGACAGTTCGCTCAGGCTTTGATTTCGTGAAGGCAAAGGAAGAAAAACCAACCTACCTCCTAAATCTTGCCTCTTTTTTTTTTCCTCCTTTTTTTCTCTGTGAAATATGTCTTTTTGAGAGGTTTGGACTTGAGGTTTTCGCCTCATTGTCCACCCGGTTCCTACCGATGTGCCGCCACAGCAGAAGTGGGTTGAGCCGTGACCAAGCAACCTGCCCTCAGTGGGGTTTGGAGACTGTTCTGCCAGCACATGGTTGCCTACAGGCCTTAGAAATGGTTCAAAAATATCCTTTTTGGCCTGTTTGAGCCAGGTAGCGTCCGTCCACCGTGAAAATGCCGGGGTTTTGCAGGCGCGGTTCCCCGCCGCGTTAGTCAGCGCAGCCTCACCCAGCCTCTCCGGGATGCTCAGACTGCGGCACTCGCAGCGTCGAACAGATTTGTGTTGGCCTAAAAATACCGTAAACATTTTGGGCAGCGTTCTCTGTTCCCTTATGGTCCAAGATGCAAACACTCCCAAGCCGACAAGTTACACACAGTCCTTGGCACCCAAAGAAATACTGTGTTTGCACCACATGAAAAGCTGGATCTGCATCCAAAGCCGAGGAGAGGAACATCGGGAACGGAAGGATATTGGTGGATGGCAAGAAAAAGAGCCCAAACTCGCCGGGTTCGGCACATCTTGCTGGCACAGCCGCCTCGGAGCGAAACCCGCTGGGGCACAGGCGGGTTTTGAGGCCGCTCAAGCATCCCTCCCCATCCTCGTCTCATCTTGGAGCAGGGTTAGGTCTGCTCGAAGATTTTGACCAGTTTTGTCTCCCAGATCCCCTCCCTGGGAGGCTGTTCCTGCTCCTGGGGCTGAATTCCATCTCCCCCCCCCAGCCATCTCCCCTTGCCCAGGCCAGGTCCCGCCAGCCCAGCTGTGACCCCACCTCACACCCTCCAGTTTATCCAATGTTTCTTGGTGGCTCCCAGTTGAACTTGACTCCTCCAAGAGTATCTTCGTGCCCTTGAAGCTTCCCCAGCATCAAGCATTCATAGAGCCGTGAAGGCACAGGCTGTGAATTTACTACCAAATATGATTTTAAGTGGATTTTTAAGGGGCTGCTGATGCATCTGCCTTCCCCGTAATGCCTGTGGCCCCTTTCTACGGCGGGGTGCAACCCTGAGTGACTCTGGCGGCATCTCAGAAGGGATGAGGAGCAGCCGGGACCTGGGTGAATCGCGGCAGAAGCCTCTTGATTTCATTTTCCTGGCAGAGGGGGAGCGAGCGGTGGCTCTGGCGGCTTGGCCAAACCAGGGTCTCCTCTCCCAGCTGGGCTGGGGGGCTCCTGGTACCCAAACCCTCCTGGGGCTGGTACCACCAACTCCAGGCTGTAAAAGTTGGTCTGTTCAAATTATGTTTTAAAACTGAAGTAAACATGAGATCCCCTTTTTCTTTCTGGTCCTGGAGGGGTGCAGTCTGTGGGGGGCACTGAGGACACCCCATAACATGCTGCATGGGCGTGCCCTTGAGGGGTTTATCCCCCTGGATATGTAGTGAGAGGCAGAGCTGCTCTGGGGTGAGGGTACCCGGCCCCGGTTCAAGAGGGGTTCAACACCCTGGCTGACTTTTGGGGGGGCGCCTCCGTGTTTCAGCCACGCCGAGGCTCATCAGCGGCCGTCGGGAGTGGGATTCAGCCACGCAACCCCTGCGGCTCACTCTGTGCCTGGCAAAGTCCCGGCCATTGCAAGCTTTTAAATCTGAGAAAATCTCTCTTAATGCAGAGAGGGGGGTTTCCTTAATCAGGCGGGGGACAGCTGAGGCCCCCAGACAGGCACGCTGGGTGCCACGTGCGTGCCCAGGCTGGGATCACGCCGGCTTTGCTCCTCGCTGTCGCTTCTCGTTTCCTCACAGCCCAGCTGACGTGCCAGTTTCTGATAAGGGACTTGGACGAGAGCAGAGCGAGCCGGGCACGGGGATGCTCCAGAGCCAGTTAAAGTCACACGGCAGTTTCTTTCCTTTCCTTGGCTGAATGTCCCAGGGAAGCAGATTTTTCCCTAATTCTCATTCTTGGGGTTGTCGTTCCCCCGAGCGTGTAAAATCAGGCATTTTGCAGGATGGTGGGGAAGCGGCGAAGTGCAGAGGCAGCTGCTGGTGCTGCATCTTCATCCTTATCCTCATTCTCATCCTCATCCTCGTGCTCATCCAGACTTCCCCAAAGCCTGGGGCGGTTGAGTCTCCCCCCTCCAAGGGAAGTCGACCACATCCTGGTCGAGCAGCGTTTCCTCTCACATGTTCTGTGTTTCCTGCTGCTCTCTCACCCTCTTCGGGTTGGAAAATCTGCTCTCGGACGAGCTCGGATCACGGGAGTGGGAGCATCGCCTGGAAGAGCAGGACCTGCAGCGGGTCCTGCCATGGGGGGACTCCCAGTAGAGTGGGGGGACCTGGGGCCACCAAGGAGACCACCCGATGATGAGCGGGGGTTTTTTTGCCATGTGTAGTTCGCACCCTGGTTTTCTCCTTTGATAATTTTCTGCTGGGAAGGAACTGAATGTAAATCTACTTTGTATGAAAAATAGTTGTGCTCCACTGGATGCAACCCAGTGACAAAACGTTTCATGCCTCCCTGCATCTTCTGTTCTGCCCTGGAAAAGGGAACGAGGAGGAACGAGAAGAAAAGCTCTTTTCTAAAAGACCTTGCAGAAATCCTGAAAATGGGAATCTTTGGGTTTGATTCTCGCTCCAGCAAGATTGTTTTCCTTTTACATCATCTTGTCAAAAAGCAGAAAATGTGGGACACACATTTTTTTGTCAAAAAAAAAAGAAAAAAAACCCCAGCAGCCGACGCTCATATGGCTAGAAATGGCGTTTTGTCATTCCAAACCTCTTTCTGAGCAGCAGATTGCTGCGAGCCGTGCTGCTTTGGCTCGTGTCCTGCTGCGACTTGGGCCCCGGTCACCCACCGCCGCCGGTGCTTCCCGTCCTGCTGCGCTGCCCATCGGCCCCGTCCTCTGCTGCGCCATTTCTGGAGCCCGTCCCCGTCCCCTTCTTCCCCTCCCTGCCCGCGGCTCTGGCAGCCCCGTGCTGCGGCAAGGGTTATAATCCAATCTCACGGAGCTCTTCCCCCTTCGCACGCCTGGCTCGATGCTTCCTGGGGCTGCCAGCGAGTTTCCTATGGGAGTGGCGATGGGGGCACCGTGACCACCCCTCACAGGTCGGGGTGCTGGGTGAAAAACTGGCCGGCCGAGCCCAGAGAGCTGCGGTGATCGGAGCTAAACCCAGCGGGCGGCCGGTCACAGCGCGGCTCCCCAGGGCTCAGGGTCAGGGCCAGCCTTGTTTAGTGTCTTCATCAATGATCTGGGCGAGGGGATCGAGGGCACCCTCAGTCAGTTGGCAGATGACACCGAGCTGGGCGGGAGTGTCGATCTGCTCGAGGGCAGGAAGGCTCTGCAGAGGGACCCGGGCAGGCTGGATCCATGGGCCAAGGCCAGCTGTGTGAGGTTTAACAAGGCCAAGGGCCGGGTCCTGCCCTTGGGTCACACCAACCCCAGGCAGCGCCCCAGGCCTGGGGCAGAGGGGCTGGGAAGTGCCCGGCGGAGAAGGCCCTGGGGGTGCTGGCTGACAGCCGGCTGGGCATGAGCCAGCAGTGCCCGGGTGGCCAAGGAGGCCACCAGCCCCCGGGCTTGTGTCAGCCCTGGTGTGGCCAGCAGGAGCCGGGCAGGGATGGGGCCCCTGTGCTCGGCCCTGGGGAGGCCCCACCTCGAATGCTGGGCTCAGGTTTGGGCCCCTCGGGACAAGAAGGGCCTGGAGGGGCTGGAGCGTGTCCAGAGAAGGGCAGCGGGGCTGGGGCAGGGTCTGGAGCACAAGTGTGCTGGGGGGCGGCTGGGGGGGTTGGGGGGGTTTAGCCTGGAGAAGAGGGGGCTGAGGGGAGCCCTTCTCGCTCTCTGCAACCCCCTGAGAGGGGCTGGAGTGAGGGGGGGGCTGGTCTCTGCTCCCAGGTCACCAGTGACGGGGCGAGAGGGAACGGCCTCAGGCTGCGTCAGGGGAGGTTTAGGTTGGGTGTGAGGGAAAATGCCTTCCCTGCCAGAGGGGTCAGGCCCTGGCACAGGCTGCCCAGAGAGGTGGGGGGTCACTGTCCCTGGGGGGGTTCAGAAACCATGTAGACATGGTACTTGGGGACATGGTTTAGGAGGCCTGGGGGTGTTGGGTTGGGGGTTGGACTTGATGATCCGAGAGGTCTTTTCCAACCTTAATGATTCTGTGATTCTGTGCTGTGGACCGAACTCGGCAGGGCGGTGTGAGTCTCAAAGACAATTAAGTTACAACTAATTTCATTACATTAGCGGCCAGGGAAAGGGAAGAGACCAAGGCACCAGCTGGTGTCTAAGTTGAAGTTGTGTTAGACACCAAATATATGAGACCCGCAGAGAAGAAAGACCTTGGGAAGCGCAGAGAGGGGCGATGCTATGAGCTGCTTGGAGGGGCTTTTCTGGGTCTGGGTGAACGGAGCTGGACTTTCCCCATTGCTCCGCTTGCCTCGACAGAGTCTTTGCAGGAACAAACCCCAGGACGATTTCATGCAGATTTAGAAATGGCAAAACACCGCAGCCAGCGGCGGCTGCCCGTTGCTCCTCCCTGTGCTTTCTTTGGGTGGTAAATATGGGGCAGAGCCAGGGGAGCTGGAAGCCACTTAAAACCTCCTGGGCCGCTTCATTGCTGCAGGTTTTAGAAAGGAGAAGGATGTTGTTGCTCTGCTGAAACCTCTTCCAGAAAATTCACTTGTGAGGGTCCCTTCTCTGAGGGTCCTGGGGGATGGTTGCTTGTCCAACCCCCCGGCTCCGGAACCTGCTGGCAGCCTTTGGCAGAGGAGGAGAGCTTCCAGGGACGTGAGGAATCACCTTCATGTTTCCCAGCCAAGAATGGGAGGGCAGAAGTGGGACATCCAGTTACTGCCCCTGCGAAGACAACTGCTGCGAGGTGGGCACAGCCCCCTATTAGACACCGGAGAGTCTCCCGAGCCAGCACCCGAAGGAAACCCAGCTTCATCCCTTCCGCTGCTCATGGAACAGCTTTTTCCGTTTTGCTTCTGAGAGAGAGAGAGAAGGAGGAAAAAAACTTCTTTTTAAAAAATTCTTTTTCAAAGAAGGCCTCAACTTTCCATCCTTCGGCTGCATCGGTGAAACAAAAGGCTTCGGGGAAAAAAAAACTGAAAAAACCTCAGTTTCCAATTAAAAAAAAAAAACAAACTAAAGCCGTTCCTTCCCCACCGGCAGCGCTCGTTCCTTTTTTTGGCTCGTTCTAAGAACAAACAAGGACACGTACAAAAATAGAAAAATAATAGGGAAAAATCCTCGGGAACCTGCAAAAAAAGCCCTGGGAACCTCCCAGGTTGCCAATAACTCGCATTCCCGGTGCCCTTCTCTGTAAAGAGACAACAAATAACACAAATTCGGGGGACCAGGGGTTATTATTAGGTAATTGGGTAATAATTGTTAGGCAGCAGGAATTACTGGTAACTCCAAACACGGCTTCGGATGCCGCCGTGGCCAGGAGCAAGCCGGACCCTTCACTGCCGGAGCTGGGCATGGGTCAGGACTTTTCCCCTCTGCGGATTAAATCTAAGTAATGAGTGTTAAAATTATGACTGCAAAGGGGTCATTTGAATTGAAAATATTGTGAAAAGCTTCAGCCGGATAGAAAACAGGCCGGGGGATGGGTTTGGCGCCTGTCGTTTTGAGTGTTGCCACCCGCTGCAAGTGGCCACCGAGCGAGGCGGGGGGAAGGGGCCGAGCCGGGCAGCGCGGGGTGCGGTACCCATGCCGAGCAAAACCTGCCTCCGGCCATCCCGGCCCTTCTGGAGGCGGCTTTTTTTCTGCCCTGGAGATGGTTTTTATCCACTCTGGAGATGGTTTTTATCCCCTCTGGAGGTGGTTTTTATCTACGCCAGCCAAAATTCCCCTACAAGCTCTGTTACCCGGAGCTCGCAGGTAGATGGGGAGCCACTCCATGATACGTTTTGGCCTCAAAACCTCAAAATAGAGATGTTTATTACTGTTTAGGAAGACAGAGAATTGTCAAGGTTCTTCCCCCCCCCCACCTTCCCCACTGAATTTGGCACGAAAAGAGATCAAGACTTCCAGGAAATTCTGTAGCTTTGACTTCTAAAAAAAAAAAAAAAGAAAAACAAAAAAATTGGCAAGTGACAGCTCCATAATAACGCCTAATTGCTTATGGTATTTTGAAAATAAAATGATTAAACGTGCCTGTGTAACGCAATCTGCAAATTGGCTACCGAGCGTGAAAGAAGAGCTTTGGGGGGGGGTTTCGCCGTAGCCCAGGCGCACCATTGCCGGGCTCCTGCAGCAAAGGAGGAGATGTTGCGTCGTCAGCTCTCCGTTAGCGCCCTGGGCCTTTGCAGCCGGGGCGTTGTCACCGTCACCCCCCGCCCCATGTCACCCCCCCGCAGGGCTGGCGCCCGCGGGCTGGCGCCGGGCCACGCGCCCTCTCCTGCGATGCTCCCGCTGCGGCGCGCGCGGTAAATGCCACCCGCCTGGTTTTTCCCGGGGACGAGCTGCTTTTTGCTTATTATTTTGTTTTTATTATTTTCCTGTGCGTAAGGAGGTTTTCCCTATTTTTAGCAGGCAAGCAGATATCGTTAAGGTTTATTTCCCCGCCTTGTCTTTGTAGTAATTGTAGGTGACGAATGCGGCTGAGCTGGTACGGGGCCAAGTTCAGCTCCGGCGTAACCAGACCCTTTGAAAGCAAAGAAGTTTCTCCCCGTCCATCCCCACACTGTAATTCCTTAATTAGAGACACCCCGGCGTCGAAACCCGAGGGCCAGATCCTGACTCTTTAACCCCATTGAGGTCAACGTCATCTTGGGGCAAAGGTGTTAATTTGGGCAAGTCCTCGTCTTTATGGGCCGGGGGATGTTTTTTGGGGGGCCCTGCCCATCCCAGGCAGCCGCCCGTGTTCCCCATCCCCACTCCCAGATCTCAAACTGTCCCGATTGTGTTTTCAGACGTTAAGAAAGAAAGGTTTTAACGGCTGTGACAGCCCGGAGCCCGACGGCGATGACTCGATAGACCAGAGCCCCTTGATGGAGGATAAATACCGTAAAGGCAGCGAGGATCTGGATATCCTGTTCAAGCGATACGGTGTAAGTACCTGCCCCTTGGCCAGAAAACCTTCATTATATGTTTTTTTTTTTGTTTTGTTTTTCTTCTGTTCGATTTCCCTCCAACCTCGTCCCCTGATCCCTCCCCGACACCCTCCCCGTGTCCCCGTTCCCGCCCCCCCCGCCCCAAAACGTAACAGGCGCTGAACAAGAAGCACAGGGAGTGCGAGAGCCCAGAAGGGGATGAAGTGTTTGCGTTGACCCCGCAGACGGAGGAGAAATATAAAAAGATTGATGAGGAGTTTGATAAAATGATGCAGAGTTACCGGCTCGCAGTGAGTAGCTGGTGGTCTGCAGCCCCCCCTTGCCCCTCCCCGGATGCCTCCAGGTGACCGGGGAGGGGGGACTTTGCATGGCTTTGCTTCGGAGCCGTGCTGTGCCTTGGGAGCCGATGCGCAGCCCCCCACCGCCCCGAATGCACCCCAGGTCTGACGGGTGAGATGCACGAGGGGCCTTGAGGGTCCCTCCTGTTTCCCACCCCGAGAAGCAGGAACAAGCCTTGGGAAAACCGTTCCCGTTAGCTCAGCATTCCTGAGCCTCCTTGGCTCTGGCTGGAGCCAATATTGGCTGTTCCCCCTCCTTTGCTGCAAATACTGCATTGGGGCCTCCTTTTTTGCCCCTTTTCCCCCCCAAAAAGGGCTTTTTGCCTGGGTTAAGACCCCAGCGTTCAGGCGAGCTGGTGGTAGGCGCTGGCCCCTCGCATCCCTGCAAGACTCAGCCTGGTTTGGGCTATTCCGCATTAATTCCCCCCAAATCCACTGAGCCCTCGGGGCAGCTGGTGGCCGAGGCAGAAATCCAGGGAGGTTTTAGCCTGTGATCCCGGAGCCGTCACCGGGGTGGCATCAGGACAGTGCTGAAAGGGATTTGTGTCAGGAGACGGGAGGAGGAGGGGGACACGTTTCAAATTAGTTGTTAGTTCAAGGGAGCAGAGACTATTGATGCAGGCAAGGCTTCTTCAGAGGGATTAGCCCGAGTCGCTGCAGCCATAATTAATGCTGCCAGGAGCAGAAAGGAGGCTCATTTTCAAGGGCTGGACGCAGCACTGCAAAAATTGCACACAACCCACCCCACCCCCTCAAAAAAAGAACCCAATAATCTGTCTTTCAGTGCTTTGCAAGCCCCCACAAGTTAAAAGTCTGGGTTTTCTTGAGATTTGGGTCTTGTGAAATCCACAGCTATTCATTTTGCTGACTCAGCAGGTGAGCGCTGCGTCTCTCCGGGAGCTTCCCAAGGACCCCCAGATCAGCATCTCCATCCCCTGCATCTGACGGCGGGGAGGGGGTGGCTTCCCCAAGCCCTGGGGAGGTGAAGCGAAACGGGGTGCAGGCGGTGATGGTTGCTCGCGGCTCTGCTGCGACAGCAAGCCCATCCCTCCGGGGTGGGTTTAGTGCAGGATTAGCTCCTGCGAGGCGAGGCTCTGCCTTGTCCTCCCAGAGGTTTCTCCCTGGTTTCACTAGCAGGGGGCAGGTTTCCACCCCGCCAGGGCTTGCGTGGGGTGGGGATACGGCCTCGGGTGCCTCGCACAAGCCCTGCCACCGGTGCAAAATAGGTCAAAAAGCCAGCAGAGCTTTCTCCTTGGTGCAGAACGACCTTAGAAAGCAGGGGCTGCTTAGCGTCTCTATTTTTCTGCTGCAAATGGAGGGCTCCAAGCAGGCTCCCATCGCCGGGGGTGGCTTCCAGACGTGCCATAAAGGAACAGTCCATGCCCTAAAGGCATTTTGGCTGGTGGCATTCAGGTGCTGGGCGCTTCGTAGTCAGGGCGTAGCATCTGGCTCCCCGACTAAACCTCCCTGTGCAGCAAGGGACTGAGCGATGCAGGTGGAGCGTGTGCAGTTGAAGAAGACGCTTTTCCTTTTTAACCAGCTGGGTTGGTTTTGCGTGTGACAAGAACTAACCAGACTCGGCGGCCGGGGAAGCTTAACAACAGCCTTGTTTGCTAAAGAGAGGCCTTGGCGTGGCTTCTGCATTGGGTGTTTGTAATCACTTTTAATGAAAACAGAAATCGTTGAGGTTTGGCTGATGTGTGCATCTTCTCCCCCAGATTTTGGACTGATGTGTGAGCCGCCTTCCCTAGTTGTGCCTTCCCTGGGGCCCGGGGGAGGGGGGGATGGGACCTGGGACCGCTTAGCTGGTGGCCTGGGTGTGCATCTCGCTTGTTTGAAGATGCAACGGGATAGATACGGATTAAAAGCAAAAACTCTGCTCTCCAGTTGGTTTCTCAACCTCCCGGCTTTATCACAGCGTTGCTGAAGATGCGATGCACGGGGTTTAGCTTTCCCTTTCCCGGGAACGTGCACGCACGCAGACGCATTTGCAGTGATTTATTACACAACGCTGCTTCGGTGTTCATGCAGCGCCCAAGAAACCTTCCCCCTCCCGGTTTTGCAGCCATGCAGAACAAGCTCCCGGGGCCGAGCAGAGGGAGGGCTCTGCATTACAGCTCTCCCCGGCAGCGTGTAAAGGTCTGGGAAATGCCGAGCCCCGTCCCTTTGAAGAGCGGGCTGGTGGCCCTCGGAGCGGTGCTGCGGCGCAGGCTCAGAGCCGCTGTCCTCTGAGCTTGGCTGCAGCCACGGGATATCTCTGAAGGACAGGATGCCCTTGAGAGGCTGGTGGGGAGGGTTTCCAGCAGCGAGGCGTGGGTGAGCACCGTCCCACTCCTTCCTCCCCTCCTCCCCTCTCCCCCAGATGAAAATCACCCATCTAGGAGCAGATTTCTAGAGGGGAGGGGGCCGCAGGGCAGCAGCCCCCACCCAGCTGCAACGTGGGGGATGCTCGGCTCCCTGTGCCCTCGCTGGTGCAGCCTGCGGGGTCCCAGCTCTGGCCCCGCGACGCTCCCATCCAGTGCTGGGCTGCTCTGCCTCTCCAGCCTTCAACAAATTAAAGTGGGACTTTAGCAAAGCCCCTGCTAAAGCCTCTAAGCAGGTGCCTGCTCCTGTTAACGAAGAGCAAATCAGTGACATAAGACAGACGGCTAGGATAATCACGGCGAGTCTGGCTCCAGCGGGGACGCTGGTAGGTGAAGCTGGTCCTCGACCCGGGGCCAAGGATAGGGCTTTAGCGATGCTCCTGCTTCCCTGGGGACAGCTCCTCCTCCTTCCCAGCAGCTCCTGGAGGTGCCAGGATGGATCCCAGTGTCACCCAGCGGCTGTGCGGAGCAAACCGAGCCTTTCCCAGGTGCTCGGCCGCGGGCAGCAGTGCCAGCCCAAACTGGTGATCCTCTGCCGGCTCTTTGGGAGGGCTCGTCCCATCCCACCGGATGACGAACAGCCTCGTAAAATCCCTGCGGGCCGCTTGGCCTCTGCGGTGGGACGAAGGGCAGCTCGGCTGCTCTCGGTGCAGGTGGGGGCAGACCATCGTGCTGCTGCCCGTCTCGATGCTTCGGGGTGTTCCCAGCCACCTCTCCGCAGGCTGTCCTGAAAATGCTGCGGGTGAATAAATACGGCCTGAAAATGAGACCAAAGCAACCGGTTGCAAAGCTTTGATGTATCTGAACGGGCAGCCAGTTGCTCTTCCCAGTCTCCCCCGGTGGGGGCCGGGGGCCGGTGCGTCCCTTCGAGATGCCAGCGTGGGCAGGGTGTAAGCGCAGCAGCGCAGGTCAGCAGTGAAACGGGGGCTAGGGGGGCTCCGGCCTGTCCCCCGTTCTTCAGCAGTGGGGTGTTGCTGCTGCTGTGATGCAGGATCAGGCCCGCCCTTGCTCGGAGCCTGCAAAGCGAGGAAGTTCACCCCTGCACCTCGCCCAGCGGCGCCTGCACCCCTTTACCCCTTGCTCTCTGTTCAGTCCGCAGTGCCCGCTCCGAACTTCGCCATGCCCGTGACGGTGCCGGTGACCAACCAAAACACGCTGCAGTTCAGCAACCCGGGCAGCTCGCTGGTGACCCAGTCCCTGGTGACCTCCTCGCTGACAGACCCCCGGCTCCTCTCGCCGCAGCAACCGGCGCTGCAGAGAAACACCGTGTCCCCAGGGCTGCCACAGAGGCCGGCCAGCGCAGGTGAGCGATGCCGTGACCCTTCGCACCCCTTGCTCCTCATCCTGCCCGCCAGAGCCTTGCTGGGTGTGCAGCGCCGAGCACGGGGCACCCCGGGAGGGAGTGGACGCCCCTGCTGCCTCCATCCCCGGCGTCTGTGGGTGGCACGAGCAGCCCGGAAGGCTTGTTGCCGGCGGGTGCTTGTTCCTGCCCTGCTAGAGGTTGATGCCACCAGTTTGCGCCTTGGCCTCAAACTGGGGGTGACTCCCCCACCCCCACCTTGGCCATACCAAGGTCTTTTCGAGAGCTGGATCCCTGCAGGGATCTGTTTCGAGGTTGGGCAGCGCAAGGAGATGAGTCACCCGGCGCCGTTCCCAGGCTTGGGGGTGGCTGCCGGCATCCCGCTCGCCGGTGGCACTCCGGTGACATGGGACTGCTGCCTAAAAAGGGCTTTTCTGAGTTGGGCTGTGCCGGTTGCAGTTGGTCGCCGAGCGATTACTCATGCGGATCTGCTGACAGATCGGAGGGAGCAGTCGTTTCCAGCGGGGACCGGCGATGGGTGGCGGAGGGCAGGTTGGGGGAGAGGATCTCGTCACCCATGTCCCCTGCAGTGGTGGTGGGGGGGGGGGATGGACGACGACAGCGACAACGTGTGATCGCAGCCCGGCCCTCCCACAGTGCGATCATAAATAATAATAGCGTGCAGAAAGCCCCTGCCTGCTATTTTGGTTGTCACAGATGGGCTGTAAAAATCATACGGGCTGCAAATGGCAGAGCCGGTAACTGCGACCGCCTGGACATCTGGGCGGTGGGCACTCGGCTGCAGCCCCCGGGGCTGCGAGAGCTTAGGGGGCACTTTGCAAAGGGGCTGGAGGGGTGGGAGAAGGGCTGGGAGGTGCCTCCAGAAGCAGGTTGGCTGGCTGGATCAGAGCAAGCAGAAAGGTGCCTGGGCTGGGATGCGAAAGGAGCCACGGTTCGCAGCCGGCTTGTTTGCTTACTGCCCTCTCCACACGGTCTTGGGGGTGCCTTGAAGCACTCAGATACCAGGATGAGGCCCCCAGACCTCAGGGAGAGGGGTCTTTCTGCTCTAGGACTGCTCCCAAAGAGCAACATGTCACTCCAGGCTGGGCGGCAGAGCCCTCCTCGGGCGCAGGCAGCCGTAGCGCCGGCTGCGGGGACCTCCCCTGCCCTCTCGCAGGCCCCTCTGCCGAAAAAAAAAAAACAACCCAAAAGAGGCTTCGTTGTAACGCAGACCCCGCTGGAGGCTCGCCGTTTCCATCTCCCTCGCTCGCCGTTTGTTTGAAGGGGGATAATTTTGTGGTTGCGAGCGCAGAGGTGTTCCAAGTCCAGCCATCTGCGTCTCATTCACTCGCTGCCTGGGACACGGGAGAAATCCTGTTTATAGGAGCCAGGCCCTTGCATGTTAGAAGAACTTGGGTTTTTTTTCCCCCTTAATTTTTGGGTTTTTTTTTTTAGCAACGCACTCGAGCTGAGAGCGGAGCGTTGCCTCCAAAGCAAACGCGCGGCAGAGCGTTGGGTCGGTATCGGCGCTGGCCGATGGCATCTGCTGGGGGATGGCACGGGAGAAGGGCGGCCCAGGGCGGGTTTATGGGGCTGGGGATGGGGTCTGCGCCGCTCACCTAAGGGGGTGAGCCCGCTTCAGCAGTGTGGGTGCTGGCGTGGGGTGCAAGTGGGGTCCCACAGCAGGGCACAGCCCCCAGATCCTGCTGGGGGTCCCTCCTCCGGGACTTTGTATCCCCATCCCTTGAAGGGAGGGTGCTGCGGTGCCACGTTTTGGGGGTCACCTTGCCCTTTATCAAGCTGTAAAATATTTTTGGGACCACAGCCATCCCCGATCATGCTCCCAGGTGGGGAGCGAACACGCTCCCCTGCAGCGGCTCAGCCCTCCAGCACTCTTCCTGCTTTCAGGGGCTCGCTGCAAGCCCAGCCTGAGAGCTGGGGGCTGGAAAGAAAGGTTTTCGTCTCAGGTTTCCCCATCTGGGGTGAGAAGCGTTGGGCGGTGGTTAGAGGTGGGGTTTGGGATGGGAGGCTCCTCGTTTCCCTGTCCAGGGCTCCGGGATGACTGCGGTTGCAGCTCCGGAGCCTCCGTGCCGGCTGTTGGCCGAAATCAGTGCCTGCGGCGTGCCCAGGCAGCCCCGGGTCATGAATAGGTGGCTTTCAGAAATAACTCAGTAAAAAGGCAGAAAAAAATAAAATCTTCTTGCAGGCGAGGCAAAACATTCAGTTTATTGGGGATAAAAAGGCCTCTGGTACGTTTTTTTTCCCCGGCACGGCGGGGAGCGGCGGCGCTTTCCAAGCGTTGGGACCGTGGGAGGGCGAATTGTAGCAGCGTCCTGGCAGCGCGCGGGGATGGTTTCCATTCGGTGTGAACATTACAGGGGAGATAGTGTTTCACGTCTTGCTGCTGGGGCTCTCTTCCCTGGCAGCACCGGCCCCGTGTCCCCCAAAGGGGGCCTTGGAATAAAATAGCCGCAGTGTTTTCCAAGCCGCCTCCTTTGGAGCGGGCTCCTGTGCTGCCTGGCTCCTGCCCAAAGGAAACGGATCTGCCTGGATAATGTTTCCCAACCTGATCACCAGGAATGCTGCTCATTTTGCCCAGGACTTTCTCCCCAGGAAGGCAACACCACTCTTTTTCCTCTGCCTTCCTCCCTCATCCTCTCCCTCTTCCTCCCCCCCCAGAAGGAGGGATGCTCACCCTGTTTCCAAGCGGACGATGACCCCGTGTTCCCAATTGCTTTGCAGGGGCGATGCTCGGGGGAGACCTGAACAACACGAACGGAGCCTGCCCGAGCCCCGTGGGTAAGTGAGGAGCTGTTGCCTTTCGGCGAGTGGTGTGGGCCCCGGGACCCGCGCCCCGGGCTCTGTTTTGCCACTCCTTGCTGTGGTTTCCCCACGCGTTACAGGATTTTGCTGTGCTGTTCAGTGCCGTCAGTCGATGGAGAAGCTCTAGGGAGGATTTTTGCTGCTGTTGGCAGCAGGAGGGTTTGGCACGTGGAGCTCCAGGCCAGTGCCTTCGCGGGGGGCTGCTGGCTTCGGCGGAGACCCCAGAGACCGAGGCAGGAGGGTGGGGTGTGCCCTGGGGGCCAGCATCTCCCCTGGGTCTGTGGGAGAGCTGCAAGTCAAGGGGGCAGCAGAGGTGGCCACTGAGGACCATGGTTTGGGCAGCTCTGGGTTTAGCTCCCCGTGCTACAGCCAGTTCCTCCCCTGACCTCGGGTGAGTCACTTAACACCTGATTCCTCGTTGCACTTGGGCCATATAAAGGAACTTTACTGCAAGGAAAAAAAGCTCATTAAGGTCCTTTTCCACTGTGAGAGCCTCAGTGCTAACGAGGCTCAGACCTTGTGGCTTAGCTCCCCAGCTATAAAATGCGCTAATAATACCTCCCTCCCTACGGTCTGCCTCCGCTGTCTGCAGGGTGAGGTCTTTGGGGCCGGCGCTTGCGTAGGTGCAACCCAAAAGCCAGCGACGGCCCCCGGGTCCCGCTGGGAAGCAGCTGCCACTGCCGGCATCGCTGCTGCGGGCTGGGGCAGGGCGGGCTGCGGTCCAGGGCTTAGCGGGGTGGATGCCGTCCATCCCCAGGCGAGGTGGAGCGGGGTAGGCAGCCTTGCACCAGGAGCCTGGCTCGTCCCCCGCCGCGGGGGCTTTTGCCGTGGGCTTCCAGCCGACAGCACAGAGGAGGAGTGTGGAATTTGGCGTTGCCCTAATTAAAACCAAATCGGAGCCCGGGTCCCACTGGTTGCGCGGACGGGGCTGGTCCAGACATGGTTCTGCAGCTCTGCGGCCGCCCATCCCCATCCCCTGCACCGCGGCCGTTCCCAGAAATAACCTTTTCCCGGTGCCGGGCAGGAGCCCTGCCAGCGCCGGGGGTATTTCTGCCTGGCTGCACCTCCAGAGCAAACCCTGCCAGGGGGCTGCATCTCCCCCAGGACCTTGCAGTGCCCGACACGGAGCTTTGCCGCTCCTTCGAAGGCAGAGGGAAGGGGCCGTCATGCCGTGGCCCCCAGCTACCTTCGCGGCCCCTTTTCCCCCCAAGGCCGCCCCCACGTCAGCTGTTGGGAGCAGCCGCGGCGGCGCGGAGCTTGGCAAGGCCCATGAATGTCAGCATTGACGTCACCAGAGCATTCCCCGCGTTCCTGCCGCCGCTCCAGGAAACGGGCGTGAGGAGCAGGGACAGCCCGGCCGCAGCCAGCCCCGCACCCCTGCCGTCCCCGGACCCCTGCCATCCCCAGGGCACCCCGCGCCGGCTGTAGGAGGGGCGCATGGCTCTGGCGCTGTGCTTGGGGTTTTTAGGTACCTGGGACATCTCTTCCTCCTCCTCCTGCTCCTCCTCCTCCTCCCTTGCAATCTCTGCAGCACCAAGCAATCACCTGCTGCCTCTGAGTCATCAGCCTCCGGGTGCCTGCAGCCGGATCCTGCAGCGATGCGGGCTCTGTCCCCGCATCCTGCCTGTGTGCCATGGCCCGCACCCTCCCTGGTGCCTCCGGGGGTGTGAGGCGCCTTGCCCACCCTCCCTGCCCCGTCGGGGGAGCGCCGTGCCCTGGCCCTCCCCAGCTTTGTGAGGGCATGGGGTGCTGCCGGGCTCAAATTCACCCCAGGGTGGGGCAAAGCAGCCCGGAGTACTCTGCTTTTGGACCCCTTTTTTGGGGCGAGGGTTATTCTCAAATCCTAGTGGGAGCACAGCCCTTCTCTCGCCAGCTCGTGGGGGCGGCCGGATCCAGGCTGGGGGGACTCCTCTGACGGCAGCGCCCGAGTCCCCATACCAGGGAAGCCCCTTTGGGGGTGAATGGCGGCACTGGGACCCCCAAACCTGCTCCCCTCCAGCACCGGGGCCACCCCGATCCACACCCCGAGCGGTGCGCACGGTAACGCGGCGTAACTCAAAGCGGCACGACGGCCGCGTGTGCGTCCGTGTCGGTGCCGCCTTGGGAAGGGGAAGATCAAGGGGTTTAACGTTTCTTTTGGCTTTGCCTCGGTTTTTGCACGGCCACCGGCCACCGGCACTGCGGGTAGCGAAGGTCACCCAGGGAATTTTATGCACCTTCGTTGTTAATAAATATAAAAGCCAGTGGCCTTGCAAGCAAAATGGATGCAGTTCATGGTGCGTAGAGGTACCTGGGACCTCCCGCAGCAGGCACGTGCCTTCTGCACGGCTGCTGACGGTGCTTCGCGACTGGGAGGACACCTCGCTGGGGACAGGGAAGGCGGTCGCCTCCCTCGGGCAGGGACAGAGGAGTTGCAAGATGGGGCCGCCATCCTGCAGCAGCCCAGCCACCACGGGCACCCCTGAGGGGCAGCTGCCAGGCACCCACCGGGGAAGCATCGCTCGCCCCCGGCAGCGTCGGTGGGCTCAGACCCACGGCTCCCGGGGCCCTGCCTGGCTCGGCCCGTCGCCGATGTGTCCGGCCCCGGGACAGCTCTGGGAGAGGCAGCGGCTGGTGCTCGGCCCTCGACGAGCACGCGCCACGGCGGCGGCGTCACTGCCACCAGCCGCCTGCTGAAATGCAGATGTAGCGCAATGGTAGATGTGATTAATAATGCAATCAGCGACCTATTTTTCCCGGTCTAACGTGCAATGAATATGAGGGCTGAATCCTGGTGATTGCTAAACGCCTTTCTATCTTTGGGGCCTATTCATAAAAAAAAAAACCCTCATCAGAACAGTAATCTGATCCAATTTATTCCTTTCCTGATGTTCATCAAATCTTTTCCTTTTTAAATTTTTTTCTTCCTTTCCTTTCTTGTTTTTCTCCCCCCCCCCCCCGCCCTCTTTGCACATAAAATCCTTAAGTGGGGCAGCAGGAAGAGGAGGAGGAGGGAACCTCAGATCTTCAAAGGGGTGGTGGGATCAGTGAACCGAGCCCTTGCTCTGCCACAGCCCCTTTTCGCTGCTCCGGTACCATAAAGAGACCTTAAAAGTGAACGTAACAGTAATTATCCCCCCCTTGCTAGGGCCCCAGTACCCTGCCAGAGCAGCATAAAGAGGCCTTGCTGCAAATCAGGCCTGTAATATTTATTGGTTGTTATTACAGTAACGCTTGTGGGTTCCTGCAGGTTGAGGAGCTGCCGCGGGCGCTGGGAGCTCGGGGCCGGCTGCCTGCCCTGCCTCTGGCCCTGCCTGCCCGGGACAGGCTTGCCCAGTCTTGGTGGGGAGGATGCACCCGCCGCATCCTCTGAGCGGCTGCCGATGCTCCAGAGCTTGCTCGAGGCCGTGCCGTGCTGCTGGCGGGCGGGCAGGTACCTGCCCTGGAGCTGCGGATGAGTCTGCCTGGTGTGCAGGAGGGTTTTGGGGAGCCTGGGGGGATACGGTGCGGTCCCCCAAGGAGGAGCACCCACGGAGCCCCGCTGGGGCACCACTCGCCGTGCTCACATTTACCCCCGCCCTGCGTTCACCGTCGCCGTGCATTCACCTCCTCCCTCTCTGTCACCCATTTTCCTGCAGGAAATGGCTACGTGAGTGCCAGAGCCTCTCCAGGTCTCCTTCCCGTCTCCAACGGCAGCAGCTTGGGCAAGATCATCCCAGCCAAGTCCCCGCCACCGCCCTCCCACAGCACGCAGCTCGCCGCCAACAGCCGCAAGCCGGATCTACGCGTGATCACCTCGCAGAGCGGGAAGGGGTTAATGCACCATTTGGTGAGTGCCCGGCAGAGGTCTGCAAGGAGTCCTGGGTGGGAGCGCGTCCCCTGCCAGCAGGCTGCTTGCGGGGTGGACTTTGCGCTGGAGCAGATGCGGCGCAGGCACCTATTCCGTGCCGTAGGAGTGGGAGCTGGCCGGGGCCATGCCGGTGGGGAGACCCGAGGAGGAAGGCTTGGATTCCCGTTTGCACCGCCCTGGATGCAAACACGGGGCAAAGCCTGTGCCTGCAAACAAGCACAGCGCAAAGCCCTGCGCCGGGCACAAGCGTCACGCGTGCGTGCCCCGTTAGGCGAGGGCACGGCGCCGGCGAGCGCGGCGGCGTGGCGGTTGGTGGGGCTGTCGAGTTAACGGTGCCTCTCGGTTTTCTCTCTGTTCTCCCGCGGGCAGACGGAGGACCACTTGGCTCTGGTGAGTTCCCCGCTGAGCACGCATCGCGGCGGGGTGGGACGTGGGCCGCTTGTCCCGTCGGTGCCCGCGCCCTGGCTTGGCGAAGGCGTGGGGCACGCGGAGGGGGTGGGCGCCGGCCCCTTCGCCCTCCGTTTGGGAGCGCAGCGGCACGCGGGTGCGGGTGCAAATGTCACATCCAGCCCTGCCACAGAAAATCAATCCCGAGGAAAACGCACTTTGAGGAGAATGAGGTTCCCTGTGGAAAAAGAAGGAGCTGACACGAGCTAAAGCGCCTGTTTCTCCACCAAGGCCAAAAAAGCTGCGCTGGTTTCCCTGGGGGAGGTCATCCCGGGTCCCTTTTGGGGCTGGTGCCGCCTGGAGCCAGCCTGGGCACCGCCACCGCCCAGGGACCTGCCCCGTGGGCTTCGCCGGAGCCACCGCACTTTACAGCATGGGAAGGCCTGGCCCACTGCCACCACATGAAAGATAGGGAGTAAATCAGGCTCTTCCCATATTAAGGATATTATTTAAAGCCTGTGTAAATCCACTGGCTGGCTAGTGCGCTCCCTAAACCTCCTTTGTGCACAGGGGCAGTTTTCCGTGTTATTTTTATGGCTTTTTTTTATTCCTCCCCGCTGCCCCCCGCCAGCAAAGTGAACACCACCTTGTTTGTGGCAATGATTCACTCTGTTCTGTTGCTATTCTGGTGCAGGGCAGATGGGCGACAGGTCAGCGCAGCGAGGAAAGGGCGAGAGCCGCTGTAGGATGCAGCTAACGCAGCCAGGGAAAAGCTCTCCAAAAACCGGGGAGTAAGCCAACACCTCTCGCAGCCTGCAAGGAGACACTCTTGGCCAGGGGAAGGATTGGCCGGGGCTTTGGCAGACTTGAATTCTGCCGCTCTCCATGCCCCAGATCCCTTCTTGCTTGATGGCCGTCTCCCAGCAGCTCTGTGCCTCAGTTTCCCCATCTGCGGAGTGAAAACAGTCACCACCCGCCTCCCCATCTGCTCATCGCCCACCGTTCCTGCTGCCGGAGGGCATTGCCTGTCTCCAAGCTGGAGGAGCAGCTTGCTTTAGGCAAGAAATCAGCCGGGTTGGCATTAACAGTTTTAATTGTTAGGCTGAGCTAACCCGGCTGATTTTTGCCTGAAGTGAAGTACAGTCCTTGCCCAAGCCGAGCTGGCAGCGGGGAGGTGGAGGGTGATGAAATCCGCGAGCGGGGGACGGGGACCTCAGCACAGCTGGATCGGGAAGGGGAAAGCAGAGCATTGTCTCAGCTGCTCTGCGCGTTCATCCCGCCCGGTGCAGAGACCCCCCTCCCTGCTCCGCTAACCTTCTCCCCAGATTTGCTCCCTCCATATTGCTCAACCTACACACCAGATCTTCTCTCTAAATGGCAACTCCCACCTCTTTACGCACAGGCAGCAGGATGAGTCAGCTGCCCCTCCACGGAGACCTGCCCCGCTGCCCTTAACCCTTTGCCCGCGGGCTCAGCCCCTGCCAACCTCGTGGGTTTACTCCTGGCAGCTTCAGGCTCCGAGCGCAGTCTGCTCTTTTACTGGGTTCAGAAAAGCAGCCCCCGTTTCTCTACACGCTCCTAATACGAAGGGTAGAGCAGGATCCTTTCACCAAGCCTACGGCGACAAGCGATCTCTCCCGGGAGCATGCCTGCATGGTTTTGTAACGAGCCTGGATGGCAGTTTGCAACCGGGAGCGTTTTGCAAGGTGCACGACGGTGTGAGTGGCACGGGGCGGGGAGGGGGGGCACAGCTTGCACACCTCAGCACCTCCTGCCTGCATGAATCGGGATGCAAATTTGGGTGTTCCCTACGGGTGGTGGCTGCTGACCCCTTCCCGGGGCCGATAACGCCCACCACCCCAGCCCTCTGTCGCAGCCAGGTTCATCCCCATGCCGGTGCTACTCCCGGGAAGGCCACAGAGCCCCGGTGCAAGGCTACCGGAGGGGCTGGGGCTGCGGGTCGCATCCTGCTGGGCTGGCTCAGGGTCCGGTGCAGGCAGGAGAGGGATGGGGCTGAATCCTGCCCACCAGGAAGGCATTTCTCTGCAGCATCCTTAACCCATGGCTGAGGGTGGTTGCCAGCAGGATGCGTGCCAGGAAAACCTGCTCCTACAGCCCCGGGGCTTTAGCAATTAGAGCCCTGGTAATCGCCTTCCCTGGGAGGCGGGAGGGACCTGCGGGCTGGGCAGCATGTGGGCGCAGGGTGCTGCAAACCCAGCACGCCGGGGTACTGCTGTCACCCTCCGGAGGTGGCAAGGGCAGGGGTTTTAGCCTCCAACCTTATCCCAGGAGAGTCCTGCATGGCCACGAACCTTTGCAGGGGCCCGTGACCAGCCCTAAAAGGCAGTGGGAGCCCTCGGTGCCTCGCAGCGAGCAGGGAGGAAGGCTCCCCACCGTGTCCGGGGGGACGCAGCCAGCTTTGTGCCAGGCGTGATTTAAGCTGGGCACTGCCCCAGTCTTCACAGGGTGACGTGTGTCGGGGTACTTCAGATTAGAGTCAAGCCTCTTGAGACTGATTTAAATCAGATCAGCAGAGGCATCCCAGATTATCTGCCTTGTAAACAGGGCTGAATCTGACCCGCAGATCCACCCACGTAACTGCCTGGAAAACCGCGGGGGGAGGCTGGCGTGCACCGGTCCAAGGGCAGAATTTTTCCACAGTGGACCTGCTAACGCCTGGGTCTCAAACCTCATGAGGGCACTGAGCCGGCGGGCTGCCAGCCACTGGATTTTAGGTTTAAGCATGCCAGAGTGCCTTTAAAGCCCTGAGACCGGTGCTTAGCATCTTCAGCTTGCCTTAGAGGCAGGGGGCTCGTTCTTGGACGTCGGTGCTGCAGGGCGGAGGATGCATTAGCTCTGCGCTGCGTTAGCCGGTCTGGGTTTTGTTTGGTACCTTGCTCCCTGAGGAGCACAGCAAACCTCACGTGCATCCTCTGGAAAATAGCGACTGAGGTTTTATTTTTTTACATCAGAAGGAACACAGGCTGAGGTTTCCCACTGTTACTCCCCCTCCATGCACACGGGGACGGTGCTGGCCCTTGCAGGTGAAGCCCAGCTCCGGGCAGAAAGGTGACCCAAGGCCAATGCCAAGTGACGTGCGAATGAACGTCACCAAGGGTCCGAAATGGCTGGAACCGGTGTGGTTTGTACTTTGTTTTGTTGCAATGAGGAATGGCCAGAGGATCAACCCTGCTTAGTCCCACAGTCTCTGTGATCAGCCTTGGCTGGTGCATGCCTGGGGGCAGGGTGGGGTGGGGGGGACAGCTGCAGGCCAAGGTTTTGGGGGGTCACAACCCACAAGGACAACCGAGTAAAACGCATCTGGGTTGTAACACCCTCTCCGTTTGCTTCCCCGGCAGAATACGCAGCGGTTAGGTGTCTCCCAAGCAACTCACTCTTTAACCACGCCGGTTGTTTCTGTGGCTACTCCGAGTTTGCTGACGCAGGGGCTGCCTTTCTCCGCCATGCCCACGGCGTACAACACAGGTAAGAGCGCGCAGCCCGCGTAAGAGCTTCCCGAGGGGTCATTTCATACGAGGGGGAAATGTGCCGCTGCAAGCACGAGCCTGCCTCTCCCCGGGCAGCTGCATCATCGCTCGTGGAACTCACGGCCGCCAGACGCGGTCGAGCCCGAGAGTTTCACAGGATTAAAATCAAGGGGAAGCTCATGTGAATAACGAGAACTCGCTGTCGTATCCAGAAGGTCTGTGAGGGCCTGATTCTGTCACGCTGTTGTGCCGGCAGCGTGAAGGTGCTTTTAAGTGGATGGTAATTGCAGCTACACCCATCTCCAGGCTCTTGAGAGCTCCGGGTGATGTTGTAATAGGGGCTTAATGAAAATGAGCATCAGGCCCCCAGAAATTGGGGAAGAATGTGAACCAGCCTGCTCGTAGGCACATCAGATTGGGGCTGGCGGGGCTCAAACCTGCCCGAGGCGACGGTTACGGCGCACGTGCCTGAGCAAAGGGCAAGTTGTTCATCTGCGACCTGTTAAACCTCCGCGAAGACTTCAAGGACCTGCTGGTTTCCTGCATAACTCGCTTTGGCATTTGCTCAAAGTTTGCAAAAATGTAAAAAAGCTGCTTGTCTGGAAGAACCCAGAATAGGCGTGTTAGGAACTCCCTCTCCTAATTAGTAGGTGGAGGCCAGAAGATGCCTGTTTGTGCGTGATGAGTAGGCTCCTCTCCCTGCGTGGAAATCATTGCTGGCCCTGTGGTCCACCAGCCAGTCGTGTACAGCCAACGTCCCAAAAATAGGGTTTAATTGAGCCCTGTGCTGGTACCACTGAGAGCAGGGAGGGTAGCCTGAATTTCAGCTTTCTGTATTTATTTTTTCCTCTCGCAGATGACCATAGGCAGAGAAACGTTCCCACGCGGGGCACCTTCGATGTCTGTGGCTGGGATGTTTGCTAGAGATATGGCAGCGGGGGGGTTATCACTGCATAGGTCGCTGTAGGGTGCAGATGCCCTGAGCAAACCCCGAGCCTGGGGGTGTCTCCGCTTGTTCTTTCCAGGGCAAACCTATTAATTGGGTGGGGAATTGTCTTGGTTTCAGGCCAGCGAGGTCGTGCGGAGCTTCCCGCTGGCCAGGCTCGCGTGCCCCGCTCTGCAGCCTGATTAAGTCAAACCCGAGCGTTTGCAGCTTCGCGATACGGGGTGGCTCCGGTTCAAGCAGTCGGCGTTAGCTGTCGTAACCAGTGGGTGTCAGGAGCTCCTAAACTGGAATGGCTGGTGCTGGGGGCAAAGAACCCAGTCCTGGGATTTGCTGTAAGGGTGTGCCTCGAATCAGCCCGGCGGCTTTGGCAGTGGTTCATCACCTCTGCAGCCGCCTCTTTGTGTCGCGCTGCTGCTGGCAGGTTCGGCCCCGCTGGCGTGGGGGGAAGGCTGAGCCCACAAGACACCCAAAACGACGGCGAGAAAGGGGGAGGGAGGGGGCTCGGGGAGGGAGGGCGAGCGTTTGATGAACGCTCAGGGTTTGTGGGTGCCTGTATCTGATGCAGATGCAGCTGACCGAGGGTTTGACCAAACCCACCTCCTGGCAGAGCAGCCGCTCCCCCCGCCACCCATGCTGGGGCGGGGTGGGGGGGCGAGGATTTTCCACCCTTTGTAAATCCCTACACAGCTTGGTTTTGGGATGCCCGGCTGGTTTTGGGGATGCGGGGCTGGTTTTTGGGGATGCCCGTCTGGTTCTTGGGATGCCCGCCTGGTTTTTGGGGATGCCCGTCTGGTTTTTGGGGATGCCCGTCTGGTTTTTGGGATGCCCGGCTGGTTTTTGGGGATGCCTGGCTGGTTTTTGGGATGCCTGGCTGGTTTTTGGGATGCCCGCCTGGTTTTTGGGATGCCCGGCTGGTTTTTGGGGATGCCTGGCTGGTTTTTGGGATGCCGGGCTGGTTTTTGGGGATGCCC
Source organism: Phalacrocorax aristotelis (assembly GCF_949628215.1). Taxonomy (NCBI): domain Eukaryota; kingdom Metazoa; phylum Chordata; class Aves; order Suliformes; family Phalacrocoracidae; genus Phalacrocorax; species Phalacrocorax aristotelis. The sequence goes on from NC_134300.1 coordinate 1,492,470, forward strand.
GGCTGGTTTTTGGGATGCCCGGCTGGTTTTGGGGATGCCGGGCTGGTTCTTGGGGTGCCCGGCTGGTTTTTGGGGATGCCTGGATGGTTTTTGGGATGCCCGGCTGGTTTTTGGGGATGCCCGGCTGGTTTTTGGGATGCCCGGCTGGTTTTTGGGGATGCCGGGCTGGTTTTTGGGATGCCCGCCTGGTTTTTGGGGATGCCTGGCTGGTTTTTGGGATGCCCGCCTGGTTTTTGGGATGCCCGCCTGGTTTTTGGGATGCCCGCCTGGTTTTTGAGATGCCCGCCTGGTTTTTGGGATGCCCGCCTGGTTTTTGGGGATGCCGGGCTGGTTTTTGGGATGCCCGCCTGGTTTTTGGGATGCCCGCCTGGTTCTTGGGATGCCCGGCTGGTTTTTGGGATGCCCGGCTGGTTTTTGGGGATGCCCGCCTGGTTTTTGGGGATGCCCGGCTGGTTTTTGGGGATGCCTGGCTGGTTTTTGGGATGCCCGCCTGGTTCTTGGGATGCCCGGCTGGTTTTTGGGGATGCCGGGCTGGTTTTTGGGGATGCCCGGCTGGTTTTTGGGGACGCCGGGCTGGTTTTTGGGGATGCCCGGCTGGTTTTTGGGATGCCTGGCTGGTTTTTGGGGATGCCCGGCTGGTTTTTGGGATGCCCGGCTGGTTTTGGGGATGCCGGGCTGGTTTTTGGGGATGCCCACCTGGTTCTTGGGATGCCCGGCTGGTTTTTGGGGATGCCCGGCTGGTTTTTGGGATGCCCGTCTGGTTTTTGGGGATGCCAGGCTGGTTTTTGGGGATGCCCGGCTGGTTTTTGGGGATGCCCGCCTGGTTTTTGGGGTGCCCGGCTGGTTTTTGGGATGCCCGGCTGGGTTTTGGGGATGCCTGGCTGGTTTTTGGGGATGCCTGGCTGGTTTTTGGGATGCCCGCCTGGTTCTTGGGATGCCCGCCTGGTTTTTGGGATGCCTGGCTGGTTTTTGGGGATGCCCGCCTGGTTTTTGGGATGCCCGGCTGGATTTTGGGGATGCCGGGCTGGTTTTTGGGGATGCCCGGCTGGTTTTTGGGGACGCCGGGCTGGTTTTTGGGGATGCCCGGCTGGTTTTTGGGATGCCTGGCTGGTTTTTGGGGATGCCCGGCTGGTTTTTGGGATGCCCGGCTGGTTTTGGGGATGCCGGGCTGGTTTTTGGGGATGCCCACCTGGTTCTTGGGATGCCCGGCTGGTTTTTGGGGATGCCCGGCTGGTTTTTGGGATGCCCGTCTGGTTTTTGGGGATGCCAGGCTGGTTTTTGGGGATGCCCGGCTGGTTTTTGGGGATGCCCGCCTGGTTTTTGGGGTGCCCGGCTGGTTTTTGGGATGCCCGGCTGGGTTTTGGGGATGCCTGGCTGGTTTTTGGGGATGCCTGGCTGGTTTTTGGGATGCCCGCCTGGTTCTTGGGATGCCCGCCTGGTTTTTGGGATGCCTGGCTGGTTTTTGGGGATGCCCGCCTGGTTTTTGGGATGCCCGGCTGGATTTTGGGGATGCCCGGCTGGTTTTTGGGATGCCCGGCTGGGTTTTGGGGATGCCTGGCTGGTTTTTGGGGATGCCTGGCTGGTTTTTGGGGATGCCCGCCTGGTTCTTGGGATGCCCGGCTGGTTTTTGGGGATGCCTGGCTGGTTTTTGGGATGCCCGCCTGGTTCTTGGGATGCCCGGCTGGTTTTTGGGGATGCCCGTCTGGTTTTTGGGATGCCCGCCTGGTTCTTGGGATGCCTGCCTGGTTTTTGGGATGCCCGGCTGGTTTTGGGGATGCCTGGCTGGTTTGTGGGATGCCCGCCTGGTTTTTGGGATGCCCGGCTGGTTTTTGGGGATGCTCGGCTGGTTTTCGGGGATGCTGGGCTGAGTTTGGGGATGCTCGGCTAGTTTTGGGTCTGCTGGCGGGGTCGTGGGTGGGAAGAGCAGCTCCCTCCCCGCCCCACGCAGGTTTGGGGGGACGGGGGGCGCGGCGGCGGGCGGAGAGCGCCCTCTGCTGCCGCGCGGGGAGCGCCCACGCGGCGTGGGGGTGGCCCGCGGGGATGCGCCACGCACGGGTGGGGGGTGGGGGGGGAGTGGGGGCTCAGCACCTACCAGGGTTTTATTACCCCGGGGGTTGTCTGTGCCGGCCGCCCTCCGCCCGAGGGGTGTCTGGGTTGGGGGGGTCACACCCATGGTCCTTCCTGAGTGGAATCGGCACGGGCCGCGTTCGCCTTTGCGGCGCTTTTTGGGGGTAACCAGGGGGTCCTGTTAGCGGCTCATGCCTTGAAGGACGAAATGTTTTACGCCGAGGGTGGTGACACCGGCACAGGCTGCCTGAGGGGCGGTCGATGCCCCTTCCCTGGAGACACCCACGGTCAGGCTGGCCGGGGCTCTGGGCGACCTGGTCGAGTCGAAGATGTCCCTGCTTGCGACTAGGACCAGATGGCTTTTAAAGGTCCCCTCCAACCCAAACCGGTCTCTGATTCTGAGAGATGTGTCCTATGGCCAGCATCCCTGTGCAGCTCCCAGCAGTAGCCGAGGCTCCGTAAGCCATGGCTGGATCGTGTCTCTCGAGCAGGTCTCCATCTTCCCGCAGGGCTCAGGGGCTCTGTTGGAGCAGGTTTGACATTGAAATGACTGAAGGGCTCCTTCCTTTCCAGATTATCAGCTGACAAGCGCCGAGTTGTCTTCGCTGCCGGCATTCAGCTCACCTGGTGGGCTGTCCCTTGGCAACATCTCTGCCTGGCAGCAGCAGCAGCAGCAGCAGCAGCAGCAGCAGCAGCAACAGCAGCAGCAGCAGCAGCAGCAACAGCAGCAGCAGCAACAACAGCAACCGCAGCAACAGCAGCAGCCGCAGCAACAGCAGCAGCCGCAGCAGCAGCAGCAGCACCTGGTTCCTGTATCGCTAGGAAATTTAATGTAAGTGAAATGGGTACCGGGGACCACTCAGATGGTGTTTTAAGAGGAAAGAGGGAAACGGGGAATTCCTCCAGGGTGCCAAACCTGCAGAACCCGAGCTGCGGCTCCTCGGCTGGGTTATCGCCAGCCTCCCGCTGCAGGGCCCTGCCAGTTGCACCGTGCTTTGAGGAGGCAGGAGCAGGCGTGCCCACAGCTGCAGGAGGAGCCGGCCCAGCCAGCTCGTGAAGTCTGGGGAATCCTGCCCCTACCACTATCGCAGGAGTGACCCTGGGGTCCCCAGAGGAGATCAGGGCGGCAGTGTGCTAGGCGATGCTCTCTGAGAGCTGCCTCTTGCTGTCTAACCGCAGCAGGATTGCTCTCCTCACCTCACCCGGGGGCAGCTGAGGTCCAGCAGGAGGCAGAGTCCAGCGGGGTGGTCGTTGCAGGGTAAGGCGTCTGGTACTGCTAGCGTAGGAAGAGGGTAGCTTTTAAAATTGAAAATGAATTGCTTTAGTACAGGGCAAAAATACACACACTTGCATATTGGGGCAGGTTTTCTGACGTGGATCCGCTTTCAGTCTGGAATAAAGCGTCCACACAGCAAGCTTTTTCAGAGTATCTTAGTCAAAATAAAGATTTAAGCCGGTTGCTTGGGATCACACCAAGACCGTGGGACAAAAAGAGGCAGGAATTGAAGAGGAGGATTCAGTGATTTTACCCCAAAGCCAGCTTAGGAGGAAGACCCTGACATGCCCGGCATGAAGTGCCAGGTGGATGTATGGATGCACCAGGCTTTTGCACAGGGAGTTGGATGTGTTTCTCCGCTGCCTGGAGCGCATTTTCCAGGCAGGGCGGGCGGCAGCTTCCCCAGCAGCGGGGCTGCAGGACGCGCAGCACCCAGATGGAATTTTGGGTCTAGGAAAAAGGCTAAAGAGGTTCCCGGCTTGGAGCAAAACCCGCCCGTCTGAGCCCTCCACCGGATTTGCGCGGCCCCTGGGTGGGGGGGACGCTGGGGCAGAGCCGTAGGGGTGCTCGTGGGACGGGGTGGGGTGTCGCAGCCTGTCCTTCTCCTCCGCGTGTTTGGGTCTCTGCCCCGGGGGGGAGTCGGGGCTGGATCGTGGGGCGCTGGTGGAGGAGGGATGCTGCCCACGGGGTTGTGCGGGGTGTAATCCTGGCTCGGCAGAGGTGCATTGTGGTGAGTTTTATTAATTCTGGAGTCCTAATAATTCATCATTCTAATTATGAATCCAGATTCATAATCTAATCCAGATTCATAATCCAATCCAGATTCATAATCTAATCCAGATTCGTAATTCTGGATTCATTCAGCCACGGGGATGTGGGTTATGAATTCTGTGATTGGAGAGTAAAAGGCCACCAAAAAGATGAATAACAAGAGACTTCCCGTGATCTCCTCCTCCATCTGTTTCTCCCCTTTCCTCCCCTCCTGCTCTCCTCCTCCTCCTCCTCTCCCAACCTTGTTCCCCCGCCTTCCGGATGCCCAGACAAGGGAGTCACTTGTCCCACACCACCACTTTGACTGTCAACACCAACCCCAACATCAGCATCAAGTCGGAGCCCGTCTCGCCCAACCGGGAAAGAAACACTGCCACCCCGCTCAGCACCTTCCCCCACCAGCCCCGGCACGAGCCCACCGGCCGCTCGCCCGTCGACAGCCTCAGCAGCAACACCAGCTCCTACGAAGGCAGCAGCGAGCGGGACGATCCCGCCCGCCCCGATTTCGGCTCATCCCTGGGCCTCCTGCGACCCACCAGCGAGCCCGAGGGGGAGAGCCCCTCCGTAAAGCGCATGCGGTTGGATACCTGGGTCACATAACGGGGTCCCCGCCGTCCCTGGGAGCGCCGCCGGCTCGCAGCGGGGCCGCGGGGAGGGGGCGGGGAGGGGTGGGGGGGGGGCGCAGGGGCGAAACGGGTTATGGGGGTGGGGATGGGGTGGGGGGAAATTATCATAAACTGCCTGAGAAATAGCTTTAGGATTTTGTAGGCATTCATTCTAGCACAGCAGGCGACGCACGCAGTACATACGGCGCTCCTCGGCCGGGGGCCGCAGGCTGGGGAAGAGCTGGGCGCGTGGGGAAGAGGGGGACGGAAATCAAATAGCTGCGTCCCCGCCGAAAAAAAAAAGCAGCCCCTGGCCATGCTCATCCCCGCGAGCCGGCGCGGGCCGGCGGGCCGGGCAGCCGTCGGTGCCCGCTGACCGGCGAGACCCCCGGGGATGTCGGTCCCCCGCCCCGGGAGGTCGGAGCGTGTCCCTGGTGAAGAGCGCCTGCGGCAGGACGGGCTCCGAGGGGAGACGGGGCACGGAGCATCCCCGAAACACGCCTTTTGAGCAGTGCCAGGGCCACGTGCAGGGAGGGGCGGTTTGGGCACGGTCCAGCTCTCGGAAGGGTTGAAGTGCTTTGGCAGGCGCCAGTTTTCCTTTAAAAAAAAAAGAGTTTTCCTAAATAAGTTTTCCTAAACTGCCTGGGAAGGCAGGCTGGCGGCGCAGGGAGCCCAGCTTCGATATTAAACGTGATGCAGGCGCATCTTGCAGCCTGCTTGCGCTGCCCGCGTCCTGTAAAAGGTGTGTCGGGGGAATGAGAGGCAGCTTTTTGAGGCTTAATCCCCTTTGCATGAGAAGTAAAATGCAGGCAGCGGCCTTTCCGGCAGGTGATTTCTGGCCACGGTCGTTTTAAAACTGCAGGTAACCTCTCCCAAAGGCGGGGGCGAACGTCTCGCCTCTGCCTGGGCGCAGCGCGTTTGAAGAGGGAGGACGCGTTATTGCTGCTTTTAAAGAAAATTGCGGGTTTTACCGAATAAAATTCCTAAATGCATTTTAAAAATGCATTCCCGTTCCACAGGGGCCGAAGCTTTAAATTAGAAAAATAGGAATGAATGGTTTTTATTCAAGGATGCAACTGAAATAATTATCCTTTGGGATTTTGCCTGAAGGGTTCTAGGCCTCAAAGGGCGAGGGTGAGCTGTGCGGAAAAATCTGCCGAAGCCTCGACGGAGTGATTTATTGGAAGGAAAAAGGAAGAACTAAGGAATTTCCTTGTGTCGCCAGTTGCTCGGGTGCTTTCCCAGGGACAGGCATCACTGCCCTGAGCCCAGGGTGCAGCAGCCAGCTCAGGGCTTGAGGGTTTGGGGGAGAAAGGACCGGTCCTGGCTGGCGTAGGCTTTAGGGATGGGCTCTGTCCCTGCAGGCGCTCTTCTCCGGGATGCCCGTCCCGTCCCAGCCACCTCGTCGCCCTGCGCAGGGACAGCCCCGGCCCCGCTCCCTCCCGGGGCTACGGTCGCGAAGCGGCACAAAAACCTGCCCGGATTCAACCTTTGCCGAAGGGCTCCTTCGGCGGCTGGAGCGTCGGGGGGCTGCGGAGGGGCCGGGAGCTGCTTTGGGACTGGCTTCCCCCCACGCCGGTGCAAAGCGAGAGGAGCAAAAAGTCACGGTAGGATTTATACCCTCCGCCAAGCATCCAGTGTCCAGCTCGGCCTGCTGAAATGAGTCGTATTGCATTAAAATGTACTGGGATGATGGCAAAATAGAAGCAAATTTAGAGGTTTTTTATGTAAACTTTTCCCAGCCAAGCATTTTTCCCCTAGTTTCTAATTGGAAAAACTACCAAAAAGTTGATGATGGTTATGAAATGAACGGGGGCAACCTAAAGCGAGCGGTTGGAGGAGAGGAGATCCTCCAAAAATTGGGTGAAAATTAATAGCTGTGAGAAATGATGGCCCAAGAGGGAAGACGTGGCCGCGTCGTCCCCCCTCCCAGGTCGGGCGCCGCGATGCACGAGCCGCCGGCCCGCAAGAGCGTTGCAGGAAATCTCCCGGCCCGGCCCTTCTGAGCTAAAGTCTACCCTGACTTTTCCTCTTCTCCCCGGTGATTAAATCAGTTCGGGTGTGGAAACCTGGCGGAGGGACTGGGGTGGCGGATGCTCGGCCCGGGGCCGACCTGCCGGAGCTTCCGATGAGCCGAAGCGTTGCAGCGCCGGCTCGCGCCGAGCCTTGCCCGGGTACCGGCATCTCACCTGCAGGAGCGAGGCCCCGAGAGATGGGCCAGCTAAAATTTCCTCATGAAAAAAATCTTTGAAATATCAAATTTTTGCCGCGAAAGTATTTCCAAATGTTGGTTATTATTTTTTTAAATGATACATTTTGAATTCCCTCTCCTGTTCCCATGCTCCGGAGGGCCTCGGGCGGGCGCCGGGGAGGGCTCCCGGCAGGTTTTGTGCGGTTAAACCCCCGCTCGTCTCCCCGTCCCCGAGCCGTACCCAGCGGGCACCGCCGCGCGCCGGGGAGATGCTCGGATCTCGCCTCCAAACTGCCGGTGCCGCATTGGCGGCAGAAGCGGATCTCCCTCCCTCCGCCTCCGTTTGTCCATCTGGGAAGCGGGAGAGACGCTGCGGACCGTGGTCCTCCTCGCCCACGCTGACACCCCCCCCCCGGACCCGGCGATGCCGGGCGTACTGGACACGCACCTGAGCTCTTTGCACGGCCTTGCTTTGGAAATTAGGCGGGATTAACGACGTCTCATCGGTCTCATTTTATATATATATATATATATATATATTTTATTTTATTTTTTCTTCACGAAAAGAAAATAAACCCAACCAAACGGTTTCTCCCCCGCTGGGGAGCGGCGCAGCGGGAG